>NC_047557.1:75545112-75872862 GCF_012275295.1 Melopsittacus undulatus
GACAATACACCTCATTTAGGTGTTTTACTAATTCTTCCGGATTCTTCACTGTTCCGAAGTAAAATTCCAAAGTACTGGAGGGGCCCACTGACCTAGATGCTTGCCCATACTATCCCACACACCCTGCCACTCATGGCTGTCCAGCCTCTGGGAAAATCTCCTGGTCTTCCTATGTCATCGTTTAACCCCAATACAGGACCAGACCTGACTCCGCTTAACTCTTGAAATCAGATGAAATAATTGTGGGCAAAACACACTCTGTATGTGTGCTACTATGGTGATCCCAATCACAATCAGCATACAAGTCTCAACAGTATTAAAAGGCCATTCAAAAACTTCAAAACCCTCAAATGATGTTGTAGACTATCTGGAGAGAACACTGGGAGGATAGAAGAATGTCTCCTTCACAGGTTCACCACCTGAGAAGGAGAAAAAAGATGTGAAATTGCTAAGCACTTCTATGATATACCTCCCAAAATATAAAGTTGGTGACCATACCGGGAGCATAAACCAGATCAGTTTCATGATCAACGCTTCTATTGTATTACAAGTCATTAACATAAAGTACAATGAGACAAGAACCTTAGCCCAAACCCCATACTTGATAAACACTAACACAGCTAATATATATGACAAGTAATTGGTAAAATCCTGAAACTGTGTGATCAAGAGAAAAAACTGTGAGAGCCAATAAAACAGCATAGTGACAAATGACTATAAATCCTGTCAGATTTGTTGTTATTTTGTGGGTTTGTGCCCCACATTGGGCGCCAAAAAACTGTTGTGATTTAAACTAAATCTGCACATTCCTTTGTTTCCCCTGCCCCCCCCCCCCCCCCCCCCCCCAACTTCCCACTCCCGGAGGGATGGGAAGGAGAGCCGGAGGAATAGAACTCCCATGGATTGAGGTAAAATCAGTCCCGCAATTAAGGCATAACACAAAATCACTACTGCTACCACTAGCAAATCAATGTTAGAGGTTATAAACAGGGAGAGAGAATAAGATACCACCCGCCGACACGAGCCCAGCCCGGAAGAGAGAGCTCACCTCTCCCCTCCCGGCCAGCTTCCAGTTCCCTCCCCGAGCAAGACATGCTGTGGTATGGAATAGCTCCCTGACTAGCCCAGGCTAGGCGCCCTATCTCTCCCTCCTCCCTGGCAGAGCATGATCTACTGCTGAACCCATGACAGCCCACTGTACGAGAGGATTTAGTTTGAGACCATTTTAAGAACTTGAATGTACACAAGTCGATGGGACCTGATGAAATCCATCTGTGGGTCCTGAAGGTCCTGGCGAATTAAGTTGCAAAGCCACTGGCCATCATATTTGAAAAATCATGGCAGACAGGTGAAGTTCCTGATGACTGGGAAAAGGGAAATATAAGCCCCATTTTCAAGAAGGGGAAAATGGATGACCCGGGAGATTACAGACCAGTCAGTCTCACCTCTGTGCCTGGCAAAATCTGGGAGCAGATTCTCTTGGAAGGCATGCTAAGGCACATGAAAAACAACAAGGTGCTTGGTGACAACCAGCATGGTTTCACTAGGGGAAAATCCTGCCTGACCAATTTGGTGGCCTTCTATGACAGAGCTACAAAAGTGATGGACAGGGGTGGAGCAGTTGACGTCATCTACCTGGACTTGTGCAAAGCGTTCGACACTCTCCCACATGACATCCTTATCTCTAAATTGGAGAGACATCAATTTGATAGGTGGACTACTCGGTGGATAAAGAACTGGCTGGATGGTCACACTCAGAGGCTTGTGGTCAACGGTTCAATGTCTGGCTGGAGACCAGTAACGAGTGGTGTCCCTCAGGGATCAGTGTTGGGACCGGTCTTGTTTAATATCTTTGTCGTTGACATGGACAGTGGGATTGAGTGTGCCCTCAGCAAGTTCGCCGATGACACCAAGCTGTGTGGTTCGGTTGATACTCTGGAGGCAAGGAATGCCATGCAGAGGGATCTTGACACACTTGTGAGGTGGGCTGATGCCAACCTCATGAAGTTTAACCATGCCAAGTGCAAGGTCCTACAACTTGGTCGGAGCAATCCCAGGCACAACTGTAGGTTGGGCAAGAAGGAAATTCAGAGCAGCCCTGCGGAAAAGGACTTGGGGGTGTTGGTTCGAAGAGAAAATGAACATGAGCCAGCAGTGTGCACTCACAGCCCAGCAAGCCAACCGTATCCTGGGCTGCATCAAAAGGAGCGTGACCAGCAGGTCAAAAGAGGTGATCCTGCCCCTCTACTCTGCTCTCATGAGACCTCACTTGGAGTATTGTGTTCAGTTCTGGTGTCCTCAACATCAAAAGGACATGGAAGTGTTGGAACAAGTCCAGAGGAGGGCCACGAGGATGATCAGGGGACTGGAGCACCTCCTGTATTAAGATAGGCTGAGACAGTTGGGTCTGTCCAGCCTGAAGAGGAGAAGGCTATGTGGAGACCTCATAGCAGCCTTCCGGTATCTGAAGAGGGCCTACAGGGATGCTGGAGAGGGACTATTCATTAGGGACTGTAGTGATAGGACAAGGGGTAATGGGTTGAAACTTAAACAGCAGAGGCTTAGGCTGGATCTAAGGAAGAAATTCTTTCCTGTTAGGGTGTTGAGGTACTGGAATGGGTTGCCCAGGGAGGTAGTGAATGCTCCATCCCTGGCAGTGTTTAAGACCAGGTTGGATGAAGCCTTGAGTGACATGGTTTACCATGAGATGTCCCTGCCCATGGCAGGGTGGTTGGAACTAGATGATCTTAAGGTCCTTTCCAACCCTAGCTATTCTATGATTCTATGATTCTATATCACACAGCTAATATCAAATCCCATACCATCATGATTCATTTTTTTACTTTGACTTTAAAGATCCTCTCCCTTTCAAAAAACAAATTGTTAATTTCTTTTTATTTCATTTCAGAAAAAAAAACTAAGTGGACTACTTTTCCTTTTAGAAAATAAGTAAAGTGACAATTTAGATCCAGACCTTATATGTTCCATTATGTGTTTGAGCCTGTTATTACCTGGGTCCATCACACTTTAAATGAAGCAGCTAAACTGAGAATAATCTATAGAGATATTGAGTAGGCTGTTGCCATAGCAACTGAAATAAATTTCAGCAAGAAACTTCCTCTCCAACGCTATTCCATCATTACTCATGGTCTCCAAAACTATGTGATTTTAAGCTTAACTAACTGTAATGTAATGGAAATCTGGTCTATTAAACCAATGTTTTTTATCAGTGTGGGATAGCTTTCCATTAATTCATCAAAATACAGTTTGGGAAAGGAGATATCTGCCAAAAATGATGATTGGGTTTCAGGGATGAATGAAATCTCAGTTTTATGTCTCTTTCCACTTTGGAGAAAAGTACCTTTGTTTGACAATCACACAGAATAATTTACATCATAACTCATATTAAAATTTTAAAAATAGAATTACTAGATTAGAAGCTGTGCTTCTAAACTAAAAACACCTTACGGATCTAATATCTATTAGTTACTTCATGAACTCAAGAATTTTCAAGGTCAACCTCTTCATTTTACAGGGTCAGGTTCACCTAATATTTTAATATAGTCTTGTACTGCGTTTTAAATATGGTAATTTACAACTTACTATTATAATGAAAAGGCTAAATGTTTATGCTGCTTCAGGAGAACCATTTTACAGTACATTAACAGTGTTTTTATTGGAATCAACTGAAGCACTGCATCTGCCAGGGCATGGATATGTGCAAATTGATGTGTGCATAGTTTAGCACATAACAAATTCATGACCTCTTCAGCCTGTCAGGCTCTGAAATCAAATTGGCCCATTCATCCTGATTGTGTCTCTTTTCTTTTAGGAAACAGAAAAGATATTTTGCTTAAAAGGTAATTCCTTCTCCAGAGTATTCTTGTTGTGATTTGTAAAGAAATTATCATGAGTTTGAGCACTTCTTGTACTATCAGACAAAAAGGACACTACATCCACTGGAGAAATGGATTCTGTGTTCACTGACACTCCACTGTAGAAACCCTCACCAAAACTACTTTTTCAAAATACCCAGCTAACAAGCTGAGTTTACCAGCTAAGGAAAACCCTTGCCTTAGTGTTATTCTGTTGCTGTAAATCTCATACTTAAAAGGTGGTGTATCTAATGGAAAATATTACCAGAAGTGCAAGTGAAGTGTACTTAAGAAAGGGAGTGTACACTAAGGAATTATTTTGATGATGGAAAATTAGCATTTTTTTTGAGAGTGGCTCAACCAGCAACCTGTTTCATCCTGGGGGTTCATTTAATTTCAAATTCTAAGAAAATGTAACTCACATATAAAGAAAAAAAAAAGTTAAACAGATTCAGAGGGGTTGCAACTGGGTGATCTTAAGGTTGTCTCCAATCCTAACTATTCTAAGATTCTGCGATTTCATGATTTATAAATCAGTGCCACTCAAAATCATTTGTCTCAGGACAAAGAACTTCCATGTATCAGGAGTGTGCTCTATTCCAAGGCTATAGGCTTTATGTAGGTGCATCTGTCTCAATTCATATCAAGGCTGTATCGCTCTTAATAGTATTTAGATTTTTCTAGGCGGAAAACAGAGAGAATAACAGTGACTGTGATCCTGTTCAACAAACTTTTAAATACTATTCTTTGCTGAAGGAGAGGCACTTTAACATGAAAATAAATGTTTCAAACATATTGAAGAACAACCTATGCCCTGGGTATTTTCTTAAAAAAAAAAAGAAAAAACACAAAACAAAACTAAAACACAACTGAAAGATTTATTCTAAATTATACCAAAAAAAAAAGTAAACTCAGTGGAAAGAGTAAGCCTTCTTCTTTCTATCCAAAATGTTCAGGATATACCCTTGTAAAAATTACATCTTTTTATCCACTTATGCAAATTGGGACTTCAGAATGGAGGAAGTATATCTTTTATTTTATAAAATGTAAATATAGCAATTGGAAACAAGAGAGGGTAAAATTGTCCATACATTTTAACTGACAACAGAGAACAAACAATATAAACTTATTGTGAAAAAGCATGTGAATTTTCAGATGTGTAAAAGCATCTCCAACAGAAAAATATAATCAATTTGTGTGCAAAACAATAGTGAAATTTCCCATTAATTTATTTGGAACTAGTAATAGAATATCATTTCTAAAGTAAACATGGAGAGATCTTTTTAAGCAAAAGTACAATGATAACTCAAAAAGGAGTGAATTTAAATGGGTTGTTGTTCCAGGAATTAGAGGCACTCTTGTAAGGAAAACAAGCTGGAGCAGCTTCTGGAAGTGACTAATTTGGAAGCACTGAGAGTAGGTAAAGCAGTGATTTCTTGTACGTTTTAAAGGAAAAAAAAAAAACAAAAACAAAAACAAACAAACCCAAAACAGTTTAGGAAAAAGATTGCTTTACAACAGCTATAATGTGTAGTTAGAATTGTCTTTCCCTGGCTTCATAATACCAACCAGAAAAGAACAGGAAAAAGTTACCTTAATAATATCCTGTTACCTAGTGCTTTTTGTTGGATAATTCCACTTCGGCCTGTATTCTATTTTGCTGAATTCAGTGGGCTGTTTCTGTTCATTTGGATTTTGCATTTGTAATATGCTTCAATTTCTATATTCATGTGTACTGTTTTGATTTAGGTATTTGTAGAGAGAGTTGCATACATTCAAGAAACACACAGCGAGAAAAAGATGGAAAGGTTTCAAAGATGTTCACTGCTGCCTTCACTGATATGGAAACTTTTATCACTTAACTCATCACAGGATTCACTGTTAATTACTTTATGGAACTTTGAAGCCTCCACTGAGATATTAAGTTCCCATATTTCTGCTGATATTAACTTAAGTGGAAGGCATTCAGCCTCTCAAAGAACTGAAGTATGATGGTGAGACTGGCTGATGTATGCACAGGAAATAGTCCTAAAAACTCTGTCTAGAAAAAGGAAGGTAAGCACTTCTCAAAAACATTTTTATTTTTTAATCTTTTAGATAATCCAGTGTTTGTGCAGCATATGTCCATTTGATGCGCTCCTACACAGAGAACTAGGCAGAGGTAGTAACTATTCCATGGAGTATGTAATAAAATTAAATTATCAAATTAAGAGAGAGGAAATATATATTAAAGTCTGCATAAAGAAATCAAACCACAGGAAATAGCTCCCTGTGTTGCTACATCGATGTAAAAAACTCCAAGTAAAATCAGTTGCTGAAATAGACTTTGAAGAAACAACCCTAAGAAAAAGTGTGATGCTAGGCAGAGATGGGGCCTGGAAAAGTCAGAGGTGATATAGAAAAGCAAAGTAAGGTTTTCTTTTTAAATGAGAAGAATTCTTTGGCTGTTTATAAGCAGGAACAGGCAACACAGAGCGGAAAATTCCTGCAGTATTTGTGTTATTAGATAAAGGAGGAATGTGGTTATTAGAAAGAACAGAACAGGGACAATGTGATGAGAATTTATGAAGCCAAAAATAAATAGAATGTGTGATCAAAGGGCACAAGAACCTTGAGGAACACTGTCAAAGCAGCTTTATTACATATTGGCAAAAACAAGAAATGAAATAAAATCCATCACATTATTTTGATTTCACAGTTTGAAAGGGAGAAGAGATATGCAACGTTCAGGTTGGGTGTTACCTATAACACAGCAATTCCCTCTGAGATAATGTTGAGAGAGAAAGCACTGTCAGTCCTTCAATGTTTATACATACAAAAACATGGCTGTCAGAATGTATTGATGTCAAAATTAGGTTTGTGAAGAGAATATCAAGAAGGTGAGGGGTGGGAAGGAGTAAAAGAAAACACATCAATACTATTTTCCACTAAGCACTTCTAAACATTAGTTTGATGGACAGACCACCTGATGTGTAAGGAATTGGCTGGATGGCTGCATGCAAAAAGTTGTGATTAATGGCTCATGTCCAGTTGGAGACCAGCAACAAGTGATGTCCCTCAGGGACTGGTATTGGGATCGGACTTGTTCAACATCTTTGTCTGTGATACAAACAGTGACATCAAGCATCCTCAGCAAGTTTGCCAATGACACTAAGTTATGTAGTTCAGTTGATATGCTGGAGAGAAGGGATGCCATCCAGAGAGACCTTGACATGCTTGAGATGTGGACAATGCCAGCTTCCTGAAGCTCAACAAGGCAAAGCACAGGGTCCTAAGCCTGAGCCTTTAGGAATCCCAGGCACAGCTGCAGGTTGGGCAGAGAAATGATTCAGAGTAGCACTGTGGAAAAGGACTTGGGGGTATTGGTCAGTGAGAAACTGTATATGCTTCAGTGTATACTTGCAGCCCAGAAGGCCAACTGCATCTTGGGCTGCATCAACCGAAGTGCAACCAGCAGGCCGAAGGAGGTGATTCTGCCCCTCTACTCTGCTTTCATGAGACCCTACTCAGAGCAATGTGTGCAATTGTGGTGTCCCTAGCTAAAAGACATAGAGCTGTTGGAGCAAGTTCAGAGGAGGACCACGAGGATGATCAGGATACTGGAGCACCTCCTGTATGAAGACAGGCTGAGAAAGTTGTGTCTGTTCGGCCTGGAGAAGGGAAGGCTGCGTGGAGACCTCACAGCAGCCTTCCGGTATCTGAAGGGGGCCTCTAAGGACGCTGGTGAGGGACTCTTCATCAGGGACTGTAGTGATAGGACAAGAGATAATGGGTTTAAGCTAAAACAGGAGAGGTTCAGGTTAGATATAAGGAAGAAGTTCTTTACTGTGAGGGTGGTGAGGCACTGAAACAGATTGCATACAGAAGTGGTAAATGCTCCATGCCTGACAGTGTTCCAGACCTTAGGTGACATAGTTTAGTGCGAGGTGTCCTTGCCCACGACCAGGGGATTGGAACTGCATGATCTTAAGGTCCTTTCCAACTCTAACTGTTCTATGATTCTATGATAAGCAGGGGAAAAAAAGAAAACTTAATCACACACATGAATAAATTATACATGTGATTGACATTCACACTGGTATTCTTTTAAGCTATTCTATAATAATTGCATTTATGCTCAGGTCATTTCACACTTCCATGGAGGCTGCAGAGTAAACTTTTTATGTTTATGATATCTGAGAGACCATGATTAGGGGTCTGCAATGCTGCAAATTAAAATGGCATTTATTTAAACTGCAAGATCTTGCTTTATAAAACAAGGCATTCAGATTAATAAATAAAGCAACGAATTTAAGTTTATCAAATTTGAAGCACAGTAACACAGAAGCACAGTGAACACAGTAGCACAGCACACAACACAAATGCTGCATATGAAAACCAGTTTTTCAGCGACTTACGTTGTTTTCGTATTTTTATGCATTGGAGAGCCATGGAAAATGACCAGATCAAATGTATTTCTTACAAAATCCTGTATCTCCAGGTAAATCTGCCCTCTAATAAAAATTCCAACTTCCTGCTCATAACTTTCAGATCCAGAATTTAGACTTCATGTTATTACAGTACTAAGAATGATATACTAACAAATGCAATTTCAGGCCATTGGCAGAGGTCTTAATGCAAACACGACTGTGAAGCTGTGAGCTCAGAAGCATGACTTATGATATAGAAAACAGGATGATACGACCAAAGCAGGTAAAAATGTTTATTCAGCCACTGTTCTGAGGATAAAATACTGTCAGATTTGTAACTGGATTTAATTTTTCATGTGTTACAGAGAATCTCAAAACCATATACCTATGCATGCAAAGCCATAAACATGTATACCCATACCTATACATGTATAAAACATGAATAATAAATAATTGTTGTGGGTTGAACCTGGCTGTACACCAGGTGCCCACCAAAGCCGCCGCAACTCCAAACGTGCCCCCTGTTCTTCTTCTTCTTCTCTTCTATGGGCTAAACCATAAATACTATGTTATGGGATATCACTGGGGGTCAGTTGGGATCAGTTGTCCTGGCTGTGCCCCCCACCCCCAGCTCCTTGTGCACCCCTAGCCTGCTCATTGGTGGGATGGGCTGAGGAGCAGAAAAGGCCTTGGCTCTGTGTGAGCACTGATCAGCGGTAATGAAAACATCTCTGTGTGATCAGCACTGCTTCCAGAACAAACCCAAACCACACTACACATTAAGAAAAAAATTCTTCCCTGTGAGGGTGATGAGGACCTGGCAGAGGGTGCCCACAGAAGCTGTGGCTGCCCCATCCCTGGCAGTGCTCAAGGCCAGGTTGGATGGGGATTGGAGCAACCTGTTCTAGTGGAATGTGTTCCTGTCTGTGGCAGGAGCTGGAACTGGATGAGCTTTAAGGTCCCTTCCAGTCCAATCCAGTCTGTGATTGCATGATTCTATGATAATTCATGCTAGCTAATATGAAGAAAATTATCTCTATCCCAGACATAATGAGCACAGCCATTTTAGAAGTTATTTAAAAACAGTGTGCCAAGTTATCTAAATATAATTTTTATCCTTTTTTCACTTTCAAGGTCACCATGAAGTTAAATATATATATATATAAATACATTAGAAAAGACTGAAATTCTTGAAAAAAAATTAAATAAAGCTTTTTTTTTTAAGTCCTGTTCGCATATTGGCAGGAGGAATTCAAATGTTTAGACACAGGTATGAAGTGCTATTTTAGGTAATATAATGCAGTCCTGAGTTTGCAGGAATTATTTACTACCCGTGCAAAACGTTATGCATCTGGAATATCTACAATGACACCAAATTCCTACATTATGCAATTGGATTGCTCCCAGGGTGTCTGCTTTTCAGAGCTTGTCTATACAAGTCTGCTGAAGATAAAAAAAAAAAATCCAGGTAGCAACTTGCAAGTAAGGGTTTCTGTTTTATATCTATGAGGTGGTGTTTGCTTAGTTATTGTTTCTTTTTTCATTGTGTAATTGATTTCTGAAGCATATATTCATTTTCCTTCATGGGACCTGCCTTACAAATAAACATTTCTAAACTGATAATTTTCATGGTCAATATTAACACTTTTTTCCCCAATATTTGATCACTGCAAGTAATTTTATTTTTAAATTTTTAGGGCTACTCTGAAGCTGACACTGCAATTAAGAAGCAAGCAGGGTGTCCAAGGAGTTGTCTTTTCTGCAGTCTATATATGTGACAAAACCCACCATAGATGCAATGGATGAAGTTAGTGTCCACATAGAGGAGATGTCAATGAAAAAGAATGGGCGAGATTAATGTATCACCAACCTCTGTTCCTGCTGACCAGGTCACTTTATCAAGGGGAATAGAAAACCTTTAGCTTCATCTGCTGGCTCTTCATGAACAATCCTCTGTGTGTCCACTGAATCACTCTTCAAGTACAGCTCTCTCCATATCACTTTATTCACCATATCACTAGTAGACATCACACCCCACTCTCTGAAATGTCCCTAACAATGTTTGCCCCTATCTACATGATTCATGTGCATTTTCTGTATTACTTGTGTTATCCTTGAACTCTACTGTAAGGAGCTTAGTTCCAGAACTTGAATATTTCTCTATAAATGTGCTCTAAAATGGATGACTTAACATCTTTGATTGCTTGTTGCAGTGCAGCTTATGAAGCATAATATCATTTGGAGTTTTCCAGTCCTGACACAATGTATACATAATGTACTGTAAATCACCTGTGCAAAGCACTTCAGACAGAAAAACTGCAAGCAGGCGTGGGGAGCAGTATGCTTTTCTAAATCCCTCAAGTCTCTCCAGAGGGATATTTCATTATGTCAATTCAGGCAATGTAAAGTCTAAGAGCTGAACCATGCAGTTACTAACTTCAATTATTCACAAATCCACCAGAGAACACACAGACATGGCTGACAGCCTTGTAAGAACACTAATATGACAACTCTGTTCTCTGTGCTCAAATTACCTTACCTGGTGGAGCTGCTCAGGTTCCTTAAGACTGATAAGTAATGTATCATTCTGTTTGTGCTGCCCCCTTCTACTTTCTTTGAGAAGGTTGCCTAAAATAATTTCTCCTTCTGTTTTCCTACCTTTTCCACATTACCTAATCAGGAAATAATGAGGAGTAAATGTGGTCACAACGTTTTAGATTATCATAGAATCATAGAGCAGTTAGGGTTTAAAAGGACCTTAAGATCATCTAGTTCCAACCACCCTGCCATGGGGATGGGGATCACTTTCACCCTAGATCATGTCACCCAAGGGTCTATCCAAAGTAACCCTGAACACTTCCAGGGATGAAGCATCTACCACTTCTGTGGGCAACCCATTCCAGTGCCTCACCACCCTCATAATAAAGAGCTTCTTCCTTATATCTAACCTGAACTTCCTCTGTTTCAGTTTAAAACCATTACCTATTATCCTATCACCACAGTCCCTGATGAAGAGTCCCTCACCAGCATCCTTAGAGGCCCCTTTCAGATACTGGAAGGCTGCTCTGAGGTCTCCACACAGCCTGCTCTTCTCCAGAATGAACAGCCCAAACTTTTTCTTCACATGGGAGGTGCTCCAGTCCCCTGATCATCCTCGTGGCCCTCCTCTGGACTTGTTCCAACAGCTCCATGTCTTTTTTATGTTGAGGACACCAGAACTGCACACAATACTCCAAGTGAGGTCTCACGAGAGCAGAGTGATGGGCAGCACCACTTCCTTTGACCTGTTGGTCACGCTCCTTTTGATGCAGCCCAGTATACAGTTGGCTTTCTTGGATGCAAGTGCACTCAGAAACTGGCTCTTGTTCAGTTTCCCATTGACCAACACCACCAAGCTCAGTGATGATTTAGAATGGAGTGAATTTAGACAAAAAAGTCAATTTAGGGTGAACAAGGCTGTAATAATACCTTATGGACAAGAAGACTGCAGAAAGTCAGTAAATGGGCGCATTATTTTATGCTGCTTTAATTCCTGCAAATCATGACAGTTTAAAAGGTTTTCTGAGCAGAGATCACCTCCAGCTTTTGTAACAGTATATGTAACCTCTGACTGGCAAAATATCTTTGTAATCTGCCATGAGAAGCACCATTTATATATCACTTTGAACTTGTTTTTGAAATGACAAGGAGAAATGAGAAAACATAATTCAGTTTAGCTGTTTATTGTATACAGCCTGAGTTGAAATTCTGAATTAAACTTGACAGTTTTTTTTAATTTCTATCCATTTACTGGTCTTGCTTTTAGTGTACAATAGAACTTTTTTTTCATATTAATATTTGTGGGGGTTTTTGTTTAATTAATAAGGATCTTGCATATTTATATGTATTACAAGCTACACATTCGTGTAACAAGTGCTCCTTCCTCAGAGCATTTCTTTAGCCTGGTTGCTGAGAGAAGGCATTTGCCTGTAGTGTGATTATAGCAGTTATGGGAATGGTGGTAAACAAATCCACAGTTTCTTCAGCATTTGACGCAACTAGCCAGGTGAAATTTTTGATATCTGGAAAGCCCACAGACATTTTTTTTTGGTCAGAAAATTAGGTAAAACAAATATCAGATCTCCAGAAACAAAACGTATTTTTCAGGCATGTTACTCCTTAGCTTTAGCTTAGCCTTTCACACTGAACAAAGGACTTCAGATTGTTGTCGGTTTTGTTTTCTGTTTTGGTTGCTTTAAAACATCTGAAATTTAGTAAGTTATACAATATTGTGGACACACAATACACAATGTCTTTTTTTTCCTAGGTCTGTTGCATGATTTGACCCATAGCAGCCTTTCAGGGACCTCCTAGTTTAATGTCTCTAGCCAATTTATTTAAAGCTATTTGCTTTTTTTTACTTTCAAATGAGCATGGTTATTGCTTCTGACATTGTTCTGCACAGTATCTCAGTTGATGCACCTTCAATAAATGAACTCTTTTATTTAACCTTATAGTAATAAATTTTGTATGTAACTTTTTTTTTTACTGCATTCTGTATTCATGGTCAAATAATTAATATTCTAACAATATTTTCTTTATATTCATAATCCTTCAGTACACTTCATTATTATTGTAGTTATACACTTCCCTTTCCTTATTTTTTATTATTTTTTTTTATTATAAAAAAAATTTATAAGCACATTTACAGACAAATTTCTCACCCGTCTGAACAGCTCATCCTTATCTCCAACAGTAAGTGTTGGAATATATGAAAAATTCTAAGGCAGGTGACATCTTAAAAGAGTGGAGGACTAGTTATGCCAGGTAGTTTAGTATGTCTGATTGAAAGAGCCGTATCTGCAGGGGAGGGCCATCATGGGTTAGGAACAGATAAATGGCATAGACATATAGTGAAGACAGCTTATGAGATCAAGCCTTCTGTTCATCTTTTCTCCTGCAAGTCATTGAATTATGAGGATATTGCAGGGAAATAGAGTGTGTGATAATTGTACTATATAGAACTGGGTGTATAAATCAGCATTTGAGGTGGAGTACTAAAAGGTTAATTTTGGTTGAATTGCAGTTTTTTAAGCAGGTTTTATTACTGAAAAGGGATGAATATAGAGAAATACACGAATTGATTTTGCATTGTATTTCTCCCTGAAATATGCTTTTGTACAATATATATGGTTTGTCTTTTAAGAGCTTATGAAAACCCATATTCTGATAATAGAATATAAGCTAAGTGGCTGCAAGTATCTGCAGGCTTTTTCAGGTGCTATTCTTTAATGTAGAGTACAAAAATAAAGATTTTTATATTATGTTCATAAGATACCACTAGACAGAATTCTGCAATACTTTCACCTTCTCATCTGTGCTGTACTTCACTTCATGGGGCTTTTCTTATGCATTACCTGTGTGTTGAATCTCAGACTCATGCAGTGGTCACTAGAATGTGTGTTGAATCTCAGACTCCTGCCGTGGTCACTAGAATAGTTTTAACGAGCTCTTTCTTCTATTTACTCACTTGTTATAGAACCATAGAATGGTTTGGGTTGGAAAGGACCTCAAGATGATCTAGTTGCAGCCACATTGTCATGGGGACAGATGCCTCACCCTAGACCATGTCACTCAAGGATCTGATCACCTTGCGCTTGAACACTGCCAGGGATGGACCATTCACCACCTCTTTGGGCAGCCTGTTCCAGGGCCTCACAACCATCACAGTAAAAAAATTCTTCTTTATATCAGTTATACTTGTGTAAACATGAAGGACCCTAGACTGGTATCTAACTACTTACAGATGTCGTTCATGTGAATAAATGAAACTTTGCCTACAATACTGATTGATAGATGCACAGTGATCTATGTTCACTTCTGGAACCCTAGAAATCTTTATTCAGAAAGGATGTCATAGATGATACACCTAGCTTTTTCTTGTCATGTTTGTTTATTTTTCAAGTATGTGTAAAACCCAGTAGCTAAAATCTTCAGTCAGAATTCTTTGTACATGTGTCCATCCCTAGGTATCTCCTGATCTGATGGGTTTTGATGTTTGAATTCAGTTCCTGAGGATTTATCTTATTTCTGATTAATTTGTGCTAATCAATTTTTCCCCATCACTCTACCTATTCTATATTTGCTCCTTTTCATCACATTTCCCTGTTGTTCTTGAAACACCAATAATATCCCCCAGCAAAACATCCCCTTCTTTTCACCTGTATTCTTGCAAATTCCTTTTTCAGTACACAGAATTGTTATCTCTAGTGAATAAAACCACTGACTCCTGGCTATCAGGTTTCTAAAAGCTGCTTCAGAAACAGAACCATCCTCTGCATCAGTTACAGCAGTGTATTTCTGTTTGAGCTGCCTGGGTTTGGGGGATTTGCTTTTTGTTCTTTTTGGTTTCTGGGATTTAATTTGGTTTTATTGTTTCATTTGGATTTTTTTTTTTTTTTTTTTTTTAGAATTATTTGAAGCTGCTAAGCCACATTCTCAACTTTGGTAAAATGGCTTATTTTCATTCAGCTAAGGGAGCTATGTTGATTTATGCAGTATCTGGTCTAATTTCTATGTTTTGCATACTGAATATCCTTGCACTATGAACCTGTGTTTTACTCTAGCTGTGGATTTTATAGATGCCTAAAATTAGCTTTAGGATTGCTTGTGGCCAATGCCTCGTTCTAAGTAATTGTGCTATATACTGTAATTCATCAAGGATCTGCTACAGTTAACATCTATAATGGGAAAATCATTGTAAGTCATTGATGATCATGCTTTTCAGAGCATATTAACTCCTGGTGTTGAGTGATAGAATAAGTGAGGGATAATTAACAGTTAGTGAATCATGTAGCTGTACTGGATCAATATTCCTAAGTATCAAACTATTCATTTGACAGTTTATCTGGTTAAAATGTGTATCTTTGCTGAAATAGTTTTCCTTAATCCAGTATGGCTCTGAAGGGAAACTTGTGATAACTCAAAGTGGGTTTTTTTTGTGTCTTTTTTTAATTGCTTTTCCAGTTAGGCAATTTGGGAAACAAAGGAAGTTCTCTACAAAGATCCTGAAGGTACCTCATATTCAGTCTGAAACTATGGTATTCACTCACAAATGCTACCTAGTTTAGGGTTATATTCAACAAGCGTTTTTGTAAAAGAGCACGCAGAATGAATGAAAGTGAAGAAGAACCACATCCGTAGGATGATGCTGAGTAGTAACCAGATGCACATAGTTCTGGTTCACATAAGCTTTCCGAACACCATTTTAATAAATGCTACCAGCGTCATCATCTCTGTGCAGCAAATGAGAAGTATTTGTTTTCATTTTTTTTAATTAAATAAACTTCTGTGCTCACAGGTTATAGGATATACTTATCAAGTCTTTAAATCTATACTAAAAAAATGCATAAAGATGAAGAGGTGAGGTTCCCAAGCACAGGCCCTGTAATGAGGCAGGAAAAAGAAGTCAAACTTGAAAGGCATCATTGCTTTCTTTAGTCTAATAAATCTCTTCCTTTTAGGTTAAACGTGTAATTATTTTTACTTTGTATGTTTACCCATGGAACATGACATATGTTAGAGGCACTGAAATAGTGGTAATTTTTGCATTATAAGTCTTTTTTGGATAAATCATCTGCACAGGAAGAGAAAATACTGTGTAAGACAAGCAATTTTTCCTACCAGTCTTTTGTAAGACCAGTAAAAGCAGTCTCTGCTCTATAAATGAATGCTGCTACTTTTACTCATTTTAGGGAAATAATATTTTTGCATTATTTTGTAGAAAGGAAGTCTTTAAAATCATTCCCCCCATTGACAGTACTGTATTGACATCAACACTGAACCATATTGCAGGGTTGTCGTGGTTTAAACCAAGTCCCCCAACTCCCGGGGGTTATGGTTACATGGTTACATAAACCATGACAAGGGTATATCACATTAGAGGCATCTGACTTCATTGTTAGCAGCAAGGAGACATCTGGTTCATAAATTTTAGCATAGCATGTCTCTTGATGTAGCATCAGCTTCCTAAATCAAGCAAGATAAAAGCTCAAGCTTGGAGAACAAAAGTCCATTTGCAGTATCATTAATTTCTAATTGTGCATTAAAACCCAAATGAATTGTATTTACAAGGGGATGCATATGTTCAAATCAACTCCTGCCTTAAAAGAAATGTCCAGTTTGGAGCAATTAAGGTATTATCAGAAAGGTGCTCCTATCCCAGTCATAGAAGTAATGTCAAATGCAAGCTGCATACCAAGAAACCAGATTCTGCATAAACAACTTATACCATGTGAAGTGAAGATTAAAAGAAGCCACTGTTCTCCATCACAGAATTTGATACAGCTGCTTGTGCAATGGTCTTGAGAAAGCTCAGCATGCACTGATACTCTAAACAATCTGTGTCCAACAGCCTGATACATTCTTGTGAAAGTACTCTTGAAGTATGTTGATGCTCTGACAAAGACTCTGACAAAAAGATTTCTAGTGTATTACCCAGTGGGTTCGACTTTGACTTCCTAAATAGGTATTCTTCACATGGAGATGTAAAGCTGCTGTGAGCTGCCACTGGATTTTTTTTTTTTTTTCTGATTGCTTTATGTGTGATGCTTACTCCTATCAAGGAGCCATACTGTTTAAATAACCAGCTGAGATACAAGGAAAGGAAGCAAAAATACCCACATCTTGACCTTTCAGTGTGAGGCACCATGTATTTGCATGAACCCCTTTCCACTGCTAATAACAACACACTAAAATCCAGCATGAAGAAAACTCAGCATGAACCTCAACATGACACATCTTATGAGCATGAAGGACAAAGTCTATCACACTAACTGCTTACTATAAATTATTGATGCAGCTGTATTTATTGCATAAAATTAAACAGATTTTACTTTACTCTGTAAAGGACTGTTACAGGTTTGCCATGATGGCTACTTTATTTACAGCCCACTCTGCAGATTATGTTGTGTTTGAAAAGAATGCTCACCAAAGCAAACAAATTTTTTCTGTGCATAGAGCAAATAAGATTTTCAGAAACAGTCAGTGAGAAAACTCATCATATGTTTGTATCCCATTATGCCGAGCTCTAATAAGAAACATATCTAGATTTTCAGAAAGACTGAAATAATGCCTCCATGCTTTCCTTCCACTCTACAAATAGGCTGGGCACAATCTGACCTGTTAAATTCTGTTAAGTCAGTAGTCCTCTGACTCACAAATATATAAATTTGCATAGAGTCTTAGCATTTCTGTAGTCCATATTCTTTACTTTTACACTTATTAGTGAGAATGAATTGTCTGTAAAGATTTGATAGAAGATAGAGTAGTTTAGTCAGTATTCACTGTCAAGAAGGAAAAAACATACTTAAGTCCAGGAAGCCTTTTCCTCACCCTCAAGTGGTGAAATTTCAGGGTAAGAGGGTGCTTATTAAGTTACATAACTGGATGTGTATTATTTTTTCTGTGTATTTTCCACACACTTGTCATACCAAAAAGACCAAATATATGTTTTGGAATTGTTAATGAGCACTTCTGCTGTGATCCAAATAGGCTGCCCCTAGAACAGGAATGTGTACATTCCTTTTAAGATACATTCACAGTTTATGAGGGATGAGAAAGTAGCCATTTAAAAAAATTATAGTTCTATGTCATTGCCTTAGTGCTTTTACACAGCAGACGAAGTAAATTGAACTTTCATTCAGCAGTCCTACTAGCAAAATGGCTCTTCAAATTTTACTATACTTACCAGTGGAAGTATTAGCTAACCTATTCTTTATTAAAATGTTCATTTCCCTTGTACTGCAATGCCCCGGCCTTGGCATATTTCTTGTGAGCCGCTGCTGGAAAATTCTCTGTGCTTGGCCGAAGTCAAGAATTTATGATGTGCCTCTGAGCAGCACTGAGGCAAACAGCTAAAGCTGTTATCTCTAGTGCATTTTTGCAAGGCTATTTGTTAAAATGTGTATCTGATCTGAAATTCCTGTTTGTGTTTCAATATTATTTTGATGCTGTCACACCAAAAAAGCCAACAAAAACCAACCAACCAACCAACCAAAAAAAAAACACCAAAAAAACACATACACACACACAAAAAAAAGAAAACCACAGCAGCAAAGTCCTCTTCCTAGCATAGTATTCAGGAGCTAAATAACCCTGTAAAGCACAGATCAAATGTTTCTTATCTGCAAGGCATTTTAAAATATGTAGAAAAACAAGGATAAATTACCCTTGCCCTTGTTAAGCCAGGGAGTGATATGTAGTTTTATACTGGTCATCAATTATTATGCTGACTTTGGATAAGATCAAGACACATGTCTCAGAAGCTATGATAACCTTGGTCTGGGGGAAAATGTCTACAGCAGAAGTCACTATCACAGGCACATAGTGAAGGTAAATTCCCACAGGATGTCTGCTAAATAATAGGAGTTCACAAGGGTGACTCTGCAAATGTATTTTTCAATGACAGAAAGTTTTGCATCTTGGAAATAATTCAATGCTTCCTGCTTACACACTTTATCATGATGGTTGTTTATGGGGGGTAATGTGAGGTAGATCTTAAAGCTTAAGTTTGCTGTTACTTTCTAAAAATTGAAGTGGTCTCTGCCACACACTGAAAAAGACTGAAGGATCCTTATCTTCATTTATTGCAGCTGAAATGTTGTACTACTTCTGTCTATAGGAAAATTCTCCACAGTGCCATCTGGAGTGTTTTTCTTCCAAAGAGTTTTGACGTGTCATCAAGTAACAATGGTGTTATGTCTTGTAGCAGCAGTAGCAGTCATTTTTCTTCTTTTTAGTAGTTGGTGCAGTGCTGTGGTTTTGACTTTCACCCTGGGAACAGCAGTGATAACATTGATATTATTAGCTGCTGCTCAGTAATGTTCACTCTGACCAAGGACTTTCTGAGTCTCATGCTCTGCCAGGGAGGAGAGGAGGTAAGGGTAAAGCAGAGACAGGGCACCTGACCCAAATTAGCCAAAGAGGTATTCCATAACACACCATGTTATGCCCAGTATTTAAACTGAGGGGAATTACCCAGAAGGGCTAGATCACTGATCTGGTGGGGCTGGGTATCAGTCAGTGGGTGGTGAGCGGTTGTATTCTCTTCCTTTGTTATTTCCCATATAATTATTATTATTGGTGGTAGCAGTAGTGGTTTGAGTTATACCTTGGTTACTGGACTGCTCTCATCTCAGCTCATGGGAGTTACATTCTTTTGATTCTCCTCCCCATCCTTCTGGGAGCTCAGGGATGAAGGGGGAGGAAGTGAATGAGCAGCTGCATGATTCTGAGCTACCAGCTGGGCTTAAATCACGACATGTTAATCAAACACTGAAAAGTTGATGAAACATATTTACTGTTTCTGAGCTTGATCCTTCAGGCTGTAAACAAAGGTTAACCCATGAGTATTCACTAGTCTTACTTGACAGGATCAGCTGTGTCCTAGTCTTGGTGTATTTTAACATAGTTTAGGCTTACCTTGTTGTGGAAAGCTTTTTCTTAAGAGGGATATTTTAGATTTTTTGAGTGGTGGTGGTGTGAAAATAACTAAAAAGGTATAACCAGAACAGCTTTTTAAAAGCTGGACCCAAGTTCTCTGAAATGAGTTGAAAGCTTCCCATTTAATTTAGCAGAATGTCGCTCAGACTAATAATATTTTTTTTCTCTGAGATTCAAATCCAAAGTTTTTCTGAAGGTTTGAAGTGCTAAATAATTGGTTCCAGTGCTTAATGCAGTTCACTGACTGTCTAAATTACTTTCTAATGCTTCAGTGTATCCCTGAAAATAGGCTGGCTGATTTATCAGTAAATACACCTTTGTTGACAGTTGTTGTCCTTTATGCAGTGCTATTTTTTATAATGCTTTTCCTCCTTCTAGATGATTATACGTCACAGTACCTTAGCTTTTGATCACATACATCCTGATATAGAATAAGCTATGTTCTGCGGAAATATATAACTTTCCATTGACTAATCCTGACCTGCAAAACTAACTTGTGTAATCATGCAGTTCTGGTGTCCTCAACATAAAAAGGACATGGAACTCTTAGAACAAGTCCAGAGGAGGGCCACGAGGATGATCAGAGGACTGGAGCACCTCCCATATGAAGACAGGATGAGAAAGTTGGGTCTGTTCAGCCTGGAGAAGAGAAGGCTGCGTGGAGACCTCATAGTAACCTTCCAGTATTTGAAGGGGGCCTACAGGGATGCTGGTGAGGGACTAATCATTAGGGACTGTAGTGATAGGACAAGAGGTAATGGGTTGAAACTTAAACAGTAGAGGTTTAGAATGGATATAAGGAAGAAGCTCTTTACTGTTAGGGTGGTGAGGTACTGGAATGGGTACTGGAATGGGTTGCGCAGGGAGGTTGTGAATGCTCCATCCCTGGCAGTGATTAAGAAGAGGTTGGATGAAGCCTTGGGTGATATGGTTTAGTGTGAGGTTGGCACTAAATGATCTTAATGTCCTTTCCAACCCTTACTATTCTATGATTCTATGCCTGTCTTGGTGATCTGGACATGGAAATAACCTCAATAAATATGAGCAGGACATGTTTTTTCCAAATAAATGGAAAATTTCTGGCAAAGTGACAAGTTTTTAGGAGCACATACAAAGCAAAATACAGGCCATCTTTGAAAATTCCTGCTAAGCAAATTCTTAGAAGAATCCACTACAAGAGCAGCAAGGTGATTTGTGACTCACCTGCGTTTGTTTACTTGATTTTGAAAAATTCCTTTTTGACATCATCTATGGCCTTCCTACTTCCCTTTTTCTATCTTGCTTTGGTAATCACTCTGTTAGCAGTTAGAGTTTGGTTTCTAATGAGATAATCTCCCATGATTTATAGCTTGCTTTCTTCTTAGGCCAGAACTTCTCACATTGACTCATGCTAAGTATTATTTGATTGTTCAAATAGCTGTATTAAATTCAGCTGAAAGGGTATGTTTCTTCTCAAAGAAAAAGTCAAAACTAGTAGAAATCATCCTTATAATAGCTTCAATACTTTTTATGAAACATTACCAAATCTAGATGCAAGGAAGGAAACCAGAATCCCATTTAGCATTTTCTTCATAAATACTTGATATTTAAGTTAATTCCCGTATTTTCCAAGTATTAAATATTGTGTGATCAGATGCTCACATTAAAAAACTTGTTCACAGATTTTTCCTGCCTATGGTGCAGCTTATATCTGCTTGTCTAATCTCAATCTACTAAGCATCTTGATCTTGGACATGGTTGTGTTTCTTCTCCTGCTTCAGAGCAGGATCCTGAAAGTTACAATGTCTTTTGTACTTAACTGTTGTCACTGAAGAAATAATGTCACACCTACCCATTTTAACTGGAGCAGACATTAAGGTGGATGTGTTTGTTTTTCCTTACTGTTTTGCTTTTCATTTTCAACCATTGCCATCTAATGTCTGCATAATATACTGAATAAAAAGTAGGTTTTTTGTCCTCTCTGTTAAACTGCTGAATTTAAAATACCATGTAACTGGCAAAGGAAGAAGAATGAGCAATAAATATGAGTGGGAGGAGGGTAATTTTTATTATTAATTTTTATTTTTTTTAATTAATTTTTAAGTTACTGTAAAGAGAAATTTTCAGAAGTTCTTAAAAAGTTGAGTGCCCCAGTATTTTGTATATCATAACTGTTAAAACCCCAGTGGTTTCGGGTATGTTTGCAAATAAAATGCATTCTTTAATTTTTTTTTTTTTTAGTTCAAAATGGAAAAGAAAACCCAGGTTATTGACCCAAAGGCTTCTTTCAGGGGAAATAGACAGCTAGCAAACATGTCATGCCTACCTGCTGCCAACAACCTTATACAAATAATAGATAACCAAGGCTGCCAATTCCAGGAAAGAGAAAAAATAAACATTAAAAACAAACAAACAACAACAACAACAAAAAAAACCTACAAAAAACAAACACCACAATTGAGAAGGATAGAAAAGAATAAAAATCAGTGAAGTTTTGGACTTTACATCCTAAATAGCTTGGAGGTGTTATGTCCACTGTGATTACTTCCCTTTTGTGCACTGAACTCTTTATGATGAGCTGTGTTAGGCCAGATCAAAGACCAGACTACTGAAGCTTCAATATCCCATTTCCTCTCATGTTCTCTGTTGGATATTTGGAAAATATATAATTTTCCTGTTGATAACCAAATTCCATGTAGGCTCTGTTACTTGCAAGATCTAGCCACCTGCAGTGTCTGCAGAGATCATTTCAGAGATTAATTGTTAATTAGATCCCAAAAGATTGCCAGTAGTTTTCAAACCTTTCTTAAATTAGTACAGTAACTTGATTACTGCTGCTGTCTGCAAAAGGGGTGGGGTAAGGGAAGTTAGGTTTACACTACAGAAATAAGTGCTGTGGGATGCTGGTAGTGATTGAGGCTAGGTGAACAGATGGGATTTATCATGCTGACTTCCAATGGTGAACACCCATCCCTGTCTTGCACCAAAGGCAGAGGGGAGCCATTTTATCTCATGTCCCTTGCGGTTTACACTTTGAGGTCCATTTACCTCTGACAGTGTATCATTGCTTTGTGCTGAATAAAATATTTCACACTTGGCATATTATCCTCTTCAAATTCAAGGTTATTTATTTATTTATTTGTCTATGAGCAAATAACATGTCAGTGTTTAATATCTTCATTGATGATCTGGATGAGGGGATTGAGTGCTCCCTCAGTAATTTTACACTTGAGACACAACACCAACATGCAATGCTACAGGCTTGGAAAGAGGGTCTGGAAAGCTGCTTATGAAAAAGGACCTGTGCGTGCTGACGGAGCTGCCCATGAGCCAGCTTGTGCCCAGCAGCCAGGAAGGCTAACAGCATCCTGGCCTGTATCGGCAGTAGTGTGGCCAGCAGGGCCAGGGCAGTGAATGTCTCCCTGTACTGGGCACTGGTGAGGCCATGCCTTGAATCCTGTGTTTAGCTCTGGGCCCCTCACTACAGGAGAGACATAGAGGTGCTGGAGAAGGTCCAGAGAAGGGCAATGGAGCTGGTGAAGGGCCTGGAGCCAAGTATGATGAGGAAGTGGTGGGGATGTTCAGCCTGGAGAAGAGAAGGCACAGGGGGGACCTTATCACTCTCTACAGCTACCTGAAAAGAAAATGGAGCCAGGAGGAGGCTGATCTCTGCTCTCAGGGAACAAGGGATAAGAGGAAACAGCCTCAAGCTGCACCAGGGGAGGTTTAGACTGGATATTAGGAACAATTTCTTCCCCAAAAAGGTGCTCAGACATTGGAGCAGACTGCCTAGGGCAGTGGTGGAATCACCGTCCCTGAGAGTGTTCACAAACCATGTAGATGAGGCTTTCAGTGAAATGGTTTAGCTGTGGCCTTTACAGTTTTGAGGTAAAGGCTGGACTTGACAGTCTTTTCCAACCTAGCTGGTTCCATAATTCTAGGATTCAATGATTTTATGATGCTATTTAAGAGTGAAACCATGTAATCAAATTTAGTTTGTCTTCTTTCATTCTATCAATTTTATTCCTCATCACCTCATCTACAGTGCAAGGTAGGATGCATAATGCAATTTATATCTTGTACACTGTTTCAGTGCATTGAAACTGAGTATCCAAACACACTTCGCTTTCCTATGTAGGAGAAGTACAGGCCATTTTATTTTTTTTCCCCACTATTCTACAGCTTTCCAATGTATTGTACTTCAATGCATCCTTCTCTTCCAGTTTAATAGCTTTTTGAAAAAGATGTCCCTTGGAAGACTCTTGAAAAAAAAAAAACTTGAAATATTTTAAAAAACATTTAGGGCTCGATTTATGATTTACCCTTTATAGTTACCCTTTCACTAATTTCATTTGATCTTTCTTTAGACTGAGAAACTTTCTAAGCTGCAAGATAAAACTAGGATAGCAAAGAAGGTTTTAACATCACCGTCTATTAATAAAGGTGCATCGACTTATATGGAAGAAGTAATATTATGCATAAACTCTACATTTGTAATGGAGAAGCTGTTGTTTACATTTAACCAGAAACTCCAAATGGTATCATTTGCTATCCATTGCATGAAAGAGGAAATAAAATACATTGCCATGAATTAAAACTTATTTAGAAGACCAGGTTTTCATGTCAGTGTTTTTGAAAATCAACCATTCTCTTAAAATTACGCAGTAGTGTAACATTTCGTATCATTTTGATTTTAATTATATTTTAACATAGATTGCCATATTTGCTTGAACTTTTTTTTCCACAGATTGATTTGAAGCAGTAATTGATTTTTTTTTACCAGTATAATTAATGGACTAGAAAAGAAAAAAGTTTGCAAGTGAAAAATTAACTCTTGATAGTTGGGCTCAGTAATGGCTTCCTCTAGTGAATATTACACTATCAAATGCTGAAACAGATGCTTACACATATAACCACTGTTTCATATGTGGTTTTGAGACCAGAGAATTCAGCAAGATCTTTGGTTTTCTAAACACATTATACACAGAATTTCTTGGATTTCCTCTAGAGGGTAAAAACATTCTGCCACAGGGAGAAAAAAGAGGCTTGGTTATATGTATGATAAAATGGATCTGTGTGTTTAATCCAGATAACATTGAATATATGCAAGTTGAATACTGAATATTTAATGCAGAAATACTCCAGTGGAAGGCTGAAGTTGCCAGTTACCTCTATGTAAGACAAAAAAATCGTCAGTATATAGAACAATTCTTTATCTAAAAACAGATTATGCAAAAATTTTCTTTAAGTACACACCCTGCTGGGTAACAAAATTTTCTTAGAATCAATACAAATTTCAGTCTGCAAAACAATTTGGAATAGTACAAGCTATTTTAATGGTCAGATCATTTTAACTCTTCAAATATAATGCAGCAATGTGTCTTTACAAAATCAATAGCTTCTCCAATTACAGCTAACATGGTTCTCAAGACAGGCTACAAATGCCATGTAATTACACTTCAAGGCACTATTTTTTTCTCTTGTGCCAGCTCTTAGAGATGAATAGCTTGAAGGAGCATCTAATTTCTTACTTTTTCATTTTTTTTTTCTGGTATACTAATTATTATCAGTTTTGCTTAAAAATTTTGAATTGCTAGTGAAGAAGCAGAGGTCCCTGCTTCTTTGACTTATTTATTTAATGATTTTATGATTCTAATGGGAAAAAAATTGTGAGATTAGTCTTCTTTATTCCTTTGAAAGTATATTAATAAAATCCATGTTAGATTCTGTAGCCATGTTCAGTAGAGATGAGAGTGAAAAACACCCATCAATAAGTCCTATCTGTCAAATTTATCTGCATTTTTCAGCCAGCAAGCCATTATAATAACAAAAAGGCCATTGCTAGAGTATCTCAGTTATGTTATCAAGTAAGTGGTTGTCGTGGTTTAAACCAAATCCTCACAGTACTCTCACTCACTACCCCCTTGCTCCCCCAACTCCCGAAGAGTTAGGAAGGAGAATCCAAAGTATGTAGCCCCCACGGGTCGAGATAAGAACGGTTTAATTGCTCAGGCACAACACAAATCACTACTGCCATTACTACTACAAATAATAATGATAAAGCCAATAACAAGCGAAAAGAATACAACACCCCACCAGCCACCGACCCATAACTCACTCCACCCTGCCCGGCTGAGCACCGCGTGATCCCTCCTCCATTTCCCTCCAGAGCTCCGCCCTTCCAGCTCTCTCCCCCAGTTGCATCCTGGGCATCACGTGCTATGGTATGGAATACCTCATTGGCTAGCCTGGGTCAGGTGTCCTGTCTCTCCTTCCTCCTGGCCTCCCCTCCTCCCCGGCAGAGCACGTGCTCAGAAAAAACCTTGAACAAAAACACCCTCAAAACATGCTCGCTATCAAGCAACTGTTCCCAGCCCAGAAGTCAAAACACAGCACTGCACCAGCTACAAGAAGGAGAAAAATTACTGCTACAGCTGAACCCATGACAGTGGTTTAAATGCAGTTTAATCTGAAACACTGTTTTAATTATTATTTAATTTTATTTGGCAGTATGCCTATTTTTTGTATTACTGGTTTATAAAATGTAAAAAATCAAGCAAACAAACAAACAAAAAAAAAAGAGAAAAAATCCTTTGCATATAGCTACTTGTTTCAGAAGAAAGTGACTGAATTGTTGACCCACTGTTAGGATATAAAAATTGATTCCTGTGAAATATTTAATTTCTGCGGTTTTTAGAAAGTTTTGTGTCATTTTGGTATGAAACACCTTTTTTTTTTTGATACATTTTTTCCAGTCAGTTAGTGTAGAGATTCAAATTTAAATTGATCAGTGTAACTCCAAAAATTCAATGAAAATTTAGATGAGATTAATTTCACTTCACTGTGTTTGAACCTAGTTTCCAATGAAATGCTAAAAAAAACCTTTATTTTCCACTAGTCTGAAATGCTGGATGTGATCTTAACAAAATTCTGTGAGAAAGTTTTCAATTCTCTGTTTTGTTATCTCTCTCCATAATGCTATGCAGTTAATTTTGCTGCAGTTTATTGGCAGGAACGGTAGGTTTGACCAACAAAATCAATACCTGGTGCTGGATCTGGGTATATTCAAGTTCTGAGACTTACAGAAGTTTTATGTTAAGAATTTGTAGAATTAATGCAGTACCTTGGTAGCTAGATTCTATACCTTACACTTATACTGACTCTAGACAGAAGGAACTGGACATACACACTAATAATGTTTACTAAATCAGTTTGGATCAGAGAATCCCACATATACTGTTACTATATTTTCTTCCTCCGTCTGTCTCTAAGTTTGACTTAAGTTTTTATTTTTTCTTCAGGGGAAAATTTAACTTAAATTGCCATTTCATCTGTATTCCAAAGGCTTTAGGTCAATGCTGATGGGTTATTCAAAAGAGTATTTTACTCTTAGAACTTATGATCTGCCACAATGATTTTTTAATCCTTTGCATAAAAGGGTCAAAACAATAAATATTTTAATACTTTTTTTGTAGATGGAAGTAATACTTCTTCTTCCGTGGTTTTGGGTTTTTTTTTCTCCTCTATGAAAAAAACAGTTTAATGAGATAATAATCATAGACACTAATATTTCATTTCCATAATTACTAAAAATTATGCACAAGCATGTAAGGAAATTAACGTGAGATTGCTATGATTTGTTAAAATTCTTTAGGAGTTTTTAAACAGAAAACCTCTCTGTGTGAGAAGGTATTTTTAAAGAAAATAACAATGCAGAACCAAAAGCTGTGTAAGCACAATGAAATTACCTCATTGCCACCACAGATAACCATAAACCAAAAAGTAATGACCTCTCTGACAGGAGAATCCCACAGGGGGCTAGAACACAAATATGCAGTTGACCTCTGACCACAGCCAGGTTGGCATATGTCTGACTCTCAGATCCCCTGAGCCATTTCAGTTGCCCACACGTCTGAGGGCAAGGTAAGAGTGTGTGATCAGTGTGATCAGCCAGTGCTGGAGGAGCTGGAGAGTCATGAGGGGAAATTAGTTGAGATTCTGGTTTAGCACCCATCCTTCATGAAAAATTAATGTAGGAGGGGGGAAAGATAAAAAATAAAAAGCCTACTGATGGCCAATGCAATTGCTCACCACCCACTGACCAATACCCAGCCTGATTCAAGCAGTGATTGGTACCTTTTGGAAAACTCCCTTTAGTTTACATGCTGGGCATGATATGTTGTGGTATGGAATACTGCTTTGGCTAGTTTGGGTGAGTTGTCCTGTCTCTGCTTTCTCCTGACTTCTTGTGCCCCTCCTCACTGGCAGAGCATGAGAGACTGAACAGTCCTTGATCAGGGTGAGTGCTACTGAGCAGCAACTAAGTAAGACATTGATGTGTCATCAGTGTTGTTTGCAGACTAAAGCCAAAGCACAACACTGCACCAGCTACTAGGAAGAAAAATAACTCTATCCTACCCAATGCCAGCATGATAGTTTAGCAGATTTTTTTTTTTACCATGTCATTTTTCATCACACAATCAGGAAAATGAAGGCTATCTTCATCCCACCCGACAGATTTTTTATTTTTTTTTTTTCACTGGGGATGATTGAGTAGAAAGTAATTTCAGTGAAAATAAAGTCCATTTCTGGATTTTGAATTGTGCCTCTATTTCTTTGTTTCCTCATGAAGAAAAGCACTTACTGAGCCCGAATGTCAATTTATATTTTTCCTGGTAAATGGCACTTTCTGAGCAAATACATGGCTTTGCCACATCATTTTTCCCTAGTCTTGTGATGGCAAGTTCATATTCATATTACTAGTCATTCTCTTGGTTTTGTTGGTTTTGTTTGTTTGTTTGTTTGTTTTTTTATGTGTCTGCAAAGGACCGTAAACACACCAGAGTATTTGACTGCATCTCCATACCTTCCAGCAGGGCTGCAGACACACTGCTTTCACTGCTCTTCACTGCTCATCTGCATCTTCAGATTTTCTTCTGAGTTTTTTGTTTGTTTGGGTTCCTCACTAACAATTCAACTAAAATTAGTTGTGTCACTTTTCAGGCTCTTTACACAAAATAGATGCACTTTAAGCAGAAAAAGATTTCTACAGCAAGTATCATGGCCAGGTTAACTTCCTCCCGCAGTCAGTAAAAAGCAATTGAGTTAGCAATTTTAAAATCTGAGTGATATTGCTGATCATACCAAATGAGTTGACATATAAAAAAATCTGTAAACCAGATTTTACAAACAGACAGTGCACAAATATTTTATAATCAGTCTTTGTGAAAATGAGTTTCTGAAGCCTATTAGGAGAAACTTCTAGATGTTAGGTAGCATTTCATTTTGTGACATTTATAGAGAAAAGCAGCTCATTTTTCCTTAAATTTGGCTTTTATCAAATGTCAAGTTCATAATTCGGTATTTGTGAATACAAAGAATATTCAAACTGACAAAATTACGCAACTTATGATAATTTTTTTTTCCAGTAAGGCCTGAACTTTCACTGAATCAACTTTGCAAATATTTGTAAATATTCTGTTTGATACAAAAAAAAAAAAAGAGAGCTCCATGGAATATTTTTTAAGCAGTTGAAATGAAAGTGTTGTAATGAAAAATGGTATCCATCCTTAAATATGGATACTCTGTCATATTTATATTAACATGTTTTGTTTTTATATTGTCTTTTTAACAAAAAGTATAACAGAAGCACATTAATCTATAGTCAGGTTTAGGTATAGGTTTACAGTAAAATTATTTATTGTTTTATTTTTACAACACATTTTTAACATTTCTAGTTGAAATATAGGACCTTTTATTTTCCAGACACTACTGGGTTTTTTTTTTAGTAAGAGTTTAATTATTGGTTTTGAGCTTAGCTACGGGGGAAAAGTTTCCCATTATTTTTACTGAAAATCTAATCAGACATTCTGACAGCATGTATTATATATTCTCTGTTTTTTACTGAAGAGATAAAGTATTTCCAAAACAATAAGCTGCTGCACTGCAAAACAATGACATATTAGAAAACAAAGATTCTGACCCACTGAAAAGTGATGGTTTCAGGAGAGCTAGAATAAGCAATGGCATTTTCTGAGGTTGTCTAGGATATCTGGGAATGTATGTGACAATACAAATAATCATCAAAGACTGCTTTGCAGTTATATGGTGTTGACTTAAAACTACAGGTTTGTGGACAGGGTGTTAAAAAGAGGGTTTCTGATTTGGAAAATCTTGTTTTAGTTTCAGCCTGATTGCTCTGCTTTAATGATTGCTAAAACTGTCTTTCTTCATGTGCAAGGTGTCAAAACTAGAAAGGGAGAATATGGCTTGGGACTTTCTTTTACTTTTTATACAGATAAATGCGAAAAAGGAAAAAAAAATAAATCACCAAATTTGCATTACTTAGCAGATTCCTTAAGATCTAGATTTTAATTTTTCTCTGAGGTAGCGAGCTTGAAGTCATGATCACAGGAGTTGCAACCTTTATTCTTTGGGCAAATCATTCTAAACTGTATATAAAGCATCCAAACAAGTGTAAGTTAGTGCTGCTGTACAATGGAAGTGATTATGTTCCGAAAACCCTATATATCCCTTTTTGGCAGGAGCTTAGTGGCAAAATATAGTGCGAAAAAGAACACTCAGCATAAACCACTTAAGCACAAGGCACAAGACAAACCTCTGCTAGATAGTGGGTGCTGTTCATGTAAATAAAACTTAGTTACAAAATTTCCCATCTTTTTAGTCCCTTGGGGGTGGTTTTATAATTGCTGAATGTTCATGAATCAAAATTAATTTTTTATGTCCTTCTTAAACTCCTAATAAACAGTTGCTTCATTTGCCATATGTGTTATGAGAATTGAAAAGGCTTGCTCCCAAATGTTACACTTCATTGAAGTAAGGAACATACAGAGGTCCTTTACTCTGAGCTCATGTAATTTTAATATTTTTTCTTTAATTGCTTTGGAAACTCAACAATCCTGTATGAGTACTTCAAAATGAATAATGCTTTCATGATTTTTAGCATTAAGACTTAGCCAACTCGAGAGATCAAATGAATCAGAATCTGGAATTCAGTAAAGGCTTTTCTGTTCTTTCTTCTTTTACCATAGCAAGTAATGGAAATTGGTGTCTATTTAGCTAATGAAAAATATATTAGCCAACTTGAGAGATCAAATGAGTCATAATCCGGAATTCAGTAAAGGCTTTTCTGTTTTTTCTATATTTACCATAGCAAGTAATGAAAATTTAGTTAATGAAAAATATATTTGAGAAGAATAAATATTCATTGAAGTAATATGATTAAATGCATATAATAATTTGAAAGAAGTCATGCTGATAGAGGTCTAACATCACAAAGTACTGCTTCCCAGCTTACTAAATATTTTTTTAATGTTAATGTTTGTCTGTGTTTCAGTATAAAACTCTGTCATTTCTGATCAGTGTAACTTTTGTAGCTATGCAGACAGTGCTTCTTATGCAAAACTTTGTATTTTATGCGTTATTATGTTATATATGCAATGTTATTTAATCATTGTATTTCCTGGTTTGTGTTGTTTTAATTAAAACAAAAATGTTTTTGTTGTTTTGCTTGACAGTGCATCCATAAGCTATTTCATTGAGATATTTCAAAGTCCACATTTTCATTTGCTTTCCATTTAACTACTGAGGCAAAGTAATTTCCCAGTAGCTCAGCTCTGCTTCTACTGTTTCAGACCTAAGAAGAGCTTACATTCTAGAGATATTTCTCTTCCTCTTTTCAGCTTTATCAGTTGATCTAAAACAAAATATCACCTTGCTTTGTTCCATTGTTTTAAAGCATTGTGGCTACACTGAAGCAGCTGAATATACACAGCACCCTGAAGTGGGAATCACATTACAAGAACCTTCTTCAGTTTCCCGCTACCTGATGAAATAATCAACTTCAGCTACCCCTACTATAACCAACATTGTCAGTGAAGTTGAGACCCTAAAACGCCATCTAAAGCACAACTTCTTATGAAGACAAAATAAACTATTTATTATCTAAAGGTGTAGACATATTTCAAACTGCTTTTCTGCAGTCATATGTGTACAAGAGAAAACTAGAGATGAAACAGTAAAATATCTACATCTGAGTCAGACAAAAGCAGTATAAAACAGTCTTGTTCTTTTCCTTCTGGCTTATATCTAGTATGTAGTCACACAGCACAATAGCTTAATGACAGCAAATTCCAAGTAAAAAAAAACCAGCCCTACATAGATTTCATAACAGCCTGTAACTTTAATTAGCTCTGAAACACTATAGACACTGTAGGCTGTTATATGCAACTTATAATGCTCAAGTATTTTTCATTGCTGATAAATTTTCTTTCAGTGTCCATTAAATATTCTGCAAATTTTGTATGGTCACTGCAGTTCCTAGTGGGATAGTTGCAACAATTGCTCCCAGCTTCAAGCAAACCAGAAGGACCTTTTACAAGGACATACAGTGACAGAAAAAGGCTGAATGGCTTTAAACTGACAGAGGATAGATAGATTTAGATTAAATATTAGGAAGTTCTTGCTTGTGAGGGTGGTGAGACCCTGTCACAGGTTGCTCAGAGGAGCTGTGGCTGCCCCACCCCTGGCAGTGCTCAAAGCCAGGTTAGAGCAACTTGGAGCTTGGAGCAACCTGGTCTAGTGGAAGGCATCCCTGCCTGTGGGGGCAGGGGGAAGGAGGGGTGGGATTGGATAAGATTTAAGGTCCTTTCTAGTCCAAACCATTCTATGAAACCTTACATTTTGTTGCTATTAATAGTTATGATTCCTCACGCTTTTGATTATGCCATATTTACACATTTAAATTGCAGCTGTATTTGTACTTATGATTCCAACACAGAGGAGCTCTTAAGCACAGGTATATAGCTGTATTGCTTATTTATTTATCAAGTCAGAGTTTACAACTGAGTTGGGTATTTTGCTGTATTATTTGAATGAAATATTTTACATAAACTATTTGTTGTATCAGTGGGGCTTTAACAGACTGGAAGAAATTTGGACCCATTTATTAGTGATTTGGTAATAGAAAAATAAAATCTGAATAAAACCTATACAATGTATTATTAACTGATAATAGATAAAAGACCGTGTTTACTTTCTACATACAAGAACTTCTTCCCTGTGAAGGTGCTGAGACAGTGGTTGGCACAGGTTGCCCAGAAAATCTGTGCCTGCCCCATCCCTGGCAGTGTTCAAGGTCATATTGGACGGGGCTTGGGGCAACCTGGTCTAGTGGAAGGTGTCCTTGCCCGTGGCAGGAGATTGGAACTGGATGAGCTTTAAGATCCTTTCCAACCCAAACCAGTCTGCAATTCTATAATTTTTTAGTAGGCATAAAAAATTGTTATATTTATAGGTCATACTACTAAGGAATTAGCTGTTCCTTCAGGTTCCATTTGTTTTTTAAGTGTTGATTTTTTAAAAATATGGTGAAATGACAAGTAACTCACCTTTTACTGCTAAGCAACAAGAAATCAGTTCATTTATGCATATCTTCTGATATTACTATGACTTTCTTTTCCAGTTGCTGCTTATTAAGATTGGTCTGAAGGACAACTATCCTAATCACAAGTTTTCCTTAAGCCCTTGTAATAGCTACTCACTCATTTTGTTCCCTTTGCAGAGGACAGTCTAGCATGATCATGACCTTGTGCTACAGAAATATAAACAACAGGTACAGAAGTGGCAAAAGGTAACATAGATAGCTTCATATGCATAGACAGTGATGCATGTGTTATTTGGCACTAGGGAATTTAAGAAAATAATAAGGTGCCTTCTTTTGCTTTTTAAAAACAGTGACATACAGAAAATGATTTATTACAATGGAGAGAATTGCATAACACAATGTTCTCCTGACTAGATAAATGTATTAAGAATGTGAGAAAGACCAGTAGGTGATATATAGCAAAATAAATATGAGCTCATGGTGCAGGAACACTGGAAAGAAAACAAAAGCCTGTGCAATATTCAGGCGTGTACAGGAAAGAAAGTTTCAGATAAGAAACTGGGGAGAACAGAGTTGTTCTGCATAGGACTGCTTATAAATTAACCTATCATCATTATTGTTTGTAATCCCCATTGTAGTGCAAATCCTTAGGCCAAATATTGAAGGTTAGATCCTTAGTCCCAAACCAGGACATAAAATAAGATACTGTAGAAAATAATGTATGAAGAACAAAAATAGAGGAGCTGATAAGCAGCCAGGCAACACTAGCTGCTTTGGTAATGGGTGGCAATTGCAATAGTATTATTTCACAACATTTTAGTGGGAATTATGGCAAAGGCCATATTTCTTCCTCTCTTCCTTGACCACCCAGGTTTTCTTGGGAATTATTTTAAGTGTCAGGCAGGAAAAATTGTAAGGATATTTGACTGGCATTAGCTATTTAGAGGAACCTGCCAGTGTACATGTAGTGACGCAGGCCACAGGTAAGAGAAAATATGGGAAATCTGCAGGAAGACTTAGGTGTTCATTCAAACACAGAGAAGTGACAAGCAAAGGATCACCACTTTATTTCAGCCAAAAGGAAAGATATCTACATCAAACAGAGACATTTTTCTGTCAGCATGAAAACCATAGCTGAACTCAGTGGTAAATTAGGTTACCCAGTGATAATGACCAGAAGTAAAAGGGATAATAAATCAAGCAGAGTACAAACAACACTCTAGATCAGATGGCAGCTTGGGGAGGATAAGAACAAACTGAATTTTGATGAGGACATTTTAGTAGAGTGCAAGAAGCCATGCTGGAAAGATTCTAATATGACACTGAATTATAAATTCATTAGTAACAGAGATAGAAATCCAGACAGCCATTTGCAGGTAACACCTTCAATAAGGTGTGAAAAGGAGATAAGACAGTAATATATACTGGGAGATTTATATTGTCTGTCTATCCTTTTCAATTACTCATGTACATTCTCGGTATGAAGGAGAAACTTTCATTACCTCAATAAATTATCACCTCTTACAAGTATATATCCTGCCATTTATACACACTAAGCAACCCAGCACTCTTGGAGCAATTCCATTCATCTCCTTGAAAGTTTTAGGAGTTAAGTTGGATTTGCTGTCACCAAGACTTGAAATGAGAAGCACAATCCTGAGTGAAACTCACTAATGCTCACCCCACTAATGTTCACCTCCTGGTCTGCAGCCTCAGATCTTCCACATGAGTAAGGTTACAAATGCCTGAAAATGCAAGTTTCCAGACATTGAAGAGAACCATTAATCAACCTTCTGCAAAGGTTACAATGAAGCTTCATTACCTCCTGAGTGTAATACCCCCAGATAGTCTTTCCTTGTTTGTAAGAAGCACTGCAATTTGCATGCTTTTATTGATTTGTGTTAGAGACCTGAATGTTTGCTGCATTTGTGTACATCCCAATTGTCATGAACATTTAATTTAAGACCATTAATTTCCATCATCATTCCTGGTCATCCTCTAATATCTATCCCTCAGCTGAGAAAGAAAATGTTGATAGCAGAATGATTTATTTATGTGCATATTTATGTATGTTTTATTTATTATTGCTGCCTATGGCAGGGGAGTTGGAACTGGAGGATCTTTACTGTCTCTTCTAGGCCAAACCATTCTGTATTCTATTTAGAAACATTTTAAAATATTTAATTATTTTAAAACACATTTGGCTCCTGAAAAACTTGCCCACGAGTAAATAAAATATTGGACAACTATGACAATCAGCTACAGTGTCTTTTGTAAAGATGGAATCTCAGTTTAAATGGATTAGCCTTTTGCAGAAGTCTATAATGGTTTTTTTTCTGTATTTTGGGATGCAGATAGTTCAGAAGTAATAACTATGTAGATACTTGCTTGAGCTTTCATTGTATTTTCATCAGGTTTCCAACCCTCCCACCCTTGAGCAGAATTTAATGAAATCAATATAGTTTTCTTTTTTTATTTTTTATGATTACACAACTGAAGCAAATTGAGAGGAATAGTTGGTGATGTGTCAGAAAATCAAGATGAAACAAAGTGTCTGTGTGAAGGTGTTTATCAACTGCTCTGAAGAGACAGACTGAAATAGTATTTTGTATTTACAAGTAGTAACTCAGCTGTTTCTCACTTCTCCTGAAACTTCAGACCCATACCTGTTGTGGCCACCCTGTGCTTTAGGTGTTTGACATTAACAAAAAATCATGAATTGCTATTATCCTTTACTGCAGAGAAGAAAGACTGAACATCTAGCTATTATTTTGTTTCCTCAGAAAAACCCACCAAGGAAAGTTTTTGGGCTTTAAGAAAAAGAAGCTCCCACTTTCAATGTGCAACTTTTTTTCACCACTTCCAAAACCACTCTGGAATCTTAGTCCTTATTTTCTGACATTGTATTGAGTATAGAAAGAAAAGGACAATAAAAAGAAACTAAAAGTTCACTGTTAATTTCCTATGTGAATACCGTATATGGGAAATACTTTGCCAGTATGATTACTTGCTACCAGTAATGAGTGGTGTCCCTCAGGGATCAGTGCTGTGGCTGGTCTTGTTCAACATCTTGGTGACATGGACAGTGGGATTGAGTGCGCCCTCAGCAAGTTTGCGGATGACACCAAACTGTGTTTCGGTTGATATGCTGGAAGGAAGGAATGCCATCCAGAGGGACCTTGACACACTTGTGAGGTGGGCTGATGCCAACCTTATGAAGTTTAACCATGCTAACTGCAAAATCCTACACCTGGGTCAGAGCAATCCCAGGCACAGCTACAGGTTGGACAAAGAAGGAATTCAGAGCAGCCCTGCAGAGAAGGATTTGCGGGTGCTGGTTGATGAGAAACTGAACATGAGCCAGCTTCAGTGTGTGCTCACAGCCCAGAAAGCCAACCACATCCTGGGCTGCATCAAAAGAAGCGTGACCAGCAGGTCAAAGGTGGTGATCCTGCCCCTCTACTCTGCTCTTGAGAGACCTCACTTGGAGTATTGTATGCAGTTCTGGTGTCCTCAACATAAAAAGGACATGGAACTGTTGGGACAAGTCTAGAGGAGGGCCACGAGGATGATGAGGGGACTGGAGCACCTCCCATATGAAGACAGGCTGAGAAAGCTGGGTCTGTTCAGCCTGGAGAAGAGAAAGCTGCGTGGAGACCTCATAGCAGCCTTCCTGTATCTGAAGAGGGCTTACAAGGATGCTGGTGAGGGACTATTCATTAGTGCCTGTAGTGACAGGACAAGGGGTAACAGGCTAAAACTTAAACAGGGGAAGTTTAGATTGGATATTAGGAGGAAGTTCTTTACTGTAAGCATTATGAGGCACTGGAATGGGTTGCTCAAGGAAGCTGTGAATACTACACCCCTGTCAGTGTTCAAGATGAGGTAAGACAGAGCCTTGAGTGACATGGTTTACCATGAGGTGTCCCTGCCCATGGCAGGGGGGTTGAAACTAGATGGTCTTAAGGTCCTTTCCAAAGCTAAAAATTTTATGAGATCTTCAGGCAAGTCTGTGAACAAGTTTCCCAACCCTTCACTTGCAGGCTGGGAATTTGCAAGGTGTACTGCGTGCTTCTGTGTGGCCTGGAGAAGACTTCTCTGGGCATCCATTTTTGTCCTCCTACCCATGGCTCAGGCTCTATGCAGTGCTTGGAGAGCTCTGCAGCCGACATCACAGTGTGTTCCATTAGCATAATTTTAATTCAGGTATGTAATTATGCAGAATTATTTTCACATTATTGAATCACTATTAAATGGTTGTGCTGGTTTTCTTCAAAGCAAGTGTGAAAATGCACTGCTTCCCAGCTGAGACAATTTGGTAAACGTTTATTTGATAACCACATGCCAAGTGTTTTTCTTTCCTCTTGGGGAGCAGGAGACAGCAGGAAAAGGAATTAAAACTAATCTGAGGAAGAAAGATGATGACTTTGATTTTTCACTTCTTCCCCTCAATCATTTTTTCTTGTCCCTCGGTCCATCCCCAGCTCCAGTTTTTACTTCATCACAGAACCCTGTCTCTTCCCTTCCAGTGGCTAAACTTTCCTATTTCTTGGAATATATCTCTTGACTTTCTTGTATGATCTGTTCTGCTACATCTGTTTTCATTGAAGGAAGGTATTTTCCAAGGATCCTGTATATTAAACATTTTGATGTCAATAACAGATGTGTGGTAACAGTAATTGTGAGGAATCAAAGCACATTCAGCTAAAAGAGACTTCAAAAAAGTTTAGCTGCTGCATACTACTGAGTCTGTGCTGAACTTTTACAAGATATATTTTTTTATTTAATTTTCTTAAGATGTTACTGAACTGACAAAATATATTTGATTAGTGAGAGACTCAGCAAAAGACTAACCACAGGATTCTTTCTAATCAGACATAACGCTCTGAATCAAGAGTATTTAAACTTCAGCACAAAGCAAATGTAGGTCCTCCAGATCTTCTGTAGCTGAAGAGTGCACATGACATTCCCATGACAGATATAAAGCCAGCTGAATTTCCAGCTCAAATAGTTAAATTGCAAATATTTATAAACCACTGTAAACAAAAGTTCAAATGAGAGCAATTAAATTACCAAAAAAAATAATATTTGTACCTAAAAACATGATGAAACTTAATTATTTTCTTAAAAATATCCCAAACAATGTTTTGAAGTCAGAAATACAAGCTACTTTGATATCTCATATCCTGTAAGAATTCTGTGTATTGCATAAACGTATTTTTGGAGATATAATCCATCTAAAGACCTCTATTGACAGCTTATTTATACCTAGATTGAAAGCTATCACAAAGTATATCAGCTTGAAACTTTCAGATAGAAATCATATTTTCATCAGAAATTAAATTTTCTTCGGGAACTTGTTTGAGAAATTTTCACTTATTAAAAAAAAAAAGAACAGACTCAAACTGTCAGAACTTCCAGGAATCTGATTTTACTTTTTATTTGCTCAAAAATATATTGTTTTGGGAGATATATCACATCATAAATTGTTATATATTTTATCACAGTATTTTTATCCAGATCCAGCAAACATATCCAGATGCAGATTATGACACACACAGTTTGCTTATTGAACATTTTCATACTGGATGGAAAAAATAATATTGACATTTTTGAGTTTTCTGCAGTCACATGTTCTTGCATAAGCCCTGTTCTTCCTAGTAGACACAAGCAGTTGATTTAAAAAAAAATATTTGCCTGTTATGGTGGTGTCCAGTGTACAAACTCTTAAGCAACATGGTCATACACAGTCCAAGACATATTGATGGGACACTTTATGTTTTACTTATGCAAATATCCTACATATAAACTTCCTGAGCTCTGAGTAAGTCTTCTTTGCAAGGGAAGTACCTGAGCAGTCCAGCTAATCATGAAAGTATCTGTGGCAGTGAAAGCCTCTGAACTGCAATGCTATGCAGGCTAGACAGCTTTTCTCTCCCTGGAGATCTTTAAAGGTTCCTTCTCTCCTCATTAACTGCACAGGAACATGAACACTTATTTCACACAAGCTGCTTCATTCCATACATAAAAGTAAATTAACGTTAGATGCCTAGATTTGATGGTCTGGATCCTGTTCTGCCTTAATATTTTCATATGACCTGTAGCTGCAAACCTACTCTTCTTCTACAGCCTGTGGTTTTATGTCACTAGCATAGGAAAGAGATGATGTAAAGGAAAAAAATTTGACAAGTTGCACTTTCTTCAGCTTTCTTGACACAGTCAGATTCATGGTTTGCGGAAGTGACTTCTTGTTTTATACTACAGTGTATAACAGTAATGCTAACCATACTTTCTAGGGCAATCTCCCCTCCTTCTTCTCTCCTGAATCCCAGCTCTAGGGAAGGGCATAGCAAGACCATGTCTCCTAGTGCTCTTCAGTCAGGCAAACTATTAAAAAGATACAACTCTTTTTTTTCTGAATTAATTTTGCAATAGACCTCTGAAATGAAAGCAAAAACTGGTTTCCTAATGGGATTGTATAAATAATGACACTGCAGGTGGTCTGACACACATGGCAGAATATAACTACCAGTAAAACTGTGTATAGTAGAGTGGAATCTGACTGCTACTTCTTATACTCGTTCACAAAATGGATTGGTGAATTAAAATCTTATTACCTGTGTTACGTTATGTAGCCTTGTTATATGTAATTATCAGAGTCAATTTTCTGCTATAATTTGATGGCCAAATCTAAGGAGAACTTCTTCAAAACTGAAGTGTTAACAGCATCACAAGATTTCAGGTTATAAACCGTGTGCTATTTACCAGTGCTGTCATACTATTTTTTCTTGATATTTGTCCTTCATCCTGCTGGCATGCACACTTATGTCAAAACTTATCTTTACAGAATTAAAAGCAAAGCAGGAAATTAATCTTTTTATTTTTGTGTTAACCCAAAATCATATTTAAGACACTTAACAGTCAAGGAAAGAAGAAGAATGGGAAGTAAGAGTTCTGATTTTCATTTCCGCCAACTCTGAAGACATTTACGACTACTAAGAGGTAATACACTGTTTTTCATAAAACTGACACTTGAGCCGTTTCTTTAAACTCTGGGACATCTATGTTGGTGTGATAGTGTTAGGTCTGAATTCAAAACAAGAGTAGAAACAAGACTGGTTTTTCACTATTATCACTGGTTTCTGAATGTGAGGTTCATAGAGTGAAATGTGCTATTATGATCAGGATTGTATGAATTGAGGAGAATTACTTTTCCTAACTCAATATCCTTCAGAATAATCACCTTTGGAGTTTCTTCTCCTTTAATCTAGAAAACATAATATTGCCAAAGCTATTATGACAACTGGTAGAAGCCTTACAAAGTACATTTCCACACGTGTCATACAAGTGTTTTCTGCTTTCTTTTTTTTTTTTAATCATCAAGAAACCCTTGCAGTTTAAATAAATTATTATGTTCATGTATAAAACTGTCACCTGTGAATGCTCAGAATGAAAATACATTATGAACACTCAAATAATTTCTAACAGGTGACTTGGTTGCCCTTTCAAGGTCACTGATGGAGTCTGCAATCCAGGTAAGCCACTGAGTTTGCAGTCTGCTGCCACTGGAAAGCAGCCTCGCAGCCCAGAGCTGACTGGGACCTATTGGTTTGTATATAATGGGTACACCTTGTGCTTTGAGAGAAGCTGTCAGTATTGTACTCATTGCATTTTAAAGGACTTCATGAAACTTTGACTATGAAAGGTATTTAATGTGTAAAAAAGTCCTTTTTATTTTTTCTCATAGACCTTCATTAGGAATTACTGAAGCACAGAAAGGAAAGTAAGATTGACACTGATCTCTGTTGAAAGTTAGTGAAAATAATTATCTTGTCTTTGTCACTCTAGTCTGTAGTTTAATTTGCAGTGCATAAGGTGAAACCAAACCAATGGGTTATAGCAGTTATTTAAGTTTTAAATTTCCAACCTTTTTGAATTAAGACTGCTTTACTCTTCAGACACAGTCCCACAGATTTCATTAGGGCTACTGGGTTTTGCTCACCAACCTAACAAAATTTGTAGTGAAAATGAAAAATCACAGCTGTTTTTTCTAAAGAGGTCTCTTGTGGATTAAGAGATTGTGGTATTATGCTGTTTCCCATGCAACAGATATGACAGAGGGGTGCAGCCTTGTAGACAGTGATGTGCCTAAAATTTTTCAGAGAAGACAAAAGAGAGAAAGTAAAGCTGCTGTTTCCTAAGAGGGATAGGGGAAAGAAAACTCTGCATCTGATTGGAAAGAGACAACTGGCCAACCTCTGTGCATAAGCGTGGTGTCCACTGCACTTGCAGCTGCAAACAGTCTGAAACAGTAGATGTGCTTTACTGAGCAGGAATTTCATGCAATTTTTAGGTACAGAGATGAGATTATTGTGGCATGAATGGAAAATAGGTGTATGGAAGAAAGGGCACAAATCTGCAGACAAACAAGCCTGCACTTCCAGTCCTTATGCACCACACACTTTTGGCAGGAGGGCAGCTGACTTTGTTAGTTCTGTTCATGATGCACAATCATAGCCAAAGTGACATTGTGCAAGGCACAGTATCCCAAGTGTTCATATAGCAAATATCAAAATATGAAAATACAGAACCTCAGCACAGTCATCTACTTTTTGTACCTCTGCCTGACATCTTCCTTCTGCTGTTCTTCTGAACAATAATCAATCTGTGTATTTGCTTCAAAAATCTGTATAATTTTGAAAGCTATTTTTACAGGTTTATTTCAGAAACTTATTCCAGATTGTGATTTTGAATGAGAACAAAATAAGTATAAATGCCACTATGTGTCACCAGTTGTGTCTTGCCATGTTAGAAACAAAACTTTCTACTCAAAACCAGAATTAAGTTTAGATAAAAACATTTACACACAAAGCCCATTGAAATCACATTTGTAATCCTGAAAGGGGACCAGTGGTTGTACAACTACAACTTATATTTTTAAATTTAAATTCTTAATTCTTAAAGTATTTTATGTTCTTTGTGACAGTAGCACAAAATTATAATTTAAACTCTTACCTGTAATTAAACTGTTTCTGGGCACATTGACATAACATATTATATTACCTACAGTTTCCTGTTAAAATTAATGTTACTTTAGTCATTTAGCACATACACACTTTACTTTTGCAGAAGAAAATAATGTGAGCTGTTTTGCAATGTATTTATTAACAATGACTGCAAGAATAGCTGTACTAGTTCTGAATTATGGCATGTATATTTTACATCATTAACCAGTCTTTTCTACTCTAAAATTAAGACTGAAGAATAATGTGATGTCATTTTTGGCGATATTCTTTTATTGTAACCAGACTACCTGATTCTGTATTGTTTATGAAGTGGTGAGGCTTGCACTGAAATGAAATTTGTCTATAAAAAAAAAATCCTAGAAACTGTTTGTTGTATAGAGAGAACAAAGTTGGAGAGGAATAAAACAAAAAACTTCTGCTGATGTCTGTCCTGGACACTGTTGCTGCAGGATTGTACCATCATTTCTTTCATTGTAATTAATGATTTATCTCAGACTGAATGAGATCAAAGCTAGACCTTTTGTTTTTTATGTTGTAAACACATTTTCTTAAGTTAGACATATTTGTAAGTATATTTACATATTTATACATATATATGTATCTCAGCAGAGGGCTTAGGGTCAGACCTGTCCATGATGAACATGATCCCCACATGAGAGGCAGTACAATTCCAGTGCAAATGCCATCAGGTAGGTGAATATCCCTCTGCAATATCCCAGTGGTTCAGCTGATGAGCACATCTGACAGTTGATGTGTTTTAAGAGATGGTCTCTTTGTCATTTTACCCCATATGATCTGCTTTTTCTCTTAAGTTCTAGTTCGTCCTAGATATTTTAATTTTTATCTTGAATGCTTCTGTCACCTTACACTTAGTTTTCAGATTTCAAAGCCTTAGAGATATTCATACAGTGAACAGTAAATAGACGCATAATATTGAGAATAAAATAGATTGTATTTGAAATACATTCTTGCAAGATATTATTTCAGTGTTTATGCCACTAGACTTCTCTGACGTAAATTGTGTGTCACTCATAAATCGACAAGGACTCCCAAAAACAATTTTGTAAAAACAATATGCCTATTGCGTTCCACCAGTTCTTCTATAATAAAAGGTGAAAAGGATTTGATTGTTTAAACATAAACAATGAAATGAAAATGTCAGATCCGTTACTCTCTTCATCTCTACCTGACATAAAGGTACACAGTAAAATCTGAATGAGTAGCTGACTTTAGTTTACCAGATAAAAGTTAGAGGCCTAAATGATGACATTCAATTTGGAATATTCCACTGTACAGCTATCCTTCCAATGTTATTATTTGTTGTTTTCTATTCTGTGTTCTAACTAATCATTTGTCTCCAAAGATGGTTTATAAAGCACCACCATTCCTTGTGCTCTCATATTTTATCTCTAGGTGAAAGTGTATGTATGTATAAAAATATTGCACAAAACCCTCAAAACAATCCGCATTTTGAAAATTATGAACTCAGAGGGTTCCTAGCTGTTATAGTTCAGCACTTAAATCTCTAATATGAATAGCTAACAGCAGATAAAGTACTGCTGTGACTGCAGATGTGATTGACTGAAAGCCTAACCACATTTTATAATAATTAAAATTAGACTTTATGCCATATGTTTTCATATCACATTTGTGCTTGTCTAGAGCACAGTATTGTCCTGACAACACTGATTATTCCTGTTTACATGCACAACATAATGACTCAAAGTATATATGAAGACAGTGAACTAATATCTGATTTACATTCCTATTAACAGGTTTGGTTTTCTGAACATAAAAGTCACAAGCAGTATAGCTTTGTTCTTTCATACTGTAACCACCAGTAACTACTGAAATACAGTCTTCAAACTGAATGAAGCACTACTATGTATGTGTCTCATTTTCTTTTGGTGTTCATTTATAAGGATGGTGATGAGTTAATTTGATGTTGACAGTGGAAAAGCCCTGCTGAGATTTGTACCAGTGGAATTCCTGACAGGGTTTCTGCTGTGTGCCCTTGCCAAAATAATAACTGCAGCTGATTCCCAAATGTGCTCATAAAGAGTAAAGTTGCAGATTTTCAACAGTGCGTGCAAAATTAAATTTTCCTGTCCCAAAGGGAAGACTCTGGTCTGACTGGGGCCAAGTTTCTGCTGTGTTGGAAAGCAGAGGAAAATTGGTGTGGGAGTGGAAAGAGGACCCAGACCCCCTGAGTCAGTCAATTTCTAGTGCTTCCAGCAGAGCAGCAGCACAAGTTAATGGGATAATAATATCAACAGCAACAAAAACAACAACATCAATATAATCATCATCATCATAATCCATCCTGGTTTCATGTACTGTGAAATGCTGATATTGAGAAGCTATGCCTACAAGAATCACCTCCAGAGGGCATCATGAACGGATCGTCACTTCATTGCCCAACCCCAGAGGTGTCAATTAGTAAGAGTAGACATGTGCTGCATCCCTGAGAAGACCAGAGGATATTTCCTGGGTTTATTTCAAGATGTAGGGTGATTTTTCAACTTTGAATTTTTAGATATTTATGACCTAATTTCATTCAGCTTTTAGTCCCCTTTGACAAAAAGAAGTGAGAGAGTAGCAATGATTATGAAGAAAAAAAATCCCAACACCATTAAAAAACCAACCAACAAAATAAAAAAAAAAAGCCCAAAACATTCCTTAAACCCAATTAACATATTGGAGAGTGATTTATACATTAGGCTCTGGCTGACTCTGTGTGTGTATGTATGCATGTGTGTGCATAGTCAACTCTGTTATTAGGACTATTATCAGTGCTGACAATAGAACTACATTTTCTTAACTGGTCCTTCTCCATGGTGGGAAATTAAATGCTTCTATATATCAGATATCTTGTGTGTTCTTCAGTAACTATCTGAAACACCAGCCAAATTTGTCCTGCAGAAAATCTAGTCCTGGGATATGGGATGGGGAAAAGTGTTGCAGTAGCAGAACTGATTGACAGTATTAGGGAGGCTGATTTTGCTTGTTCTTGTGAAGGAAAAAGAAAACATGATGCCCTACATAAATTAATATGGTATTCAGTTACAGATCTGTTCAGTAATTATTTTCAGTTTTCTTCACTAGCTACCATTTTTTTTTGGGTGGGGGAGGGCATAGAGGATATTCTTTATGTCAGACTGGAACAGAAATGTGATATTAGTCCCACAGATGATGGCGAACTCTGTACCTCAGACTCCAAAAGGTACCAAAATACAAGAATGCGAATAACTGAAGCCAGGTTTTTGTTGGTTTTGGTTAAATAATAAGAGATGAAAATCAGGACACTCTTTTTTTAAATAGTTCTGAATACCTGGGGAAAGAAGACATTACCAGCCTGTATAAATGCTTTGCTTATTTCTATATAGGTATTTGAAGGGAGGGGAGAAGAATGAAAGGAGAATTAGCTTTTACAATATCAATGTTTATATTTTGACGTAGATTTTTTTGCCTGGTTGGAATTAGAATAGCTGGTAGGAAAATATTTTGTTCAATGATCTGTACTAACTGCACATTATTATCTTTTTTTTCTGAAATTTCCCTTGTGGCATTTGACTTTATTTCAACAATCGGCTCCAAAGGATGCAAAGTAAGAGGGAAATTTTAACAAATACTGAGGGCTTTTTGCAAAGCAGTCGTTAGCTGTGATGACATTATTGCAGAATGCTGACTTACCATCATTGGAGACTAGGGCTTGAGGTAAATATGAATTTGGATTTGCTTTTAAGAGGAAATAAAATTGCTTTAATTTTGACAGCCTGAAATTTTCCTTCCAGCATGCTGAGAGGTACAATCGAGAGCACCTGTTCCTGTATTACAAGTCAGAGACATGTCCAAAAAAGAAGGTGTACTCATGTATCCTTTCTGTTATTCCATATACCAGAGAAATTATTCATGCCCATTCTTAGATTTTACTTTTTTGACACAGAAGTAATTAATCACCTTCCAGAAACACAGTGAAAAAGGACAGATGTTATCAAAACAAAATAAATAAAAAAAAAAAATTGCGTTGGCCTCAGATGAAAAAAAACTCTTTTCAAATATCTATAATTACAGCTTAAATTCCAATTAAATGTTATTTTAGAGTAAAAGAAAAAAAGTCACTATATGGTACTGAACAATTTTAAATAACATGGGAGGCAAGGACGAGCTAAACCACAAACATGGTAAATAACAAAAGATGAATTCCAAACAATAACTTTAGTAGTGAATTATATATAGCACATTTGATGTTTTTTCTCTTTTAGCAGGTTAAAAGAAGAGATTTGTAAGATCTTTAGATCTTTTTAGCAGATACTAGGACACATAGGTTTTGGTGATTTGTTTTTTTATTTTTGCCCCATTACAGGAGCTTTAAAAGAGACTAATATAACCTTAAAAGAGTCACCTCCAAAGCTGACAGGTAGAAACATTAATTTTCTTAGAAAACCTGTTTGTGGTTCTGTTATTTTTTTTCTCCAGGTATGATATGCTGATGGAGAAAAAAAAGAATCATTTAGCATTCTCAAAAAGAACACTCTGTTTGATGGGTAAATGTCTTGGCAGAGTACCTGGAATTCAGCTGTGTATCAGCAAGGAACATTTTTATTATTAGGCAAGAGAGTGTGGGGCCTGTCAACCACAGCAAATGATGCACAAAATAGAATCACTTCAGCACACCCAGAAATTGCAATGATGTTCTTAAAGTAGGTTAAAGCCCTCTGCAGTGTCCCCATGTAGTCCAGTGAAAGGGTGTTCACACAGGAAAGTGAACTTTGGAGAAGGATTCATACAATATCAGCTGCTCATACTTCAGACTGGCTTAGACAGATACTATTTGTTTTAAACACAGTTATAGCAAAAAACGTCCACCTTATGTATGTGCCCACTGTGTGTGGAAATGCACAGCAGTATGCCTCTTGCAGTGTTTTGTGTTTAGAGATGTAGTAGCTTGTAATTTCATACTGTATTCACAAATTGAACAGATATGCTTCTCATCTCTCTTGGTCCTTAAATTTATTTTAAAAACAGTGTTGTGGTGTCATGGGTTCAGCAGTAGCTCATGCTCTGCCAGGGAGGAGGGAGAGATAGGGCTCCTGGTCTGGGCTAGTCAGGGAGCTATTCCATACCACAGCACGTCCTGCTCGGGGAGGGGACTGGAAGCTGTTCAGAAGGGAAGGGGTTAACACTCCAGGCTGGGCTCGAAGAAAGGACTGTAAGCTGGCCGGGAGGGGAGGGGTGAGCTCTCTCTTCCGGGCTGGGCTTGTGTCGGCGGGTGGTATCGTATTCTCTCTCCCTGTTTGTCTCCTCTAACATAGATTTGTTATTGGTACTGGTAGTGATTTGTGTTATACCTTAATTGCTGGACTGATTTTACCTCAATCCGTGGGAGTTGTATTCCTCCGGCTCTCCTTCCCATCCCTCTGGGAGTGGGAAGGTGCGGGGGGGGAGGGGAAACAAAGGAGTGTGCAGATTTAGTTTAAACCACGACAGTTTTTGGCACCCAACGTGGGGCACAAACCCACAAAATAACAACAAATCTGACAGGATTTATAGTCATTTGTCGCAATGCTGTTTTATTGGCTCTCACAGTTTTTTCTCTTGATCTCACGGTTTCAGGATTTTACCAATTACTTGTCATATATATTAGCTGTGTTAGTGTTTATCAAGTATGGGGTTTGGGCTAAGGTTCTTGTCTCATTGTACTTTATGTTAATGACTTGTAATACAATAGAAGCATTGATCAAGAAACTGATCTGGTTTATGCTCCCGGTATGGTCACCAACTTTATATTTTGGGAGGTATATCATAGAAGTGCTTAGCAATTTTACATCTTTTTTCTCCTTCTCAGGTGGTCAACCTGTGAAGGAGACATTCTTCTATCCTCCCAGTGTTCTCTCCAGATGGTCTACAACATCATTTGAGGGTTTTGAAGTTTTTGAATGGCCTTTTAATACTGTTGAGACTTGTATGCTGATTGTGATGGGGATCACCATAGTAGCACACATACAGAGTGTGTTTTGCCCACAATTATTTCATCTGATTTCAAGAGTTAAGCGGAGTCAGGTCTGATCCTGTACTGGGGTTAAGCGATGACATAGGAAGACCAGGAGATCTTCCCAGAGGCTGGACAGCCATGAGTGGCAGGGTATGTGGGATAGTATGGGCAAGCATCTAGGTCAGTGGGCCCTTCCAGAACTTTGGAATTTTACTTCGGAACAGTGAAGAATCCGGAAGAATTAGTAAAACACCTAAATGAGGTGTGTTGTCGTCCTGGCCATACCAGAGATGGACAAATTAGGGCAACGTGCTGGGGCTTGGCCTATGCCTATAGGGCCTTGTTCGACACTACCCAACCCCTTCAAAAGGAAAAAAAATGTCCCTGAATCTGAGAGCAACACAGAAGTCAGCGCAGCTGTTCCAACTCCAAGTGCAGTTGCTACCCAGACTTCAGCTGTGACAGACAGTGCAGCTACCCCAGTAACAAGTACAGTTGCTACTCAAACTACAGTGATAATCACTGCAGCTGAACTAGAGGACCAATTTGTACCAATATCGGTTGCTCCTGTACACAAGAGAAAAACCAGAAAAGAGGCAAGACGGAAGAGGCAGAATGAAGAAACTATGCATCCGCTACCTGGTCTAGTATCTGATCAGGGGTCATCATCACACGACGAAGAAGAAGCAGTGACTTCTCGATCTTGGACCTCAACTGAGCTGCGGAATATGAGAAAAGATTTCACCTGTCAATCAGGGGAGCACATCATCACCTGGTTGCTCCGATGTTGGGATAATGGGGCCGATGGTCACGAACTAGCAGGTACAGAAGCCAAGCAGCTGGGATCACTTGCTAGAGAAGGGGGAATTGACAAAGCAATTGCAAGAGAGAAAAAGTCCCTCAGTCTTTGGAGGTGGTTTTTGGCAGCTGTGAAAGAAAGGTTCCCATACAAGGATGATGTTATGTGTCGTTCGGCCAAGTGGACTACTATAGACAAAGGCATCCAGTCCCTGAGGGAATCAGGTATCGTAGAGATGATCTACCACACCAAGCCAAATAATGGGAATGTACCCATAGACCCAGATGAAGTCGAATGCACACAACCCATGTGGCGAAAACTTACACGGAATGCACCGTCCTCATATGCCCATCCATTGGCAACGGTAACCTGGAATGACATAGCACCACTAACAGTAGATGAAATGGTTCATAAACTCCAAGAATGCAAAGACAATCTTACCCCTTCCATCATCTCAGCTGTGGAAAAACTGTCTCATGCTCTCAAACAGTTGAGGGACGATCTGTCTGATTTATCTAGCTACTTACGTGTGCCAACACGTGTTTCAGCTATTAACAAAAGGCATCCTATTGCTCGAGAGAGAGAATATATAAGATACACACCACGGGCCACCCTATGGTTTTACCTGCGGGATCACGGGGAAGACATTACAAAGTGGGAATGGAACACCTACTTCAGCCTTGGAGGAACGTGTGGGTGAATTGAAGAGAGGAGCAAGGGCCAAGGCTGATCGCCCCATGAGAGCTGCAGCTTCAGTCTCTGGTGAACAGGTTCCCAGATGGAGTGGAAGAGCTGATTTTACTCCAGCTCCTGTGATAAAGAAGAATAATCCCTTTCAACACGACTTAGGTGTCCAAGATTGTGACGACGATGACTATTAGAGGGGCCCTGCCTCCAGCCAGGTGGAGGTAGGGGACAATCGTATTTACTGGACTGTGTGGATCAAATAGCCTGGCACATCCGCCCCACAGAAGTATAAGGCTCCAGTTGATACCGGTGCACAGTGTACCCTGATGCCATCGAACTGTCAAGGGGTGGAACCCATCTATATTTCTGGAGTGACAGGAGGGTCCCAAGAGTTGACTGTACTAGAGGCTGAAATTAGCCTGACTGGGAGGAAATGGCAGAAGCACCCCACTGTGACTGGTCCAGAGGCTCCATGCATCCTTGGCATGGACTACCTCAGGAGAGGGTACTTCAAAGACCCAAAAGGGTACCGGTGGGCTTTTGGTATTGCTGCTTTGGAGACTGAGGAAATTGAGCAGCTGTCCACCTTGCCTGGTCTCTCAGAGGATCCTTCTGTTGTGGGGTTGCTGAAAGTCGAAGAACAACAAGTGCCAATTGCGACCACAACAGTGCACCGGCGGCAATATCACACCAATCGAGACTCCCTGATTCCCATCCATAAACTGATCCGTAGACTGGAGAGTCAGGGAGTGATCAGCAGGACCCGCTCACCTTTTAATAGCCCCATATGGCCAGTGCGAAAGTCTAATGGAGAGTGGAGACTAACAGTAGACTATCGTGGCCTGAGTGAAGTCACACCACCATTAAGTGCTGCCGTGCCGGACATGTTAGAGCTGCAGTATGAATTAGAGTCAAAGGCAGCCAAGTGGTATGCCACGATTGATATTGCCAACGCATTTTTCTCAATTCCTTTGTCGGCAGAGTGCAGGCCACGGTTCGCTTTTACGTGGAGGGGTGTCCAGTTCACTTGGAACCGACTGCCCCAGGGGTGGAAACACAGCCCCACCATCTGCCACGGGCTGATCCAGACTGCACTGGAACAGGGGCAAGCTCCAGAACACTTGCAATACATCGATGAAATTATTGTGTGGGGTGATACAGCAGAAGAAGTTTTTGAGAAAGGGAGAGAAATAATCCAAATCCTGCTGAAAGCCGGTTTTGCCATAAAACGGAGTAAAGTCAAGGGACCTGCACGGGAAATTCAGTTTTTGGGAATAAAATGGAAGATGGACGTAGACATATCCCTACAGAAGTAATCAATAAGATAACAGCAATGTCTCCACCAACTGATAAGAAAGAAACACAAGCTTTCTTGGGTGCTGTGGGGTTCTAGAGAATGCACATTCCAAATTACAGTTCAATCGTAAGCCCTCTCTATCCTGTTACCCGGAAAAAGAATGATTTCAAGTGGGGTCCTGAGCAACAACAAGCCTTCGAGCAAATTATACGCGAGATAGTTCATGCAGTGGCCCTTGGACCAGTCCGGACCGGTTCAGATGTGAAAAATGTACTGTACACCGCAGCTGGGGAGAATGGTCCTACCTGGAGCCTCTGGCAGAAAACTCCAAGGGAGACTCGAGGTCGACCCCTTGGTTTTTGGAGTCGGGGATATAAAAGGTCTGAGGCCAGTTATACCCCAATGGAGAAAGAGATACTGGCAGCTTATGAAGGGGTTTGAGCTGCTTCGGAGGTGATTGGCACTGAAGCACAGCTCCTTTTGGCCCCCCGCTTGCCAGTGCTGGGCTGGATGTTCAAAGGCAAGGTCTCTTCTACACATCATGCAACTGATGCTACTTGGAGTAAATGGGCTGCACTAGTTACACAACGAGCTGGGATAGGAAACCCCAGTCGTCCAGGCATTCTGGAAGTCATCATGGACTGGCCAGAGGGCAAAGATTTTGGAATGTCACCAGAGGAGGAGGTGATGCGTGCCGAAGAGGCACCACCATATAATAAATTGTCAGAAAGTGAAAAGCAGTATGCCTTGTTCACTGATGGGTCCTGCCGTATTGTGGGAAAGCATCGGAGATGGAAGGCAGCTGTATGGAGTCCTTGGCGACAAGTTGCTGAAACTGCTGAAGGAGAGGGTAAATCGAGTCAGTTTGCCGAGGTGAAAGCCATCCAGCTGGCCCTGGACATTGCTGAGCAAAAAAGGTGGCCAGTACTCTATACTGACTCATGGATGGTGGCAAATGCCCTGTGGGGATGGTTGCAGCAATGGAAGCAGAGCAACTGGCAACGCAGAGGTAAACCCATCTGGGCTGCTGCATTATGGCAAGATATCACTGCCCGGGTGCAGAAGCTGGTGGTGAGGGTACGCCATGTAGATGCCCACATACCTAAGAGTTGGGCCACTGAGGAACACCACAATAACCAACAAGTGGATAAAGCTGCTAAGATTGAAGTGACTCAGATGGACTTAGATTGGCAACAAGAAGACGAAGTATTTTTGGCCCAGTGGGCCCATGACTCTTCAGGCCATCAGGGCAGAGACGCAATGTACAAATGGGCTCGTGATCGAAGGGTGGACTTAACAATGGACACTATTGCCCAGGATATTCATGAGTGTGAGACATGTGCTGCAATTAAACAAGTTAAACGGTTAAAACCTCTTTGGTATGGAGGACGATGGCTGAAGTGTAAATATGGGGAGGCCTGGCAAATTGACTATACCACACTCCCACCAACCCGCCGAGGCAAGCACCATGTGCTTACCATGGTGGAAACAACCACAGGATGGCTGGAAACATATGCTGTGCCCCATGCCACTGCCCAGAATACTATCCTGGGCCTTGAGAACCAGATTTTGTGGCGACATGGCACCCCAGAGAGAATTGAGTCAGACAATGGGACTCATTTTCGGAACAACCTTATAGGCACTTGGGCCAAGGAACATGGCATTGAGTGGGTATATCACATCCCCTACCATGCACCAGCCTCTGGGAAAATTGAATGGTACAATGGGCTGTTAAAAACTACACTGAGAGCAATGGGTGGGGGAACTTTCAAGCATTGGGATACACATTTACCAAAAGCCACTTGGTTGGTCAACACCAGAGGATCTGCTAACAGGGCTGGCCCAGCCCAGTCAGAACTTTTACATATTGTAGCGGGGGACAAGGTGCCTGTAGTGCACATGAGAAATTTGCTAGGGAAGACAGTCTGGGTTACTCCTGTTTCAGGCCAAAGCAAACCCACTTGTGGGATTGCTTTTGCTAAAGGACCCGGATATACTTGGTGGGTAATGCAGGAAGATGAGGAAGTCCGATGTATACCTCAATGGGATGTGATTTTAGGGGAAAACAGCCAATGAACTTAATTATACGTTGTTGCTTGCTGTGTAATATTTTTATAGTCCATCAACTAGATGTCTTCAGGTCACCAGCGACTGGCCCTGACTTCCCTCTATCCATCGTCCCAACAGAGAATGAACTTTGATAGAACCAGATGAGTTCTGCAGGAAAGGAATGATCCACATCAGCAGGCAACAATCCAGCACTGCACACAGACTCTCCTGCTACAAAAGACTATTGCAAACCTAATATCATGGAAAAATTTGACTCAATAGTATTATAGGGATCGGTCCATGTATTAAGAAATGATTTCTTTTTCTCTGTCTGGGTGTATGCAGATTTATATATATATATGTATAACTATATGATGGTATACTGAAAATGTGGGATCTGAGCATGACGTGAATGGTATGGAATAAGGGGTGGATAATGTCATGGGTTCAGCAGTAGCTCATGCTCTGCCAGGGAGGAGGGAGAGATAGGGTGCGTGGTCTGGGCTAGTCGGGGAGGTATTCCATACCGCAGCACGTCCTGCTCGGGGAGCTGACTGGAAGCTGTTCGGAAGGGAAGGGGTTAACACTCCGGGTTGGGATCAGAGAGGGAACTGCAAGTTGGCCGGGAGGGGAGGAGTGAGCTCTTCCTTCCGGGCTGGGCTCGTGTTGGTGGGTGGTATCATATACTCTCTCCCTGTTTATTTCCTCTAACATTGATTTGCTAGTGGTAGCAGTAGTGATTTGTGTTATACCTTAACTGATGGACAGATTTTACCTCAATTCGTGGGAGTTGTATTACTCTGGCTCTCCTTCCCATCCGTCTGGGAGTGGGAAGGTGCGGGGGGGGAGGGGAAACAAAGGAGTGTGCGGATTTAGTTTAAACCACGACATGGGCCCAAGGTCTAAGTTTTCATAGTCCCTGCGTCCACCTTCCAAGACTCGGATGCTGCGGTCAGAGCCTTTGCCAGTGAAGACCAAGGCAAAGAAGCCATTCAGAACCTCAGCCTTCTCTAAATCTTGTGTATCCAGTTCTCCCGAAAGTTTCCGGAGGGGGCCTACTTTGTCCTTAGTCTGTTTTTTAGCCGCTACATACCTATAAATTCCCTTCCTATTATCTTTAACATCCCTAGGCAAGTTTAGCTCCATTTGTGCCTTAGCTTTCCTAACTTGGTCCCTAACTACCCGGACAACATCCCTGTATTCATCCCAGGCCACCTGTCCTTGCTTCCACCTTTTATGAGCCTTTTTTTCCTGTGAATTTTTCTCAGCAGCTCCTTATCCATCCAAGGAGGTCTCCTGGCCCTTCTGCTGCACTTCTTTCTGTTCGGGATGCAACACTCCTGAGCCTGTAGCAGGTGATCCTTGAATATTAACCAAGAGTCTTGGGCCATGGTATCTCCTTTTCTCAGGTAAAGAATGTCCTGGAAATTCAGATATTGGTTACTGTTCCTTCCTGAAGCATCACATGGAACTACATAACATGGTAAGGTCATGTGGCTACTGATGCAGGAGCACTGCTGTGGAATGAATGTTTTGAGAGGAAATGTATCACTTTAAATTAGTAGCATATATGTCTGAGTTTATGAGTAGGACAAATATATTTTTTTACCATCATATCACACTGTACAGTGTCATTAAGGAGATAAAAATTAATATTTTTAAACATTGTAGAACTTGACTAAGAAAGGAATAATGTCATTTTTGGTGAAAGAGTTCTCAAAACCATTCATCTCATTTTCTTTCTTCGAAGAAAGAAGAATAAGGACTTGGACAAATATTTTGAAGTTGCAGAAGTGACAGATTTGGCATACAGCATTTCAATAGTATGAAATAAAAAGAACCAAGTTAACTCTGTGGGAATGCACCTGCTAGTTCTATAAAAAAAGTCATAAAAGCCTCTGTTTTTTATGAGATGCCTGGGTGGTATTAAAAAACATAACCATATTATCATGGAATCATGGAATAGCTAGGGTTGGAAATGACCTTGTTATGGTTTCAGCCCAGCTGTAAATAAAGCCAGGCAGTTCCTGTCTCACTCTCCCTCTTCTCCCCAACACCCCCCCAGCTCCCTGCTCCAAGAAGAATGGGGAAGAGAATTGAAAGAAAATAACTCCTATGGGTTGAGATAAGAAGAGTCCAGTAACTAAGGTTTAACACAAAACTCTACTGCTAACACTTAGAAAAAGGGTGAAATTTTATGTTAAAAATAATTATATTTGAATGTTTGCAAATCAATAGTAGGCCTTTGATTTTGCTGTTCTGTACCTTAGTTAATAATTTTGTACCTTAGTTATAACTTTGCTGTTCTGTACCTTAGCTGTAACTTAGGCATGGGTGGATTTAAGAAAGTATTGTAAAACTTTATCCAAGCAGAACATACAGATTGGCCAGAGGCTAGCCAAGTGAAAACAGAGAATGCTTGCATCCACATAATGGTTGGGGCCTGTCCAAAGAACAGACACATCAAAAAGGACAAAGTGAGGAAGACTTCTTACTTCATCTGAGGAAGACTCCTTACTTCATCAGGACGACCACCAGAGGGGGACTACGCAAGCGCAGAAGAGGCTGATGTCGTAATAGACTGATGAGGCAATCCCTGATGCATATGTATTAGTTAAGGTAGCAATTTAGGTTGAATATGCATTAATTGTGAAACTTTTGATGTATAAATTACGAGCACGATGTGATGGGGTCGAAGCCAGATTTGGGCGAGTGCCCCTGGTTTCCCAGCGCTGCTATAAGGCACCTCATATAACCATTCCGGTGGTTATGTGTACATTCTTAAGCTATCACCACCAATAATAATGATAAGGGAAACAACAAGGGAAGAGAACACAACTGCTCACTACCCACTGACTGATACCCAGCCCAAGATGAGCAGTGATATAACCCTTCCAGGTAACTGCCCCCAGTTTATACAGTGGGCATGACATGCTATGATATGGAATGCCTCTTTGGTTAGTTTGGGTCAGGTGTCAAGTCTCTGCTTCCTCACGGTTTCCTGTATCTCCTGGCAGAGCACAAGACTCACAAAGTCTTTAGTCAGAATAAACATGACTTAGCAACAACTAAAACCACCCATGTTATCAGCACTGCTCCCAGGGTGAAAGTCAAAACACAGCACTGCTCCAGCTACTAAGGAGAAAAATGACTGCTACTGGTGAACCCAAGACAGACCTTAAGATCATCTATTTCCAACCCCCTTGCCATGGGCAGGGACACCTCGCACTAAACTATGTCACCTAAGGTCTGGAACACTGTCAGGGATGAAGCATTTACCACTTCTGTATGCAATCTGTTTCAGTGCCTCACCACCCTCACAGTAAAGAACTTCTTCCTTATATCTAAACTGAACCTCTCCTGTTTTAGCTTAAATCCATTACTTCTTGTCCTATCACTACAGTCCCTAATGAAGAGTCCCTCACTAGCATCCTTAGAGGCCCCCTTCAGATACTGGAAGGCTGCTATGAGGTCTCCACACAGCCTTCTCTTCTCCAGGATGAACAGCCCAAACTTTTTCTTCACATGGGAGGTGCTCCAGTCCCCTGATCACCCTCATGGCCCTCCTCTGGACTTGTTCCAACAGTTTCATGTCCTTTTGATGTTGAGGACACCAGAACTGCACACAATACTCTGAGTGAGGTCTCTTGGAAGTACAGAATGTAGTAAAAATGTTACTTGTTGAAATTAGCTAACCTGTAACCTAGAAGAAAAAGCTGTTATTAATGACAATAAGGTGCTATTAGGCATTCAGTTTAACATTCAGGTGTTCTCACTGACTTCTCTCAGTCTCACTGGACAGAACTTTCTGAGAGTTATGGTTTATTTTAGTGCCAATTAGACCCTTGCTATACCAAAGCGTGGAAAACCAAAAGTTGTTCACAGATTCTGAGCGATGAAGTAAGGGTTGATTTGGGCTTCTTCAAAATGTGGTCTCTCTGATGTTGGGAAGCCTCATATAAATTATGGATTGCATGAAAGAGTACAGCTAAGGGGAATGATTGGGTTAATAATAAATACAAACTGTGGTGTGCATCTTACAAAGAGGTATCACAAAAGGAACCAACATGAGGAAAAGGAAAAAAAAATAATCAAACAGATATTTCTGCTAAATTCCTGAAGAGAAATTTCATTAAGCTGTCATGAGATCCTTTTGGACCAGTGTTTATGACAGAGGAAGTGTCTATGACTATGATTAATGAGGAAACTTTCTGGCAGTACTAATAAATAGTGACAGAAGAAAGTCCAGATAGTGGGAAGTCCTCTTGCTTTGAAGCTTTTGACCCATCTGTCTAAAGAATACATATTTATTCAATCAGTTTTAATTTTCATAGGGATTTAGAAATATGCTTAGAGAGGCAAGTTACATGGGAAATATTCCTAAATTTTACCACTTGAGGTACTTTTTAAAATAGGTTTTGTATATGTATATTTAGAATACATTTTGGTACATATGGGTTCTAGTAATAGAAAGAGCAAGCTTTGCTTCAGATTTTTTTTTTTTCCAGTGAGATTTTGTTGGCTCACTAGCTGTTTTACCAACATTAGCTTTATGGTATACTTTTTCAAAATTTGTTTCAATATATATTACGTATATTTACATTATACTATATTTTTGTATACTATTAATTCTTAGGTAAGTTTATTTGAATAAACAATATCCTGTCTGTTTGCTTGCTTTTTAAATTGTGTCATAGACTAGAATATAGCACACTATTAAAGGCATTTTAAATGCATTTTTTCTGAATAGATCCAAAATATATACAGGTGATGTAGTATAAGAAAACAGGAAATTAAGACAACATCTACATGTATAGAGAAGTTCCATGCCAAAATAGTGGAAAAATACAGATGCCACATAGTCACCAGTCCTAATTCAGATGGCATTTAAATTTTAACTTTTAATTTTTTAAGTTGTCTTTTTTTTTTTCTTTCTTTATGCTCAGATCATGGTTTTGCTTTTCTGCCATGTTGGGACACAGAAAGACTGGAAACTGTGCTGCTGAGATGCACACTGATCCTTCCTGTACTATCAGGGTTTCTGTAACTAAGGAACAGGCCTGAATCTCCAACTTTTCTTGAAAAATCTTCAGTTTTCAGACTCATTAAAGCAAAGGGTGCATGTTGGCTGCTCAGCCTGGATAAGAGAAGGCTGCCTGGAGACCTCAGAGAAGCCTTCTGGTATCTGTTCTGGTATCTGGTATATGGGTTCAGATTTAAACAGAAGTTCAGGTTAGATATAAGGAAGGAGTTCTTTCCTGTGAGGGTGGTGAGGCACTAGAACAGACTGCCCAAAGAAGTGGCAAATGCTCCATTGGTAGCAGTGTTCAAGGCCAGGTTGGACAGAACCTTGGGCAACATCATCTAGGATGTGGGTCCCTGCCCATGGCAAGGAGTTGGAACTAGATGATCTTAAGGTCCTTTTGAAAGCAAACCATTCTATGAGTCTATGATTCTATGTTAAAAAAAATCATCATTACTTATCAGGACTGTGGGCAAGATTAAATTTGAGAGAGAGATACACTTCTTCTTTCCATCACATAGAGGAATTGCCAAGTAGAACTGAGGGCAGCCAGGAAATGCTTCCCTGAAACCCTGAGCAGAAGCAGGAGACCTCTAAGTTTCAGGTCTGCTGACAAAACAGTAAATAAGAGACTTAGATAAATGCCTTTCTACTCAGACTGACAGAATGTAATAAGTAATCACAGGTTACAGTATGAAAAAAGGGAAGAAAATCACAGAGGCAGTCAGCCACTAAACTATCCCTGCCTTTGAAATTTTAAATTTAAATGTCTCAGGTCCAGCAACATCACAGTAGATTGACTGAGCAACAGATAATTTTTTGCATGCTTTTTGATGCATGAATGAATAACTGAATCTTCAAACCCTAACATTGATAAGAGAATTTCAGGGAGCAATTATTATAAAGCAAATTAATTTAATAAGGCACTCTAATCTAGGAAGTATTTTTAACTGTCTTTTAATACAAAATAAACATTTCTGAAACATGCATTTGTTCTTTTAGCACTTGAAGTCAGAATACCAAGAAGCAATTGTGGTAGACCAACCTAAGTTGTAAGTAGTCAGCCCTGACAGCAACATATTTGATTTTTGCACATATTCATCATTCACTAAATGATTTTTGTAACATTCACCAATAATTTCTTACACATTCTGACAATTTTTTTCAGTTGACTGTTTTGTGTAGAGTGAATGGAGCCTGAATTAATTAATCTTTGACTACAAACTTACATTTTCCTGTTCTTCAAACTGTAACAATTTTATTTTGGGGCTCAAAGAAAGTAAGATATACAATATTTAAGAAAAAAAAAATCCTGAAGTGCCACCAACTAAATACAGAAATTTATTCTGTTTGAGTATGGAACTGAGTCAGATGTGTAGATGCAGCCTGGGTTGTTGCTCACTTTTAACTTGGCAATCAGTTGCACCCACAGAGTGATTGTAAAATGCTGTAATCCATTTTGGATAAATATAGATTTCCCTGAAGAAGTAAAATCTGTCACTCATTCTTCACGGGTATTAATGCAAACCAGGGAAAAATCAAATTATTCAAATAAAACTTCAAATTTAGAAACTTACCAGAAGAATATTGCAAATTTTGTGGTAACTCAGTTTTCACAAATGCCATGGAAAGAATTAAAAGTTTATAGGGCTCAAAAGGTATGACGTTCACAAATGCACACATGCCCATAATGGCACACGAATCCTGACCTGATGAACATCAAATTGTGTATACAGAGGCAGTCTGAAATAGGGCTCAAACAAAAGTGTCAAGCATTTGCAACAGGATAGAAGTTTTCTACCAGAGTACCGCTAAGAAAACAGTCAAGTCTGAAGCTGAGCCCTCTGTGTAGAGGGAGCTACACTAGGGATGTGTAAGTTTGTGTTTTCACTATGGACTTCCATTTTAACAGAAAGTTATATTTTCAGTTTTTTATTAGAGGATAGTTTTACATTATATCAAAAGTGAGTAACACTACACGAGAGGAAATGAAGATGATGTATTTCTGAGTAGAAGTCACATACATGTAAATATCACAAACATTAGCAATTTATAAAAATCTGTACTGCTATTAAGTACAGTATATCTTTCCTTTTGCACAGAAACTTTTACATGAACTTGTACTAGACAATGACAATTTGATCTCCACCATGTCTGCCCTATCTTTTGATTGTTTTTCTTCCTTTCTCATACAATTATTGCTTCTGAATTCCTGTACAGATGATCTTATTTGCTTGGATTCAACTGTATGTTAAACTTCAGATGTCTTACCTACTTCAATTTCTTGCACATTATAGATGGAAGGAGATTTTAGGGGCATACATAATTGTGCTATCTCAAGAAATGTCATATTAAGTCACACAAGTTTAATGAATTTAATGAACTAATGACTGTTCAGTTGAGGGACAGCATTGCAAATTTTTTTTTTTTTTGTAAATAAGTGTTTTGCTTTGCTGTAATTAATGCAATTATTCATCTGGACTTCAAACTTGAGTAGATGCATGCTAGTACATTGAAGAGGAGAAAGAAAACATAACCAAAAACCAGTAACAGAAAAAACCCAATCTTTTTGAATTTAAATCTAAAAGACTCCAATATCAATCTTGACAGGAGCTAGCTAATTTTTTTTTATATATTAATGGTTGTTCATGAAACAAAGCAGAGAATCTGTTGCATATATCCATCATTAGCAGGAGTTACCACTCTTAATGATTGTCCAACATCACCTGACGTACTACTAGTTAGCACTACTAAATCATAACCATGTCTATGAACTTGATTGGATGTGACAATTTGATTGGTGCATTGGAAAACTTAAGAAAAATTCCTCTGTGACTAAAGAAGGGCCTCCAATTTATACAGATAAGACAACAATGAAACGTACTTCAAGGAGAGGACCTCCAGGCTTATATAACTAAAACCTTGAAGTCTGTTATCTGAGGGGACACAGAATACCAAAACAGACTTTGTCAAAGCTGAACAGAATAATTACTTCACTAATCTTTTAGCCTACAGGCTCATCTGACAATTGCCTTTTTCGCAACTGCATGCCTTTGCTAGATCATATTCAGATGGCTACTGACTGTAATCTCAGATTTTTCTTTGCAGTAAAATATCTACCTTATTTTGTCTTGTTTTAATCCATTCTGAACTCTAATTAATTCTCCAGGATCCTTTTAAGCTGTCCCAGATTGATTAAACTACTAATTTAAAAGTTAGCATTGTTCTTTCTATCACCCCTGCAATTGATGAAAATATTGCCGATCTTTGAAAAATCTTACTTCACATATACATTCCTGCTGAAGTTAAATATTTACATGTATGGTCTTCCATTATTATTACTATTTCTATAACACTATGGATGGCTTGGCTTCGTGAGTGAAGATCTTGGGAAGGACTTTAACCACATTTACTTCAAGCATGATCACCAAGGGCGAGTGGGATAAGCAAATCTGGTTTGAAAAGGGTGATTTAGGCAGTCAGGGAGTGTCCAACCAGGACTGTAATCTCCTGAGTAATCTTGAGCTACCCATGCATTGGTCTGCCCATATGTAAGGTTGGATCTGCAGCTTTCCATCCACCTTGTCACCTGTCCATATTGACAAGTGAGAGCAAGCCCTTCCAGCCTGTGCAGGGGATTTTTTAGGTGAGGTGCAGCATGCACAGAACCAGCCCCACCCTTTACACCTGAGGTTTAACTGCCAGGGCCTAGTGATCTAGGATGGTGACAGCAATGTCCACAGGTCGTAGGTTTTGTAGGAGTGCCCTTCTCTTAGATGGAAACTCATACAAGGCTAGATGAACTCCATCAGCCTGGGTTTGAAGATAGGAGTTTTCCTTCTCCTGTGTTCTGAGCAAGACTGTCATCTCCTGGGTCAATCTCCAGTGACCGCTATCAGGAGCCCACCGAGGCACTAGCGGCACTGTGGTATCGCTACGTCTAGGTGGGATTCTGACTTAGAGGTGTTCAGTCATAAGTCCACAGATGGTAGCCTCGTGCCAGTGGCTCCTCAGCCAAGCACATGCACCAGGGGACTGAACCTGCGGTTCCTCTTGTACTGATCAGGATTGCTATTGTAACTACAGATCATCAGTAGGGTAAAACTAACCTGTCTCACGACAGTCTAAACCCAGCTCATGTTCCCTATTAGTGGGTGAACAATCCTTTGATGTCAGCTCTTCCTGTCATTGTGAAGCAGAATTCACTAAGCATGTAACACTATACTTCTATAATTACATGACTCCATCTTTTTAACATGAAAATGTGTTTCAAACTGAATCAAAAGTCTTGCTATAATAAAACTATATATCAAGTATTTCCTGTTTTGTTTCATGAAACTTGACTGATTTGACATGAATCTTCATTTGCAACATCTTGTTCACTGCACTGTTCCACTGAAAAATAACCAGCTCTTCCTAGTAGCTTCTTGCCAGACTTTTTATGTTGCAGACTGATTACCTCATTACTTGTAGTAATTGTATTAGCCCCATTATTAGCTCAGCTTGCTAGCAAAAAGGGTAGTTAGACCAGAGACTTGTTGTACCCATGTGTCGTGGTTTAAACCAAGTCCCCCAACTCCCAGAGAGTTAGGAAGGAAAATCCAAAGAATGTAGCCCCCACGGATTGAGATAAGAACGTTTTAATTGCTAAGGCATAACACAAAACCCCTACTGCCATATACTACTACAAATAATAATGATACAGCAAACAGCAAGTGAAAAGAATACAACACCCCACCAGCCACCGACCCATAACTCACTCCACCCTGCCCGGCTGAGCACCATGTGCTCCCTCCTCCATTTTCCTCCAGAGCTCTACCCCTCCAGCTTTCTCTTTCCCAGTATGCATCCTCGGCATCACGTGCTATGGTATGGAATACTGTCCGTCTCTCCTTCCTCCCGGCCTCCCCTCCTCCACCTGGCTGGAAAAAACCTTGAACAAAAAACACCCTCAAAACATGCTCAAACCATGACACCATGAATTAACGATAGACTAAAAAAGGTACAATTCATAGTTTCTTGTCTTGAAAACAAATGTAAACTTAGTGAAATAGTATAATTATTATACAAATAATTATAGTATAAAGTATAAATAATAACAGTATATAAGCCAGGGGAGGTTTAAGTCTGAAAGGGTTGTCAAGCATTGGAGCAGGCCTCCCAAGGAAGTGGTGGAGTCGCAACCCCTGGAGATGTTTAAAAGATGGTTAATTGTGGCACTTAGGGGTATGGTTTAAGTGGTGGATTTGGTAGTGCTTGATTAACAGCTGGCTGGACTCAGTGATCTTAAAAGTTTTTTCCAACTTAAAAAAAGTCTGTGATTCTATGATTTATAAAACTGCTAGACATTTAAAGCAACACATTACTGTTGTGGTATAACACCTATGTACCCTGGTGGGAGGAATATTTGGAAAATGTATAAAACAGGTAAACATAAATGCATAATTACTACTTAAGTGCAAATGGTCAAATGAAGAGGTAGTGTAGTTGCTCAAAGGAAGTGCCAGAAAGGAAGTTTCTGTGCTAAATTCTGCAACAACAATGTTTGTAAAACAAGTGGGAAAGATGTTAGGTGAAGCCAGAAAACATCTTGTTCTGCAATTTAAGATGTTAACCTTTTAATTATGTCTTTAAAAGACTTAATTAACCTTTTAATTAAGTCTTTAAAAGGTTAACTTTTTAATTAAGATATTGACCATTTAAGATGTTAACTATGTTGAAAGTAGATGTAGCTTTCCCTTTTCATTTTGGGAAAGGGTCTGAGAAGCAGGAAAGAGAGAAGGAGAGAAAGAGATCATGCACTACAGTCCAACTGCATCACCTGGATCTTGGTCACTGAGAACATCAGAGACTTTCATCACCACCATTCACTATATGCATCAGTTCCAGGTCATCATATGTACAAAACTAGTTTATTGTAGGACTTTAAAGGGCTATAACTTTGCATAAGGAATAAGAATGCCTGACAGTGATTAAAAGCTAATTGACAATGTATGTTATTTATGAGTGTCAGTCCCACGGATTGACACTCTGAAGTTTGATACACAGCTGATACATCAATCTTCTAAATGTTTCCATTACCATAATAATTTTCCTAATCTATACATAGATCTACATGAACTGTATACATATTTTTATATAAAATTTGGTGTGTCTGTACATACATAGAGAAATAAAACATGCATATGTATACAGTTGAAACAAAACCAGTGGTCAAAGGATGTCAAAAATTCAGCCTCAGAGCTGCATGTAACAGCTGTTGTTCTGCATTCACTATCAGCCCTCAGTCTAACTCATGACTTTGCTTTTTATCTCCTCTTTTAGCTGTATTCCACCCTGAGATGAGGTTTTTCTGATTTTGCCCTTCTGTTTGTGGTTGGTACATCTGCTAAATCTTCATTTAATGTCAGATTAACTAAGCATAAAGTCAGCCCATGCTCTGTGATGTTACTACATATCAAGACCTACAGCAAAAAAAGTAATTAATTGAAATGTTTGAAAGCATCTATAGAAACAGAGTCTGTGTTAGCACAAGTGGTATGTTAGATTTCACTATTATCAGCCAGTTGACTTCAGGTTAATGAAGCATTGTTATAAACATTTTAAATTATATGTGAAGTCAGGTGTGGTGCTTTCTTTTTATTTGTTTAACACTGCTTATTTCAAGACTAGCTGAACAGTTTCTTCTCATTTTAGGGTGTGATTCTTCAAATTTTTTTTGCCCTTTAATTCAATGGATGTATACTTGTGTGCAATGGTTCTATGCAGGTAAGAGAACTAAAGTAATAATTAAATAGATTACATGCTTGTTTCTTTAAATAACATTTTTTACAGGGCTTTCTGATAGAAGATTACCTATAATTAGATGTCCACTTTCTTGACTGATATGCAGAGTGCATAAATAATATATTATTTATTCTGTAACCAAGAACCATGACCCAAATTTTAAATAGGATGGAGTTTTTCCCCCTTCTTCTGATTTCCACACTTTCTTATTCCTCACACTACCACCACATGATTATGAAAGTATTTTCTATCAGTTAATGATGGGCTGCTGCATAGCAAGATTTTTTTTTCTGCTTTTTAAAGTTATCATGAAGTAAAGAGAGTTTATCTAAGAACATTGAGGTATATTCAGAAGAGGAATATTCTTATCTGATGTAAATTGAAGTAATTACGTTGGCATGACAGACCAACATTTTAAAGCAGATATGCCAGTTGACACACCCTAGATATTATGGGCCTTGATTAACAGCTATATCTAGTTTCCCTGTGTTATAATCATAAATGTACATTTTTATTTAAAGGGTGAACTTCTTTAATTTGTATCCTCTGTATACTTACAGTAATTCCAAGTGTGTTATACTTGTGTCTGTATATACAATCTGGAGTATAATGCAAGTTTTGCGAAACAGCCTTTTGTGAATTTGTCATACCCCTGCATCCAAAAAGTCTGACAGAACAGAGGTTTCCAGGTGAGGATCTAGACATAACAAGTTGTCCATATTCAAATTAATTTTCCAAACTAAGACATTTTATATGATATTCAATGACAAAAGCAAGAAAGGAAAGGAAAACCCACTGCTAAACATATATGTAAACCAAATTATTTGACTGCAGAAGACAGGAACAAACATAAAGGTCAGAGGAAAAATGATAATTCCTCAGTAATGTGTGCAAGTACAAATGCTACTTTCCGTATTAGTACCTATGGAAAGTCGATGCAATGATGAATCTTACCAAAAATTTGAAGTTCAATCTGACAGTGGCAGAAGTAACTTGAATGAAACTAAGCAAAAGAATAAAAGCACAGGTGTGTGTCATTTCTGAACTGTATGCAAAAGGGCCATTTGCCTATACATATTAGTCAAGAGCAGAATCATGTCCTTTTCATCTCTCTGCCCACTTACATCACCACTGCTTGCAAAGATATATATCAACGCTTCATCACAAAACAGCACAGCTGATGAGATTTAGAAAATTAATAGGTAGCTCAAGAATACACTGACCAATCATTTATTTAAATCAAGATGAGCATCACTCTGTGACAAATAAATACCTGCTGGGAAAAGTATTTGAGAATTCCAAGTCTGAACTCTAATAAACTGAGACTGGTTGACTTAAAGACAGACAATATGGCATCAGCAAGAGTAAATTGTGCCTGACTAGTTTAGCAGCCTTCTATGATGGAGTGGCTGCATCAGGGAACAAGGGAGGAAAGGAAGAAGTCATCTACCTAGACTTCTGTAAGGCCTTTGATATGGTCTCCTACAAGGTTCTTGCTACTAAACTGGAAAATTAGAGTTATGATGAATTGACTGTTATGAGGATAAGGAATTTTCTTGATGGCCATATCCAAAAAGTTAGTTAATTGCTCAATGTCCAAGTAGAAACTAACTACAAGTGGTGTCCCTCAAGGGTCCATTCTGGGACCAGTATTACTTAATATCTTAATCAATGGCATAATGGATTTGGTGCACTCCAGTGAGTTTGCAGATGTCACCAAGCTGAGTGGTGCAGTCAATGTGCTAGAGGGAAGGGATGCTGTCCAGACAGACCTTGACCCATGGCAGGGGAGTTGGAACTAGATGATCTTAAGGTCCTTTCCAACTCTAACTATTCTATGATTCTGTGATTCTATGACAGCGTTGAGGAGTTGGGCTCATGAAAACCTCTTGAATTTCAAAAATGTGAAGTGCAAGGTCCTGACCTGGGGTTGGGCAATCCTAAGAACAAACACAGGATAGGGGAGACTGCATTGAGCACAAATATATGTATAAAAGTGGGTTATATGGAAGATGAAGAGAGACTTTTAGCCAGGCCTGTAGTGACAGGACAAGAGACGATTGCTTTAAACTAAAAGCAGGTAGATTTAGGTTTGACATATGGAAGAAATTTTTTATAATGAGTTTGTTGAGGCCCTGGCACAGAATGCCCAAAGAAGCTGTGGCTGCCCCATCCCTGGAGGCATTGAAGATCAGATAGGACAGGGCTTGGAGAAACCTGGTCTAGTGGAAGGTGTCCCTGCCTGTGGCAGGAGGTTTTCACTTGATGATGTCTTCTGAATTAAACCACTCTGTGATTCCCATGATTCTATGATTTTGGTTCTGTAGTACTGGGATGTTGAAATGCAAATTCAAGTCATATAATATTTACTTCTGCAAAAGGCAGATGTGCCTCTGAACTGTCAGTGGTGATTGTGAATGCAAATGGAATTACAGCTGACCTGTAGACAACTCCAAGAACATCTCTTTGTTCTGATGCAAAACTCGGTCAGCTCTAGAAAAGTGACTATATGTTGATTCTGGAATTGTTATTATTTCTATAATAAAGTTTTCACAATGACAGTAAAGTAATCTTACATATCAGGTCTGTTAGTGCAACTCCTGTACAGCTTCTGTTTTATTTTATTTTGATGATGTATTCTGCTCTCTGATCTTGAGTACACAGAGTAGGATCTATCTCATCTAATTTAAAAAATTATAGCTGTGTAGTCCAAACAGTTTGATAATTGAAGAAGGAAGATTATCTGTGGTATTTAGAAGCCACAATACAAAGACTGGCAAAGAAAATAATTTCTTAGTTTGATTCTGGAATTAATGTACATGGGGACAAATTTATTTCTGAAGTAGAAGCTCTTAAAAGAATGAGTCCATTTTCACAAAATAGTATCATAAGTCAATGTAGCTATACTGTCACAGGTTTTGCTAGAGATGCTTCACTGTCAAGCTCATAAAGTGAGCATGAGTAAAGTGCATGAAGTGAGTGATTATGGAAATTAATTGTTAAGTAGAGCTTGCCTAAGAAGACTATAGTCTCTTTTTCTTGCGGATCAGTTTCATATGCACTCATCTTTAAATTCTTTGTCATTATGATATAGATGAGGAGACTTTTGGTTAACTATGGCTGAAGCACAGACTCAGGTTCCAGATGTACTACATTATGGACACAGGATGGAGGCTACAAGGCAGGACAGGACATCTCAGGTGATCACATCAGACAAACTTATTTAACAGGTTGCAGAGACAAGAGTTTAATCTTTCTGATAGGCTATTAAATTATCATTTGGAAGTCTACCTGTGTTGCAAACAATCTGATGGATGACAGAAGAGAGCTCAAATTTTTTGTAATATAACAGGATAGATTCTGGTTTGCTGTTATTATAAAATAAATACAGATGACTGTCTTGCCCAGCTTAAAAACTGGTATTAAGAATAAGACTTAAATGTCAGAAGCCTTAGGTCATTTTTCAGTATTCTGAAAAGAAGGAAAAATTGTCACATGTAAGACTGGTATCAATTACAGAAAAAATGCAGTAACATAATTTATAAATATTTCTCTAAGGTTTTCTCTCACAATAAGTCATATTCTGTGAGGTGAAGTATTTCTTCAGTGCAAAGGTCTTGTGCTTATTGCCTGTACTACTACCTTAACACTTGCAAGTCTTTCCTTATATTCACAGGGCCATTTCACTGTGACTCAGCTTTAAGAACAGACCCAAACACCACATAGTTTAGGTGGTCTTGAACAGAAGGGATCTACGGTAGCCCTCCAGAAGAAACACAGCATGTCAGCCATCTGTGGAGACTAAAGTTACTTTGTTCTGCATTAAAACTGCCTTTGAAGTTCAGATTTTAGTCCAACATTAAAAGTCTGTCATGTAAAGACCATTCCATCTCTGCATGAGGTGCTTTTCTTGTTATGGGGCAGAAATAGAGGAGTCTCAAATGTTCAGAAATACAGATCAGATAACACTCTCTCAAATACCCTTTTTTTTCCAAACTAGTCTTTAAGAATGACAGATTAAAATGTTCTCATGCCAAAGATCCAGTTTCCCTTGAATTAAACAGTTTATGAAAAAACTAAAGCTGGTTGTCATAACTGTGGCTCTGTGTTTCCAGTTTTGCTCAGATTAAACAGTGAAATGGCACTTAAAATATTTCAAGAGAGATTATCTAGCCTTTTGAATTGTTTAATTTCAATTTACAAAGAATTTTTTGAAGAAGGTAATAGTTTGATTTGAACCATTTCCTATGTTTGTACAAAAGCATTAAAGTGATTGCACTGATCTAGAGGGACAGTAAGTGCACAGTAATAGATAAATCACATTTCTTCTGAACCCAGGCTTAATTTTATCAAACAAATCTTGAAGTAAAAGATATCCCACAAAGATACTTATTGCAGTTAGGAATTGATAAACATGCTTGTTAAAACCATTTATATTCACAGTAATGTCAAGCTGTGTATGAGAATACATTAACAAAAGTCAAAGCAACAGAGTCTAATTAGTCTGTTTTAAAAAAGTGAATATAAATATTACATAAAGGATTTTTATGAACCCATAGGGGAAATTATAGTGATAAGCCAACAGTGGTTTGCCATTGAGCAGAGTGTCCTACAGCACCAGCAGACTTTCGTGCACTGATAAAGAAGGAGAGCTATACAGCAATTTCATTTCCACTCATTGAACCAGAGTGCCCTGTTTGTCCTTGGAGGATCATTACAGATGTTTGTAATTTAGAAGAACATTCCTAAATCCATTATTCTGTAGTCCATTTCCAATGCGTGATTTGATCAGTGCCATTAAGTGCTTGTTTTCCTTGTTTCAGTCTCCAATCTGAAAAACAAAGACAAACACAAACAAAAAAGAAATAAACAAGTGAGAAAACAAGCAAAAAATGCTCAGCATATTTCAAAGACAGTTTGGTTTTCATTTGTTACACAAGGAAATAATATGGCCTTTTCCATTTTATCATACTAAGGTCTTTTTAATATACATACACTTTTAATCTAACATGTATTCTTGCAAATCTTAAAACACGGTGTCGTGGTTTAAACCAAATCCTCACAGTACTCTCACTCACTCCACCCTGCCCGGCCGAGCACCGCGTGCTCCCTCCTCCATTTCCCTCCAGAGCTCCACCCTTCCAGCTCTCTCCCCCAGTTGCATCCTGGGCATCACGTGCTATGGTATGGAATACCTCGTTGGCTAGCCTGGGTCAGGTGTCCTGTCTCTCCTTTCTCCCGGCCTCCCCTCCTCCCCAGCAGAGCATGTGCTCAGAAAAGGCCTTGAACAAAAACACCCTCAAAACATGCTCGCTATCAAGAAATTGTTGCCAGCCCAGAACTCAAAACACAGCACTGCACCAGCTACAAGAAGGAGAAAAATGACTGCTACGGCTCAACCCATGACACACGGTGTAGCTATTCTACATAAAAAACATTGTTCAACATCTGAAAGACTCCCAAAATAATTTCTAAACAGTGACCGTAAAGAAGATGGGTAACATTTATGTTATTTTGATATGTTAGCTAAAGAGCTCACTCTTCCACATAAATGACTGGTATCTTGCAACAAGGCAGATATACCTGCTGAAACAGGGAGTACATCTTGCAGCACAATACTTGCTTAACAGTTAGTATAATTATTGTCAAATTCCTCCTAAGGAATGTAATCTTGGTTTCTAAGACACCCTAAGAATAAGATTGATATTAATATAAACTTGGATTTTAAAGTTTAAATCTCACATGGGTTTAAACCTAAACAGGGGAAGTTCAAGTTAGATACGAGGAAGAAGTTCTTTACTGTGAGAGTGGTGAGGCACTGGAACAAACTGCCCAAAGAAGTGGCAAATGCTCTAACCCTAGCAGTGTTCAAGACCAGGTTGGACAGAACCTTAAGCAACATGGACTAGGGTGCAGTGTCCCTGCCTATGGCACGGGCCTTGGAACTAGATGATATTAAGATCCTGTCCAATCTGATCCATTCTATGATTTATTCTAAGATTCTATGATTCTAAGTAATAACTGAAGTCACAATAGAATGTTTCTTAACAGCACACTTTTCTCATATATATACTAAACCATACGATGGGAAATTATGTTGTCACATACCATTATATCATTATTTTGTTCAGTTTTATTTTTGTCTACCTTGAAAAAAAAATGATTAAAAATTAATTAAAGCAGCCATTGGGTTATTCTGCATACTGTAATATAGCTATTTTCTTCTTCAAAGAAATTTGTGATCAGGAACACAGAATATATGTTATTCAGAGAAGAATATTTGAATAGAACTGCTAGATTTTAATAACATTTTTAAAGCTTTTCTTTACTACATTATTAGATTTACAGTTCAAGGTTAAAACTACCACTCCCATCAGCTAAGCACATCATGTCCTTGTTTCATAAGTGTAATATTGCAATATAAAATAGAGCATACAAAAGAACATGGTCTAGCAAAATTTAGGTACATACACTGGTTTAGGACAAGGGGTTTATACATACAGGGAAGCTTTTTTAAAAAGTTTCTAGTAGATAAGGAAAAAGCTGTTATATACGCTTCCTATGGAAAATCACAGTACACTTTCACATACCAACATCCCAGAACTCACTCCTCTGTGGTCGCTACACTGCCCTCCAACATAGCACAGGGGTCACTTCTTGGAGCAACATCTCCTTCACTACTGTACCTGTAAGACAGAAGCCTCTCACTGCAAGTGTACAACTTTGATTACATTTCAGTAGCAGCCTGCCTCTTAATGGTTATAAATTTATGAGCTCCTGTTAATTTTTAAACAGGGAAACAGCAAGAGTAGCAGCACATATTGCTTCAAATTCATGTTTTAATATCAGCTGCTTCATAAAAGTAGATCAGAAAGGTTATGGAGCCAATACTTGCATAGTCAGCATTCATTAAATGAGTGGCCTTGGCTTCTCTGAAGCTTATACAGCCTGGCATGCATATGTCACAACGCTTTGCTGAAAGCTAGGGAGAAAGAAAAAGAAATCAGGGACTTTTTGTCCAGCTTGTGCTGGAAATAAAACTTGCCTCCTCAGCACTCCATGAATGAGTGGCTTTCCCTGAAGATTCTTAAAATTGACATAAGCATTAGACCATGCAGCTGTATTGAACTCAGGTGAAGAAAATAAGTAACATTAAGTTTAGTAATGCTGCAGACCAATGTTGCTATCTTACTTCTCCAGGCACATTAATAAGTGGAATCATGCCACTGAGAATTAAGAGAATTTGCTATTTCCCTGTATATTTGAGAGAGATGGGCATAAGTTATTATCTTGAGGGGGGCTCAATTTCTGTGTTCCCTAGAATGCTCTTTGTACTCATGGGGAATTTTATCTTGTCAAACTTGTTGTGACAACTGCATGTCCTCACTAACAGCCTTACTTTCTAACTGCAGTTACAGACCAGTATGCTCTGTGTTGAACTACACTAAATCTACTGCTTAAAGAAGTGATCCCTTCTGCAGCCTGAGACCTGAATGATGCATTCCTAACAGACACCTCATGTTATTTAGCTACAGAAACAAAAGCTCCCACAATAAATTTTTGTTTTCTGTAGCTTGAGACTTATAACACCTACACAAGCAATGAAAAATATTAGCACATTTGTTGTTTCCTGGACAGTTATGTTTCACCTAGGATAAAAATATTCTTTTTATTCTATATAGTTATCTGACATTACTTGATTAGAATTTAATGCTTTATTAATACATATGCCTGTGAATCCTGAATACTCTATCAAAACTGGTGGTCTGCTGTGCTGGGTTCCTTGATAAACAAGCAAAATGTAACCTTCAGTTTCAAAATGTTTTTTTTCTTATTTATCAATTATTTTACTGCGTTCTTATCAGACTACATAAAATATTCTTCCCATTGAAGGAAACTCTGAAACACGTTTGTCTGAGTTGCTGAAGATGCTCAGTGACATCGGCGTTTTTTGACATACCTATAATACCCTGAATAAAGATAACATATTTAAAGGATTTATTAACAATTCTGCAGAACTTTCTACAGGAGATTGAAACTAAAATGCATTTAAATTTTCTTACGAAGTCATGAGCACCTCAGCTACATAGGGACAGGCAGTTTATAAATGAATGACATTGAGACTAAGTGCTCCTGAAATAAAGACATGGATCAATCAGCCAGTATCTAACATCAGAAAACTCTACTTTTTACAGCTGAATTATCATGATGTACATATTTGACTATAAAGTAAAACTTCAGTGTAAAAATTTTCAGTGTAGGATATGAAGCTTAAGTGTCTATAGCCTGACTTGGTTTTATACAGTGAAATGATATATAGCGATGATATATTCATATCTTATGACATCTCATACATAACATATATATATATATATATATATATATGAAAGATATATATGACCACAAAAATATAAATCTAGATACACAATTTCTGGTGGGTAGGCTTAAAAAATTGGGGAAGGATTTGCTCAACAAATGGCAATTGAAATGTTGCATTAAGTAGTTTCACCTTGCACAGCTTTAGATTGTGTCCTTCATCACATTTTCACAGAGTTTATGATTAATTGACCTCTCAAGCCATTAAACTATTCTGCCTTGTATTGTTAGTGTGATTGTAAATCAGCTCAATATTTTTCCTAATATTTTCAAATGGTTTTTAAGATAATATGGTTGGAAGGGCAGTGCTACTTTTTTCAGGGTCAAAAAGCACTTAAAGAACAGTTCAAATGTCTTGTGTTCAGAAAAAAATATAGGCTGAATGTTGTAAGATTATTTGCTTTAGGAACCCAGTAGATAAATCTTCATAAATGACCCTTTTGGTTAGGCTAGAGGTATTAACTAAGGTTCAGCCACACAGCACACATGAAATGAACTCTCCTCAAATTCCTCGTAAGCAGCTGAAAGCGTGTCTTCCCAACTGGAGTATAAGCAGACAAATAAAAAAGTCTGAAGTGTACATGAAGCTGTTTATGAAACAAAATGCTTATACAGTTCAGATTAATTTCTTAAAGGAAAGACTCTTTTGTATATCTGCAACTTATGCTGCTTTCTTTTTTTTGGTGTTTTATCTGCCCGTTTAATAGAAATTATGATAATTGCAGTCAAATTGCCAGTAGCTTGTAGGCATTTGAGATGCATAGAAATCTCTGTTTTGGTTCAGCACAGAACAAACTGATAGAAAGGCAACAGCACTGCAGTGTGCATGCTTTTTTACTGAACATTAACTTGATTTTTCACATTGTCATTGCTTCTGGACATCACCACGTGCATTTCCCTGATAAGCTTCTTTCCTCGTTTCAGAAGTCCATACTTTTGAACTTGCATTCATTCAGAATAGAAAGACTAGTGCTGGCTGCAGCAGACTAAAATGAGCTCTGATCATGTTGGTTTTGATTAAGGTGCTGAGGTTAGGGAAATGTAATTTGTACCCTACAAGATACCATAGTATGAACAGTGACAGCAATTAATCCTTTGCCTACTGATGGCAATGATAAAATATCTATTGCTGCTTCTAATAACTTCGTTCATGTTCCAGAAAGGAAAACTTACCTGTGCCATGAAAGAAAAAATTACACTTTCCATCTCTCTGAAAGTTTTTAGTCTTTGGTTGTTCTTAGAAAGCCAATCTAGTGGTTTAAATAGTACTTCTGATATCCTTACTTGCCTTAATAAAGAAAAGATTGAAATAGCCTGATTGAAACGAGTGGTGTCCCTCAGAGATCGGTGTTGGGACCGGTCTTGTTTAATATCTTTGTCACTGACATGGACAATGGAATTGAGTGTGCCCTCAGCAACTTTGCTGATGACACCAAGCTGTGTGGTTCTGTTGATACACTAGAGGGAAGGAATGCCATTCAGAGGGACCTTGACACACCTGTGAGGTGGGCCGATGCCAACCTCATGAAGTTTAACCATGCCAAGTGCAAGGTCCTACACCTGGGTGGGAGCAATCCCAGGCACATCTACAGGTTGGGCAAGAAGGAAATTCAGTGCAGCCCCACGGAGAAGGACTTGGGGGGTGTTGGTCGATGAGAAAATGAACATGAGCCAGCAGTGTGCACTCACAGCCCAGAAAGGCAACCGTATCCTGGGCTGCATCAAAAGGAGCGTGGCCAGCAGGTCAAAGGAGGTCATCCTGCCCCTCTACTCTGTTCTCTTGAGACCTCACTTGGAGTATTGTGTGCAGTTCTGGTGTCCTCAACATCAAAAGGACATGGAACTGTTAGAACAAGTCCAGAGGAGGGCCACGAGGATGATCAGGGGACTGGAGCACCTCCTGTATGAAGACAGGCTGAGCAAGTTGGGTCTGTTCAGCGTGGAGAAGAGAAGGCTGCATGGAGACTTCATAGCAGCCTTCCAGTATCTGAAGGGGTCCTACAGGGATGTTGGTGAGGGTTAGGGTTAGGGTTAGGGTACTGTTCATTAGGGACTGTAGTGACAGGACAAGGGGTAACGGGTTGAAACTTAAACAGCAGAGGTTTAGATTGGATATAAGGAAAAAATTCTTTCCTGTTAGGGTGGTGAGGTACTGGAATGGGTTGCCCAGGGAGGTAGTGAATGCTCCATCCCTGGCAGTGTTCAAGACCAGGTTGGATGAAGCCTTGGGTGATATGGTTTAGTGTGAGGTGTCCCTGCCCATGGCAGGGGAGTTGGAACTAGATGATCTTGAGGTCTTTTCCAATCCTAACTATTCTATGATTCTATGAAGTGATGGAACCATCTATTCCATTATGTTTACAGGTGGCATCAAGCTTGTGCTCCAGGGGATACCCTGAAGAGCTGGGCTGCCACTCAGAGAGGCCAAGACAGGCTGGAGGAAAGAACATGAAGAAGTCATACCAAAGTCAACAGTGATAAATGAAAAGTCCTGCCCTGGGTAGAAGATCCCTTGCAAGCAGGCAGGTGTTCAATTTGTGAGCCCAAGTTCATTAAAGACCTGGATAAAAGGACGAGGCCAGGGGAGAGTAGGTTGGAGTCCCTGCCCTGCAAAGAGAGGCTGTGGGAACAGGTCTGGATCCTCCAGGAGAGGGGACACAATAGCAGCCCCCGGTGCCTGCAGGGAGGAAGGTTGAGGAGCTGGAGCTTGGTCCTTCACAACAGTGCATGGCAGTGCAGTATTAAGTAATAAGGGGTTTGGAGTAGATGCGAGAAGTGACTTTCTCTCCATGTGGATACCAGGCAACGGGGTAGCAGTTCATTTTCACCAGCCTTGGAGGTTTTTGAAGTGGTACTGAAAAAAGGCCTGAGTATTCCCATCTGATGTCCAAGCTGGCCATGTTTTGAGGAGATTGAACAAGAGACTTCCTGAGGCCCCTTCAAATATGATTTATTCAATTCTCTAATTCTGTTATGTGGTTCCCTAACAATGAACTCTCTTCTACATGAAACATAATTACTGCTATAATATCTTGTGCCCTTTGTGAAAGTTTCTTTGTCGTATGGAGAGATGTGGTTGATAGGAAGATACATTACGTGGAGGACCATTAAAGGCTGTTGGACAGTCCTTGTTCCATTTAGAAAGAAGTGGAAGGGTGGTAGATTTTCATACAGGTGACTTTTTCATTTTTTGACTTGCATGTTTTTGCCCACTGTACATTTTTTATGGTAAAAAATCACGTCTTTACCTCTTGTAGCTTACAAAGTCATCAGTAACCCTTGTAAATAGATAATACTTCTCCTGCTAAACAACCTTGTCTAAACAACACCGCCTGTAAGTTTAAATAACTTACTATTAGTACTACTTTCTTTTTAGCCTTGAATTAATAAGCTTGATTCAGATAGTTCCCATCACATAAGCAGCCATTGATGTATGTTTGACATCAGTGCCAGAAGTGATAAATTCAGCATTAAAATTGAAGCTAGAACCTTTGACTAGCTGATGCTGCAAATTCCTTTGTCCCAAGAGCATCATATCCCAGTTTAGCATTACAAAGTCATTACATGGACTGATGAATTAAATCCATTTTGAATCCCTTTCTTGATGTTTTACAATTTAGTTGAGCCAAGACAGTTTTCTATCAAGAATCTAAGCAAAAAATTAAACATTAGTAACTCAAATATGAAGATATGCATGGATTTGTTTATTATACTTAATAGCAAGAAAATCATGTACTGTAAAACTACATAATTTTTGTTGCTACTTATTCCTGCTTTTTTCCTTCCTCCCCATCCCCCATACCATGAACTCGTTAAAGATCTTAGAATAAGCTTGTTTAACTGTAGGATATATTTTTTGCAATAACCCTCCACTGCCTTGTCATTAACTATGATGTAAATCTACTATGGTAATTTATAGCCAGTTTTGATTTCCTCTTATGTTTTGTGAAAGTACAAGAAAAATCAGATCCCACATTAGCAAATATGTGAAAATAATAAAATCTGGATTAGACTTCCTTCATTGTGCAGTTTATAGTATTAGATTTTGCTGCTTAGATAATCTTAAAAATATCACCCTGAATGAATATAGGCAAGCAGATGAGGAATACAGAAGTACAGATGAAAATGGTTTTTGGATGACAGCTGTCATGGGATCAGCAGTAGCTCATTGTCATGGTTTCAGCATGTTTTAAGGGTGTTTTTGTTCAAGGTTTTTTTCAAGCCAGGTGGAGGAGGGGAGTCTGGGAGGAAGGAGAGACAGGACACCTGACCCAGGCTAGGCAATGAGGTATTCCATACCATAGCACGTGATGCCCAGGAGGCATACTGGGAAAGAGAAGGCTGGAGGGGTAGGGCTCTGGAGGATAATGGAGGAGGGAGCACATGGTGCTCGGCCAGGCAGGGTGGAGTGAGTTATGGGTCGGTGGCTGGTGGGGTGTTGTATTCTTTTCACTTGCTGTTTGCTGTATCATTATTATTTGTAGTATTAAATGGCAGTAGGGATTTTGTGTTATGCCTTAGCAATTAAACCGTTCTTATCTCAATCCGTAGGGGCTACATTCTTTGGATTCTCCTTCCTAACTCTCCGGGAGTAGGGGGACTTGGTTTAAACCACAACACTCATGCTCTGCCAGGGAGGAGGGAGAGATAGGATGCCTGGTCTGGGCTAGTCAGGGAGGTATTCCATAGCACAGCACCTCCTGCTCGGGGAGGGGACTGGAAGCTGGCCAGCAGGGGAGGGCTTAGCTCTCTCCTGGGGGCTGGGCTGGGAGAGGGAACTGGAAGCTGGCCAGGAGGGGAGGGGTTAGCTCTCTCTGCCAGGCTGGCCTCGTGGCGGCGGGTTGTATGGTATATTCTCTCCCAGTTTGTCTCCTCTAACATTGATTTGTTATTGGTACTGGTAGAGATTTTGTGTTATACCTTAACTGCTGGACTGATTTTACCTCAGTCTGTGGAGTTGTATTCCTCCGGCTCTCCTTCCCATCCCTCCGGGAGTGGGAAGGTGAGGGGGGGAGGGGAAACAAAGGAGTGTGCAGATTTAGTTTAAACCACGACAGTTTTTTGGTGCCCAATGTCGGGCACAAACACACAAAATAACAACAAATCTGACAGGATTTATAGTCATTTGTCGCAATGCTGTTTTATTGGCTTTCACAGTTTTTTCTCTTGATCTCACGGTTTCAGGATTTTACCAATTACTTGTCATATATTTTAGCTGTGTTAGTGTTTATCAAGTATGGGGTTTGGGCTAAGGTTCTTGTCTCATTGTACTTTATGTTAAGGACTTGTAATACAATAGAAGCATTGATCAAGAAACTGATCTGGTTTATGCTCCCGGTATGGTCACCAACTTTATATTTTGGGAGGTATATCATAGAAGTGCTTAGCAATTTTACATCTTTTTTCTCCTCGGGTGATCAACCTGTGAAGGAGACATTCTTCTATCCTCCCAGTGTTCTCTCCAGAGGGTCTACAACATCATTTGAGGGTTTTGAAGTTTTTGAATGGCCTTTTAATACTGTTGAGACTTGTATGCTGATTGTGATTGGGATCACCATAGTAGCACGCATACAGAGTGTGTTTTGCCCACAATTATTTCATCTGATTTCAAGAGTTAAGCGGAGTCAGGTCTGGTCCTGTATTGGGGTTAAACGATGACATAGGAAGACCAGGAGATTTTCCCAGAGGCTGGACAGCCATGAGTGGCAGGGTGTGTGGGATAGTATGGGCAAGCATCTAGGTCAGTGGGCCCCTCCAGTACTTTGGAATTTTACTTCGGAACAGGTGAAGAATCCGGAAGAATTAGTAAAACACCTAAATGAGGTGTGTTGTCGTCCTGGCCATACCAGAGATGGACAAATTAGGGCAACGTGCTGGGGCTTGGCCTATGCCTGTAGGGCCTTGTTCGACACTATCAAACACCTTCAAAAGGAAAAAAATGTCCCTGGATCTGAGAGCAACACAGAAGTCAGCGCAGCTGTTCCAACTCCAAGTACAGCAGCTACACCATCCCCAGCGGCAAGTACAGTTGCTACCCAAACTTCAGCTGTGACAGACAGTGCAGCTACCCCAGTAACAAGTACAGCGGCTATTCAACCCTTGACTGCGACAGACGGTGCAGCTACCCCAGCAACAAGTACTGTAGCTACTCAAACTACAGTGATAATCACTGCAGCTGAACTAGAGGACTAATTCGTACCAATATCGGTTGCTCCTGTACACAAGAGAAAAACCAGAAAGGAGGCAAGAAGGAAGAGGCAGGATGAAGAAACTATGCATCCACTACCTGGTCTAGTATCTGATCAGGGGTCATCATCACACGATGAAGAAGAAGAGGTGACTTCTCAATCTCGGACCTCAACTGAGCTGCGGAATATGAGAAAAGATTTCACCTGTCAATCAGGGGAGCACATCATCACCTGGTTGCTCCAATGTTGGGATAATGGGGCCGATGGTCACGAACTAGCAGGTACAGAAGCCAAGCAGCTGGGATCACTTGCTAGAGAAGGGGGAATTGACAAAGCAATTGCAAGAGAGAAAAAGTCCCTCAGTCTTTGGAGGCGGCTTTTGGCAGCTGTGAAAGAAAGGTTCCCATACAAGGATGATGTTATGTGTCGTTCGGCCAAGTGGACTACTATAGACAAAGGCATCCAGTCCCTGAGGGAATCAGCTATCGTAGAGATGATCTACCACTCCAAGCCCAATAATGGGAATGTACCCATAGACCCAGATGAAGTCGAATGCACACAACCCATGTGGCGAAAACTTACACGGAATGCACCGTCCTCATATGCCCATCCATTGGCAACGGTAACCTGGAATGACATAGCACCACTAACAGTAGATGAAATGGTTCATAAACTCCAAGAATGCAAAGACAATCTTACCCCTTCCATCATCTCAGCTGTGGAAAAACTGTCTCATGCTCTCAAACAGTTGAGGGACGATCTGTCTGATTTATCTAGCTACTTACGTGTGCCAACACGCGTTTCAGCCATTAACAAAAGGCGTCCTATTGCTCGAGAGAGAGAATATATAAGATACACACCACGGGCCACCCTATGGTTTTACCTGCGGGATCACGGGGAAGACATTACAAAGTGGGAATGGAACACCTACTTCAGCCTTGGAGGAACGTGTGGGTGAATTGAAGAGAGGAGCAAGGGCCAAGGCTGATCGCCCCATGAGAGCTGCAGCTTCAGTCTCTGGTGAACAGGTTCCCAGATGGAGTGGAAGAGCTGATTTTACTCCAGCTCCTGTGATAAAGAAGAATAATCCCTTTCAACACGACTTAGGTGTCCAAGATTGTGACGACGATGACTATTAGAGGGGCCCTGCCTCCAGCCAGGTGGAGGTAGGGGACAATCGTATTTACTGGACTGTGTGGATCAAATGGCCTGGCACATCCGCCCCACAGAAGTATAAGGCTCCAGTTGATACCGGTGCACAGTGTACCCTGATGCCATCGAACTGTCAAGGGGTGGAACCCATCTATATTTCTAGAGTGACAGGAGGGTCCCAAGAGTTGACTGTACTAGAGGCTGAAATTAGCCTGACTGGGAGGAAATGGCAGAAGCACCCCACTGTGACTGGTCCAGAGGCTCCATGCATCCTTGGCATGGACTACCTCAGGAGAGGGTACTTCAAAGACCCAAAAGGGTACCGGTGGGCTTTTGGTATTGCTGCTTTGGAGACTGAGGAAATTGAGCAGCTGTCCACCTTGCCTGGTCTCTCAGAGGATCCTTCTGTTGTGGGGTTGCTGAAAGTCGAAGAACAACAAGTGCCAATTGCGACCACAACAGTGCACCGGCGGCAATATCACACCAATCGAGACTCCCTGATTCCCATCCATAAACTGATCCGTAGACTGGAGAGTCAGGGAGTGATCAGCAGGACCCGCTCACCTTTTAATAGCCCCATATGGCCAGTGCGAAAGTCTAACGGAGAGTGGAGACTAACAGTAGACTATCGTGGCCTGAGTGAAGTCACACCACCATTGAGTGCTGCCGTGCCGGACATGTTAGAGCTGCAGTATGAATTAGAGTCAAAGGCAGCCAAGTGGTATGCCACGATTGATATTGCCAACGCATTTTTCTCAATTCCTTTGTCAGCAGAGTGCAGGCCACAGTTTGCTTTTACGTGGAGGGGTGTCCAGTTCACTTGGAACCGACTGCCCCAGGGGTGGAAACACAGCCCCACCATCTGCCACGGGCTGATCCAGACTGCACTGGAACAGGGGCAAGCTCCAAAACACTTGCAATACATCGATGACATTATAGTGTGGGGTGATACAGCAGAAGAAGTTTTTGAGAAAGGGAGGGAAATAATCCAAATCCTGCTGAAAGCCGGTTTTGCCATAAAACGGAGTAAAGTCAAGGGACCTTCATGGGAAATTAAATTTTTGGGAATAAAATGGAAGATGGACGTAGACATATCCCTACAGAAGTAATCAATAAGATAACAGCAATGTCTCCACCAACTGATAAGAAAGAAACACAAACTTTCTTGGGTGCTGTGGGGTTCTAGAGAATGCACATTCCAAATTACAGTTCAATCGTAAGCCCTCTCTATCCTGTTACCCGGAAAAAGAATGATTTCAAGTGGGGTCCTGAGCAACAACAAGCCTTCGAGCAAATTATACGCGAGATAGTTCATGCAGTGGCCCTTGGACCAGTCCGGACCGGTTCAGATGTGAAAAATGTACTGTACACCGCAGCTGGGGAGAATGGTCCTACCTGGAGCCTCTGGCAGAAAACTCCAAGGGAGACTCGAGGTCGACCCCTTGGTTTTTGGACTCGGGGATACAAAGGCTCGGAGGCCAGTTATACCCCAATGGAAAAAGAGATACTGGCAGCTTATGAAGGGGTTTGAGCTGCTTCGGAGGTGATTGGCACTGAAGCACAGCTCCTTTTGGCCCCCCACTTGCCAGTGCTGGGCTGGATGTTCAAAGGCAGGGTGTTCTCTACACATCATGCAACTGATGCTACTTGGAGTAAATGGGCTGCACTAGTTACACAACGAGCTTGGATAGGAAACCCCAGTCGTCCAGGCATTCTGGAAGTCATCATGGACTGGCCAGAGGGCAAAGATTTTGGAATGTCACCAGAGGAGGAGGTGATGCGTGCCGAAGAGGAACCACCATATAATAAATTGTCAGAAATTGAAAAGCAGTATGCCTTGTTCACTGATGGGTCCTGCCGTATTGTGGGAAAGCATCGGAGATGGAAGGCAGCTGTATGGAGTCCTCAGCGACAAGCTGCTGAAACTGCTGAAGAAGAGGGTGAATGGAGTCAGTTTGCCGAGGTGAAAGCCATCCAGCTGGCCCTGGACATTGCTGAGCGAGAAAGTTGGCCAGTACTCTGTCTTTATACTGACTCATGGATGGTGGCAAATGCCCTGAGGGGGTGGTTGCAGCAATGGAAGCAGAGCAACTGGCAACGCAGAGGTAAACCCATCTGGGCTGCTGCATTATGGCAAGATATCGCTGCCCGGGTGCAGAAGCTGGTGGTGAGGGTACGCCATGTAGATGCCCACATACCTAAGAGTTGGGCCACTGAGGAACACCACAATAACCAGCAAGTGGATAAAGCTGCTAAGATTGAAGTAGCTCAGATGGACTTAGATTGGCAACATAAAGGCAAATTATTTTTGGCCTGGTAGGCCCATGACTCTTCAGGCCATCAGGGCAGAGACGCAATGTACAAATGGGCTCGTGATCGAGGGGTGGACTTAACAATGGACACTATTTCTCCGGTTATTCATGACTACGAAACATGTGCTGCAATTAAACAAGCTAAACAGTTAAAACCTCTTTGGTATGGAGGACGATGGCTGAAGTATAAATATGGGGAGGCCTGGCAAATTGACTATACCACACTCCCACCAACCCGCCGAGGCAAGCGCCATGTGCTTACCATGGTGGAAACAACCACAGGATGGCTGGAAACATATGCTGTGCCCCATGCCACTGCCCAGAATACTATCCTGGGCCTTGAGAACCAGATTTTGTGGCGACATGGCACCCCAGAGAGAATTGAGTCAGACAATGGGACTCATTTTCGGAACAATCTTATAGGCACTTGGGCCAAAGAACATGGCATTGAGTGGTATAAGTTCTCAGGGGGAAGGGTTAGCTCTCTGTGCCGGGCTGGCCTCGTGGTGGCGGGTGGTATCGTATTCTCTCTCCCTGTTTGTCTCCTCTAACATTAATTTGTTATTGGTACTGGTAGTGATTTGTGTTATCCCTTAATGCCATGTTCTCTTAATTCCATATCACATCCCCTACCATGCACCAGCCTCTGGGAAAATTGAACGGTACAATGGGCTGTTAAAAACTACACTGAGAGCAATGGGTGGGGGAACTTTCAAGCATTGGGATACACATTTACCAAAGGCCACCTGGTTGATCAACACCAGAGGATCTGCTAACAGGGCTGGCCCAGCCCAGTCAGAACTTTTACATATTGTAGCGGGGGACAAGGTGCCTGTAGTGCACATGAGAAATTTGCTAGGGAAGACAGTCTGGGTTACTCCTGTTTCAGGCCAAAGCAAACCCACTTGTGGGATTGCTTTTGCTCAAGGACCTGGATATACTTCATGGGTAATGCAGGAAGATGAGGAAGTCCAATGTATACCTCAATGGGATGTGATTTTAGGGGAAAACAGCCAATGAACTTAATTATACGTTGTTGCTTGCTGTGTAATATTTTTATAGTCTATCAACTAGATGTCTTCAGGTCACCAGCGACTGGCCCTGACTTCCCTCTATCCATCGTCCCAACAGAGAATGAACTTTGATAGAACCAGATGAGTTCTGCAGGAAAGGAATGATCCACATCAGCAGGCAACAGTCCAGCACTGCACACAGACTCTCCTGCTACAAAAGACTATTGCAAACCTAATATCATGGAAAAATTTGACTCAATAGTATTGTAGGGATCGGTCCATGTATTAAGAAATGATTTCTTTTTCTCTGTCTGGGTGTATGCAGATGTATATATATATATCTCTATGATGGTATATTGAAAATGTGGGATCTGAGCATGACGTGAATGGTATGGAATAAGGGGTGGATAATGTCATGGGTTCAGCAGTAGCTCATGCTCGGCCAGGGAGGAGGGAGAGCTAGGGCGCCTGGTCTGGGCTAGTCGGGGAGGTATTCCATAGCACAGCATGTCCTGCTCAGGGAGGGGACTGGAAGCTGGCCAGGAGGGGAGGGGTTAGCTCTCTCTGCCGGGCTGGCCTCGTGGTGGCGGGTGGTATCGTATTCTCTCTCCCTGTTTGTCTCCTATAACATTGATTTGTTATTGGTACTTGTCGTAGTTTAAACCAAGTCCCCCAACTCCCGGAGAGTTAGGAAGGAGAATCCAAAGAATGTAGCCCCCACGGATTGAGATAAGAACGGTTTAATTGCTAAGGCATAACACAAAACCCCTACTGCCATTTACTACTACAAATAATAATGATACAGCAAACAGCAAGTGAAAAGAATACAACACCCCACCAGCCACTGACCCATAACTCACTCCACCCTGCCTGGCCGAGCACCATGTGCTCCCTCCTCCATTTTTCTCCAGAGCTCTCCCCTCCAGCCTTCTCTTTCCCAGTATGCCTCCTGGGCATCACGTGCTATGGTATGGAATACCTCATTGCCTAGGCTGGGTCAGGTGTCCTCTCTCTCCTTCCTCCCGGACTCCCCTCCTCCACCTGGCTGGAAAAAACCTTGAACAAAAAACACCCTCAAAACATGCTCAAACCATGACATTATCCACCCCTTATTCCATACCATTCACGTCATGCCCAGATCCCACATTTTCAATACACCATCACTCTTAAGTCCACCCCTCGATCATGAGACATCTCTATGTTGCATCTCTGGACTGATAGCCTGAAGTATCTGGGCCCACCAGGCTCAAAAGCATTCACCATCCCCTTCAGCAGTTCTACAGCTTGCTGCTGGGGACTCCATACAGCTGCCTTCCACCTCCAATGCTTCCAAAGCACTGGAGGGGCCCAGTGGATCAGATACTTGGCCATACTGTCCCACATGCCCTGCCACTCATGACTGTCCAGCCTTGGGGACAGTCTACTGGTGCTCCTATGTACTTGTCTAAACTTAGACAAGACCCAGACCTGACTCTGCTTAACTTTTGGGATCAGACAAAATGGTTGTGGATGGAACACACTCTGTGTATGGGCCAACATGCCAACCACCATCACAATCAGCAGGCAGGTCCCAAGGGCACCCAAAAGCCATTCAAAACCATCAGAACTCTCAGATGATGCTGCTGCACTTGTCACTGGGGCTGATGTAGCTGCCGTGCTTGCCAGCTCTCCCACTATCAGCTTCTCTTCTCCCGAGTCCAGATCTTCCTCCTCTGCCTTGCTGGGAAGTGCTGCGTGGTCTCCTGCATCCTGCTGGGGGTCGGCGGGCGACTTCCGGGGGACACTCTCGGCCGTCGGAGGGTCGGGAATGGCCGCAGGACTCACCTTCCCCGCTGCGTGATCCCCCTGCTCAGCTACCGCCCTGCTCCGCTCCTCCCCCGCCTGCTCCCGCTGCTCTGCCACAGCCGTTTGGCTCCCCGTGCCGCTCTCCCTGGCAGCCTCAGCTGCTGGCAGCTCCCGGGGCCGCTCCTTCCTGGCTTCACGCAGCTCCACACAGACGACGACGAGGATTAAGACAAGGACAGCGAAGAGCAGCGGGACGGCCTGGTACAAGTCCAAGTCCACGGCCACGTCCATCCCCCCCTGCTGCCAGAGCCCCACCGTATTACAAGCCTCCGACACAAACACAAACACATCCAATCCATATACAAAGTACCCGGCAAAATCCCGAAACAGCGAGATCCAGAGAAAAACCTCTAAGAGCCAATAAATCAGCATTGTGACAAGAGACCATAAATCCGCTCAGATCTGTTCTTATCTCAATCCCTCGGGCCCCACGTTGGGCGCCAAAAAATGTCGTAGTTTAAACCAAGTCCCCCAACTCCCGGAGAGTTAGGAAGGAGAATCCAAAGAATGTAGCCCCCACGGATTGAGATAAGAACGGTTTAATTGCTAAGGCATAACACAAAACCCCTACTGCCATTTACTACTACAAATAATAATGATACAGCAAACAGCAAGTGAAAAGAATACAACACCCCACCAGCCACTGACCCATAACTCACTCCACCCTGCCTGGCCGAGCACCATGTGCTCCCTCCTCCATTTTTCTCCAGAGCTCTCCCCTCCAGCCTTCTCTTTCCCAGTATGCATCCTGGGCATCACGTGCTATGGTATGGAATACCTCATTGCCTAGGCTGGGTCAGGTGTCCTCTCTCTCCTTCCTCCCTGACTCCCCTCCTCCACCTGGCTGGAAAAAACCTTGAACAAAAAACACCCTCAAAACATGCTCAAACCATGACAGTACTGGTAGTGATTTGTGTTATACCTTAATTGCTGGACTGATTTTACCTCAATCCGTTGGATTTGTATTCCTCTGGCTCTCCTTCCCATCCCTCCGGGAGTGGGAAGGTGAGGGGGGGGGAGGGGAAACAAAGGGGGAATTATGCAGATTTAGTTTAAACTACGACAATAGCATATTTGATGTAAACTAAAAAAGACTTCAGAGCTAAAAAGATGGTTACCCTTTGTAGCCTGGCAGAATTTAAACTCAGTGAAAACATATAATTGTAGTTAATAAATACAGTCCAGTAAGAATCATCTCTGTTCAATTGCAAATTTTGTCAGGAATCCAATCCATTCACTTTGACTGATTAATCTAGAAACAAGAACTATAAATCCAAACATCAGTCTTCTTATCTCCTTCAAAGAAAGGGTATGCACAGCTAAGCATGACAGCTCATGCAACAGTACCAAAAGTGAACCAGATTATTTCAGAGATCAACCATCTTAGAAACATCCATTCCAGAGTATGCTATTCAAAAAAAAAAATCATGCACTGGATTTTGTGAAGGACTTTTACGGACTGTCAGCTACCTGTTTTATTGCTCATTGCATGGTCACTGTACTGTAATAACACTTTATCATTTATGGTGCCCTTTTTTTTAATGTATGTACTTTGAGCGTTCATGCCAAAAATGTTTGAAAAGATATTTTTGCTCAGTGCACAGCCAAAGTGAAAAATCCTTGGAAACATTTCAGAAATCTGAATGCAGATTTTTTGATGTGTTAATTTTTAAGTCAGAGCCAGTAAGATATTCTGTACACAAATAACTCAATGAAAGATTATTAACAAAATAATTAAATAGTTATGTGTACCTTTATTCTACACTATGGATAACAGAACATACACACAGCTTTCATATGTATTTTGTGCATTTGGAGAATAGTAATTTGAATTGAAGTACTTTATGGAAATTTTCCGCAGATCTTGTAATTTTTATCTTTTACTGATGGCTTATTAAGAAAGATTATTTTTTTCACTCAGTAATAAATAATTCAATTACCTTAAAATGTGTTGAAAGCAGTAATCACTAACTACAATACTAGATCCAGGTTTTAGTAACCATTATTCTTTCTTTAATATTACCATATAGATTTTATTTGAGCTTCTTAAAAAAACCTAAATCCTGTGGCTCTGGAAGAAAGAAAAAAGTGAGATAGAAGGCTACTAAGAAATAATGCTACAGTGATTTTACAGATCATTCACAGATATCTTTGCATGCAATTCAGGAAATGACTTCCTTATGCTCACTTTGTACCATTTTTATGTATTCATCGTATCCTAACAACAGCATTTTTTAATTTTTTGTGGAGTGTGTACAGGGATTTTAGTTGTTTGCATTCAATTCCATAACTGTTTCTATATTTATACTTATATTTATATTAGATTAATATTATATTTAATTTATATTAAACCTATAAGAATAGTAATAATAGTAATAATAATAATAATGAAATAATAAAGATTATTTATATGTATGAATGATATTCCTGACTCTAGCTGGCAATCTTCCAAATGAACAAAGGTAATATTCATAATCAGTCCAAGGTAGTCAGACAGGTTCCTATCCTTGTGAACTCCCATTTACCTATCTCATCTGTGACTCTCAAAATCATTTTGTAGTGGTTCTCCTCTTCCATAAGCTGATCCTGGAATGAAATGCAATAATTGCTCACTGTAAACTCCACACACTTGATCCTATTTTGTGCCCTTTTATTTCAGATAAGCTTTCCAGGCCAGAATGTGCAACATGAATCTCACCTTCATTGTTCTTGAACTTGAGTGTGTTTATGAAACTGTTGACTGGTTATTAGCAACATGAGTATCTTGGGTGGGCTCGAGTGTAGCCAAAGAAAAGGAAGAATGGGATGTTCATATTTTCAGGTATTAGACATAACAAAAATTAGAATTTTCTTTCTTCCCTCACCCTGAATGAACAGATTCGTATTAACAGATAATATCAACAGACATACCCAATCACTTCTTCTACTAGGAATCTCTTCCACTCTTTCCCATTCGGTGTATTTCCCCATACTACATGTGATAAAGTGAGCTGATGCTAGCCATGACTATGTTAGATTTCAGCAAGAGTAATATTCCTGCTATTTTTGCTTTATGTTGTGTTCTACGTAGTATTTGAGAAAAAGACAGAAAGCTTTCCCCTTGGGAGGGTATGAACAGGGAACTTTGTTGGTTTTTTGTTGCCAGATACAACAGGAATTACAAAAGCTGTTGTAATACTACAGGATCTAAAAAAGACCTCAGGATAATTTTGGCAGTCAGTCACAGAACTGAAGCAAATCTGTATGAGACTCGCACGTAGCTCTTCAGAGGATTTGCTCAGTTCCATCAGGAAGGGCAAAGGTTGGGTGGTGTTAATTACAGCTATGGTGGTTTTGTTTTGTCAGACCTAGCCACAATGTTGTACTGTGTATTAAAAAAAAAAATAGAGCAGGGGAGGTGAGTTGGGGATGCACTTTCTCTTGTATGGATAGAAACAGTCATTGTCATTCTCTATTTTAAGTTAATGAATTAACAGATCAGCTCCCAGTCTAAGTCTGCTATGCTATTGCTGTACATTGTGTGTTTTTCTTTCCTCCTCTTCAAAACACAAAGTGTTCAGCCAACATTTTTTGAAATTACAAACAATTCTTAGGCCTTCCCTCAGAAAACTAACAATCCATAGGACCCGTGGCCATAAGATGCTGAAGAAAATAAATAAGAGCAACTTTTTTTTTTTTTTTTTGAGGAAGCCTGATCTTGCTGGACAAATGAATTAACTTTTTAAGATTTTTTACAGCAAGTGGACTGATTTGATATTTATTCATAAATGAAATACAAAGCCCAGAAACAGACAATAAGGTAATGTATGACAGTTTAATGGTCATCAAGAGTAAAGAAGCACATAAGCAAAAACTGTGAAAAAGACTGGGAGAGGAAGCCAATATTTTTTTACTTTCCTACATTATCAACTGAAGATGTTCTGAATATTTCCTTGGACATCAGCATTCAGTTAGTTTTCAGTTGGACCTAGTACCTTCAGGCTTGTGACCGAGAGATGAGCTGCTTAGTAGCTATCCCCTCAAAGATTCATTTGCTCTGGAGCACAAGTTCTGATGATGGTTGTGCAGAAAATATTTGACTCTATAGGTTTACACATAAAGCAAAGAAATAACTATTTTTCACAAAGCATAAAGCATTTTAATAAAGGAACAGATAAAATAATTTGCATATATTAAACTTATGAGTTGACACATTTAGATCATAACTTTTAATAGAGGAAAGGGGTGTGTGCTGTAAAAGACAATGACTCAAACAATTAAGAAAACGGAAAATGTCTGGAATGAGAACATTGCAATAAAAAAGAACCCAAAACCAAGCTTCAGCATTATATCAGGTCATAAAGTTGCATAAGCATAGAGATGTCCAACTGTCATTCCTAACAGGGAAAAAAAAAAAAGAAAAAAAAAAGAAAAATTAGGATAAAAGAATTTCAAGATAAGATGTACGTACTATTGATAATTATGATCATAGAATCATAGAATAGTTAGACTTGGAAAGGACCTCAAGGTCATCTAGTTCCAACCCCCCTGCCATGGGCAGGGACACCTCACACTAAACCATATCACCCAAGGCTTCATCCAACCTGGTCTTGAACACTGCCAGGGATGGAGCATTCACTACCTCCCTGGGCAACCCATTCCAGTACCTCACCACCCTAACAGGAAAGAATTTTTTCCTTATATCCAATCTAAACCTCTGCTGTTTAAGTTTCAACCCATTACCCCTTGTCCTGTCACTACAGTCCCTAATGAACAGTCCCTCCCCAGCATCCCTGTAGGCCCCCTTCAGATACTGGAAGGCTGCTATGAAGTCTCCATGCAGCCTTCTCTTCTCCACGCTGAACAGACCCAACTTTCTCAGCCTGTCTTCATACAGGAGGTGCTCCAGTCCCCTGATCATCCTCGTGGCCCTCCTCTGGACTTGTTCCAACAGTTCCATGTCCTTTTGATGTTGAAGACACCAGAACTGCACACAATACTCCAAGTGAGGTCTCACGAGAACAGAGTAGAAGGGCAGGATGACCTCCTTTGACCTGCTGGTCACGCTTCTTTTGATGCAGCCCAGGATACGGTTGCCTTTCTGGGCTGTGAGTGCACACTGAAGCCAGCTCTTGTTCAGTTTCTCATCAATCAACACCCCCAAGTCCTTCTCCGCAGGGCTGCACTGAATTTCCTTCTTGCCCAACCTGTAGATGTGCCTGGGATTGCTCCCACCCAGGTGTAGGACCTTGCACTTGGCATGGTTAAACTCCATGAGGTTGGCATCAGCCCACCTCACAAGTGTTTCGAGGTCCCTCTGGATGGCATTTATTCCCTCTAGCGTATCAACTGAACCACACAGCTTGGTGTCATCAGCAGACTTGCTGAGGGCACACTCAATTCCATTGTCCATGTCAGTGACAAAGATATTAAACAAGACCGGTCCCAACATCGATCCCTGAGGGACACCACCGAGTGGTCCACCTATCAAATTGATGACACTCCAATTTAGAGACAAGGATGTCATGTGGGAGAGTGTCAAACGCTTTGCACAAGTCCAGGTAGATGATGTCAACTGCTCCACCCCTGTCCATCACTTTTGTAGCCTCGTCATAGAAGGCCACCAAATTGGTCAGGCAGGATTTTCCCCTAGTGAAGCCATGCTGGCTGTCACCAAGCACCTTGTTGTTTATCATGTGCCTTAGCATGCCTTCCAAGAGAATCTGCTCCCAGATTTTGCCAGGCACAGAGGTGAGACTGACTGGTCTGTAATTCCCCGGGTCATCCATTTTCCCCTTCTTGAAAATGGGGCTTATATTTCCCTTTTCCCAGTCATCAGGAACTTCACCTGTCTGCCATGATTTTTCAAATATGATGGCCAGTGGCTTTGCAACTTCATTCGCCAGCACCTTCAGGACCCGCGGATGGATTTCATCAGGTCCCACGGACTTGTGTACATTCAGGTTCTTAAGATGGTCTCGAACCAGATCCTCTCGTACAGTGGGCCCAAGGTCTAGGTTTTCATAGTCCCTGCGTCCGCCTTCCAGGACTTGAGTGCTGCGGTCAGAGCCTTTGCCAGTGAAGACCAAGGCAAAGAAGCCATTCAGAACCTCAGCCTTCTCTAAATCTTGTGTATCCAGTTCTCCCGAAAGTTTCCGGAGGGGGCCTACTTTGTCCTTAGTCTGTTTTTTAGCCGCTACATACCTATAAATTCCCTTCCTATTATCTTTAACATCCCTAGCCAAGTTTAGCTCCAATTAGGCCTTAGGTTTCCTAACTTGGTCCCTAACTACCCGGACAACATCCCTGTATTCATCCCAGGCCACCTGTCCTTGCTTCCACCTTTTATAAGCCTCTTTTTTCCTGTGAAGTTTTCTCAGCAGCTCCTTATCCATCCAAGGAGGTCTCCTGGCCCTCCTTCTGCACTTCCTTCTATTTGGGTCCAAGACACCCAAACCCTTGACTATGACACCACCCTTTTAACCATTTATTAACCTGTCCAATCCTCCTTGCCTTTGGAAGGTCCTCCCCTGTGTCTTGGAGAATGGTCGAAAAGACTATGTGAGCTCCAGAACCCCTGACCACCTCTCCCAGAGCTCTGTAGTCCTTCTTTATACTCCTCAGGCTACTACTATCTATATCCTTAGCACCCACATGTATCACTAGAAGCGGGTAATAGTCCGTGGGACTATCAAAGAGTAGACTGACAGTATGTCTATGTGAAAATTTCACTACAGACATAAGAAAAGAATATGAACATTTTTAATGCTTGCAATCTACTGTAATATTATCAGCAAAATAAATAATTGCACTTGCAGAAAATATTAATAAATACACATATTTTGCACCAGGCCATATAGAGAAGGACTAAAGATCTCATCTGCAAAGATATTTTGATTGCTGTCTGAAGGAAACAGCACAGTCTGTAGAGAAGAATGTTTCTGGTTTTTTTTTTTTTTCTGTTTCTAGTGTATTGGGTTCATATGGAAAGATTTTGATAACAGAGGGGTGGGAGAGTGGGCAGGGGTGGGAGAGTGGGCAGAGGCGGCCTTTGTGGGAGGAGACCTGGGGCTGCCCTGTGTTGGACCTGAGGTCCAACATTTTCTCCCTCAGCAGCACTGGAAGTATGTGCAAAAACATCTTTAAGGGAGGCTAAAAATTGCTACACAGTATCTGTGAGATAGAGGAGTGATAAAAACTGCGAGGAAAACTGCCCTGCAGACCCACAGGTACGTGCAGGAGGAGGGGAGGAGGTGCTCCAGGCTCTAGAGCAGAGGCTCCCTTGCAGCCTGTGGTGCAGACCATGGTGAGGCAGGATGTCCCCTTACAACCTATGGAGGCAGACAGTGCAGCCCATGGATGACCATGGTAGAGCAGATATCCACCTGGAGCTCATGGTGGTCCATGGTGGAATGGATATCTCCCTGCAGCCCATGGACCCCACACTGGAGCAGGCTCCTGGCAGGAGATATGGCTCCATGGGGAGAAGAGCCAAAGCTGGGGCAGGTTTTCTGGCAGGACTTATGACCCCACAGGGACCCACACTGCAGCAGACTGTACCTGAAGGACTGCACCCATTGAAGGAACTTACACTGGAGCAGTCTGTTCTTGAAGAATGCACACCATGGAAGGGATCCAGGCTGGAGCAGTCTGTTCCTGAAGGGCTGCACTCATGGAAGGGACCCGCATTGATGCAGGTCATGAAGAATTGTAGCCCATAGGAAAGATTCACATGGAGAGTTTGTGGAGGACTGGTCTCATGGGAGCTACTACACAGGGGAGCAGAGGAAGAGTGTGAGGAGGAAGGAGTTGCAGAGGCAGCGTGTGATGAGCTGACCACAACCCCCATTCACCTGTAATTGGTGCTTGTTGACAGCCAGCATGGTTTCATTAGGGGGAAATCCTGCCTGACCAATTTGGTGACCTTCTATGATGGGTCTACAGAACTGATGGGCAGGGATAGAGCAGTTGATGTCATCTACCTGGACTTGTGCAAAGCATTTGACACCATCCCACACTACATCCTGTCTCTAAGTTGGAGAGACATCAGTTTCATAGGTGGACTACTCGGTGGATAAAATCTGGCTAGATGACCTCACGCAAGGTGTTGTGTTCAGTATCTGAAGGGGGCTTACAGGGATGCTGGAGAGGGACTATTCATTAGGGACTGTAGTGATAGGACAAGGGGTAATGGGTTGAAACTTAAACAGCAGAGATTTAGACTGGGGCCACCCAGAGCCACCCTGCTGTCCTGCAGGGGGCTGATGAGGAAATGCATTTGCACCAAAAACAGCCAGCTGGTGCACTGGTACAGAAGATCTCTACTGGTGCCGCCAGGCAAAAGCAGAGAGTTGTAGTAGTAGGAGACTCTGCCTTGAAAGGGACAGAAATGCTCATCTGTTGGCCTGACCCGGTTGCAAGGGAGGTGTGTTGCCTACTTGGGGCATGGATCAGGGATGTTGTGAAAAGGCTGCCTGCCACAGACTATTACCCGCTTCTAGTGATACATGTGGGTGCTAGGGATATAGATAGTAGTAGCCTGAGGAGTATAAAGAGGGACTACAGGGCTCTGGGAGAGGTGGTCAGGGGTTCTGGAGCTCACATAGTCTTTTCAACAATTCTCCAAGACACAGGGGAGGTCCTTCCAAAGGCAAGGAGGATTGGACAGGTTAATAAATGGTTAAAAGGGTGGTGTCATAGTCAAGGGTTTGGGTGTCTTGAACATGGGGCCCACATTTGTAGGCCAGGCCTACTGGGGGCTGGTGGAACTGCTCTGATAAAGAAAGGGAAGAGTGGTTTTGCTGGGAGGCTTGCCAGACTTGTCAAGGATGCTTTAAACTAGTTGTGTTGGGGGAGATGAGCATCATTCCATCCCAACACACCCAGTCAGTTGCCAGCACCTATAATAAATACTCTGAGCAATGCAGTGATATCCTAGCTGCTCCAGCCACTGAGCCGGCTTCAATTGGAGCTCAGATCAGACACCTCTATACAGATGCCTGTAGCATGGGGAATAAACGAGGAATTAGAGATGTAGGCATATCTATGGGGGTATGATATAATAGGCATCACCGAAACATGGTGGGATGGATCCTTTGACTGGAGTGTTGGAATGGAGGGTTATAGGCTTTTTAGAAAAGACAGGCCCGGTAGGAGGGGAGGGGGAGTTGCCCTTTATGTTAGGGATAGGCTGGAGAGTATGGAACTCTGTCTGGGGACAGGTGATCAGTTAACAGAAAGTTTGTGGGTGAGGGTTAAGGGGAAAACGGTGACAGGACACATTACTGTGGGGATATGTTACAGACTGCCTGATCAAGAGGAACCTGTGGATGAAGAACTCTACAAACAAATAGGAAAAGCCTCACGCTCACAGGCCCTTGTTCTCATGGGGGACTTAAACTACCCTGACATCTGTTGGGGCGATGGTACGGCCCAGCACAGGCAATCCAGGAGGTTTCTCGATTGTGTGGAAGACAACTTCCTTCTGCAAGCAATAAAGGAGCTGACGAGGAGGGGTGCCCTGCTTGACCTCGTGCTCACCAACAGGGAAGGGCTCGTTGGAAATGTGACTCTCCAGGGAAGTCTTGATGCTCACCAACAGGGAAGGGCTTGTTGGAAATGTGATTTCCAGGGAAGTCTTGGATGCAGTGATCATGAGATGGTTGAATGCAAGGTCCTTAAGACAGTGAGAAGAGCGTGCAGTAAGCTCACTGCCCTGGACTTCAAGAGAGCAGACTTTGGGCTCTTCAGGATCCTGCTTAGCAAGGTTCCACGGGATATAGCCCTAGAGGGTAAGGGGGCCAAAGACTCTTGGTTAATATTCAAGGATCACCTGCTACAGGCTCAGGAGTGTTGCATCCTGACCAGAAGGAAGTGCAGTAGGAGGGCCAGGAGACCTCCTTGGATGGATAAGGAGCTGCTGAGAAAACTTCACAGGAAAAAAGAGGCTTATAAAAGGTGGAAGCAAGGACAGGTGGCCTGGGATGAATACAGGGATGTTGTCCGGGTAGTTAGGGACCAAGTTAGGAAACCTAAGGCCTAATTGGAGCTAAACTTGGCTAGGGATGTTAAAGATAATAGGAAGGGAATTTATAGGTATGTAGCGGCTAAAAAACAGACTAAGGACAAAGTAGGCCCCCTCCGGAAACTTTCGGGAGAACTGGATACACAAGATTTAGAGAAGGCTGAGGTTCTGAATGGCTTCTTTGCCTTGGTCTTCACTGGCAAAGGCTCTGACCGCAGCACTCAAGTCCTGGAAGGCGGACGCAGGGACTATGAAAACCTAGACCTTGGGCCCACTGTACGAGAGGATCTGGTTCGAGACCATCTTAAGAACCTGAATGTACACAAGTCCGTGGGACCTGATGAAATCCATCCGCGGGTCCTGAAGGTGCTGGCGAATGAAGTTGCAAAGCCACTGGCCATCATATTTGAAAAATCATGGCAGACAGGTGAAGTTCCTGATGACTGGGAAAAGGGAAATATAAGCCCCATTTTCAAGAAGGGGAAAATGGATGACCCGGGGAATTACAGACCAGTCAGTCTCACCTCTGTGCCTGGCAAAATCTGGGAGCAGATTCTCTTGGAAGGCATGCTAAGGCACATGATAAACAACAAGGTGCTTGGTGACAGCCAGCATGGCTTCACTAGGGGAAAATCCTGCCTGACCAATTTGGTGGCCTTCTATGACGAGGCTACAAAAGTGATGGACAGGGGTGGAGCAGTTGACATCATCTACCTGGACTTGTGCAAAGCGTTTGACACTCTCCCACATGACATCCTTGTCTCTAAATTGGAGTGTCATCAATTTGATAGGTGGACCACTCGGTGGTGTCCCTCAGGGATCGATGTTGGGACCGGTCTTGTTTAATATCTTTGTCACTGACATGGACAATGGAATTGAGTGTGCCCTCAGCAAGTCTGCTGATGACACCAAGCTGTGTGGTTCAGTTGATACGCTAGAGGGAATAAATGCCATCCAGAGGGACCTCGAAACACTTGTGAGGTGGGCTGATGCCAACCTCATGGAGTTTAACCATGCCAAGTGCAAGGTCCTACACCTGGGTGGGAGCAATCCCAGGCACATCTACAGGTTGGGCAAGAAGGAAATTCAGTGCAGCCCTGCGGAGAAGGACTTGGGGGTGTTGATTGATGAGAAACTGAACAAGAGCTGGCTTCAGTGTGCACTCACAGCCCAGAAAGGCAACCGTATCCTGGGCTGCATCAAAAGAAGCGTGACCAGCAGGTCAAAGGAGGTCATCCTGCCCTTCTACTCTGTTCTCGTGAGACCTCACTTGGAGTATTGTGTGCAGTTCTGGTGTCTTCAACATCAAAAGGACATGGAACTGTTGGAACAAGTCCAGAGGAGGGCCACGAGGATGATCAGGGGACTGGAGCACCTCCTGTATGAAGACAGGCTGAGAAAGTTGGGTCTGTTCAGCGTGGAGAAGAGAAGGCTGCATGGAGACTTCATAGCAGCCTTCCAGTATCTGAAGGGGGCCTACAGGGATGCTGGGGAGGGACTGTTCATTAGGGACTGTAGTGACAGGACAAGGGGTAATGGGTTGAAACTTAAACAGCAGAGGTTTAGATTGGATATAAGGAAAAAATTCTTTCCTGTTAGGGTGGTGAGGTACTGGAATGGGTTGCCCAGGGAGGTAGTGAATGCTCCATCCCTGGCAGTGTTCAAGACCAGGTTGGATGAAGCCTTGGGTGATATGGTTTAGTGTGAGGTGTCCCTGCCCATGGCAGGGGGGTTGGAACTAGATGACCTTGAGGTCCTTTCCAAGTCTAACTATTCTAAGATTTTCAAGAGAAGGAGGGGGAAGTAGAAGAATCAATTATGAAAATGAGCCCAGGAAGAAAAGGGGATTAGGAGGAGGTGGGTTTAGCTTTGTTTTTTTAGTTGGCAATAAATTAAATTAGCCTTCCCCCAAGCTGAGCCCATTGTGACTGCGGTGAGTGATTTCTCCCTGCTCTTATCTCAGTCCAAGGGACTATTGATCTTACTTTCTTCCCTCTGCCTTTCTGCTGTGTAGAGGGAGTGGTAGGCACTTGGTGTCCAAGGTTAACAAAGGTAACATATTAGTTTATCTGTCCTGACAACAGGCATGGTTTTGGGTTTTGGTGCTGGTGGTTTTTTCACTTTGTTTCATTGAAATCCTCTTGTTTTAAAATGCTTAAAAAAATGTGTAAATTAGTATCCATGAGCATATTTTCACCCACAATGATTAATTAAAGTCACTAATGTGACTTAATACACTAACACACTTAACTTATTAACTAATGTTAATAAGTCCATTTGTTATATTTAGATATTAGTGCAGTATGTCTTGCCTAATTATGTAAATCATACAATTCTGTGAAAAACACCTCTGACACCAAAATGGACAATAAGATACCAGAAAGAAAGGGAAATGTTATTGCTTAATTTTGCAGGAACTTTTATTAGCCAGTACAATATAGAAGTTTGCACTTTTGTTACAAAAAACGCTTTTTTGTCACCTAGAAGGAAAACAATATACACTGTCATCATAGAGAGTGACTGGTAATTAAGTAAACAATAGAATCATAGAATCCTAGAATGGTTTGATTTAAAAGGGACTTTAAAGATCATCTAGTTCCGCATGTTAACTGTTGGGAGGAAACATGGTCTTCATGATTCCTTTTCCAGTTCCCTCAGCATGAAGGTGTCATGAATCTCCATTGGATCACAGTTATAGCATGATGAGCATATATAGGATTAGAGATCTGAACAGTCATGTAAGAGTGTGTTTCCCATAGTATTCTTTGATGTAGGCAGTGTAAGAGAAACTCCCACTCTAAATAGGTTCTCTCACAGATTTGCAGCTGTAGAGTCTTTCTCTGAGTGGTACACATGAAGACTGAAAGCCTGACTACAGCTTTCTCAGAAGAGGAGTGAGTCAAGTGGATAAGGAAGAGACCTTTCTGATTTAGCCTTCTTGTAAATAAGTAAGGTATTGGGGTTGTTTATTTCTTTTTTCATGTAATTTAAAAGCATCTGAGACTATGTTGTATGTTTTGCATGTTGTGAATATGTTATCCTATTTCCATCTTCCCTCAGACACAGCTCAGTGTGATTGAAGATAATTGCAAAACAGCAGCAGAACTATAGAGGGATGCCTAACAAATGTGGTATGCAGGTATCCCTGTCAAATTTACCAGCACATCCTCTCCTTAACTGCATGGACCAAGTGTAGAGGTAAAACAAGGAATACTAGGAAAGACAGAAAGATCTACCTGTCTCCATTTGTGACTATGAAGGCATTTCTGCTATACATAAAGATACTGGTGTGCATGGTTAAGCCTAGAGGGTAGCAGAAAGAATGGTCTACCTTAAAGCAAATCTAAAAATTGAAAGCCACTGCCAGAAAGTTGAAATGTGACTGAAATCTGAGCTTGAAGATAATTGTTCCCTCTTCCCATGTAAATGTGTCATTGTAATCAAAGATTAATAGGCTCTTAAATCCATGCTGCTGTTAGCAGGGTTGTAACAAGAACATTAAACCCATGCACTTTTATGTGAAAGATTAAATCCAAGAGATGTATATTCCCCAACTTTTGAGATCATTTATTAGTGCAGCATATTTCTTAGGAAGACATTAACTTGAACTCTGATGTCTTGACACAAGTAGCTTAATTTTGACATGACACCATAAAAAAAGTCACCAAGTTTAGAGGCATGATGTACCTGAATCAGTCTGGGGTCACAATAACAGTGACATAGACCAACTAGGAAGCAGCTTTTTCCTCTCTTCTGCTAAAACTCTTTTTCTTCTAGATTTGATAGGAATTGAGAGCAATAATTAGTTGAAATAGACTTTTCTTGAGCTTTGCTGCAGTGTTTTGTGTATATTAAAGATGCTTAAGGATGTCAGTAGATATATAGTAAACACATTCAAATGTAGGTTTTTATAAAATGTCATCATAGATCACAGTCACCTGAGTGTTGCTTTCAACATGCTTGTTACTAAGATAGCTGAAGCTGAGCTGCAGGCTGGAAAATCTTTATCTCAGCTCTCCATTTATTAATACAGAGAATAGGAATGCAACCCTATCTTGCAGTGAAGTAGTATAGGATAGATACATTAAAGAGAAAAAGAATAATAGAAGTCATTCAAATGAGAGATATGACAGAGTATAGCTCAGACATATCATCACTCTGCCTCTCTCTCAGGAAGATAGCAAGCAAAGAAACAAATCCAGACCAGATCAGTGTTGCACAGCAGTTTCTACAGATACCAGGGGAATGCTCTGCCAGGCCATATGCTGCCAACTCATTGGGGTTTTTATACTGGGTGTGTGATATGGAGGATAAATAAATAAATTCACCTGAGAATCTGACCCTGGAGTATTTAGGGGTTTTATGCTACAGTGGGGATTTTCACAACTATTGACTTCATAAAGCCAATAGAATATATGTGCAGAAAAAAAGGAAGAAATACAATTTCCAACACCCTGCTGTGTCTCTTAGATCTGGCGTGATATTCTTCATTTTGTCCTTTCAATGTTTTTTCATCAGTCTGTAGCAGTTGTAAGTGTATATTAGGGTCTCTGTTTGCAGCCTAAGTGAAAGTAAAGGCTCAAGCCTGTACATGTTGGAAAGGTTTTTCCTCAATAAGTGTTTTGCTCAGCAATTCAATTTTTATTCCAGTGTTTCAGTAAGAGAGATCATTTACTCTTACACAGACAAAATGCCATATGAAGCAAGTCAGGAGGGATTTTTCTTGCATAATGCTCTCTGTTTCATTACACTTTGGCAAGCAAAACATGTTTTATGGCTTTTATTTTCTCTCCTGCACCATTATACTGATAGAGGAGAGGAAAAACTTTTCAGGTAAGGAGCAGTGAATGAAAAATAAAAAAGCAAAGTGACACTTTGTCACTTTGTAGGGTCCAGAAAAAAAATGAGAACTGATTGCTGCTTCAGCTTTTCAGCCCAGCCATCAACTTATTAATTTAATTACCCATAGTCAGTGGATAGTTTATGCATTCAATTCATGTAGCACTTTCATACAAACTCATAAGGATTTTAATATTTGAAAGAAAATAAAAAGAAGGGAAGTTTTTTTGAAACAGTATAAGCTGTAGCACAAAAAGTTAAGAAACGTGAAAAGAACAAGAAAAGAGTTAATAAAACTAACATTGAAAATAAAAGCAAATAGAAAATAGCTGTACCTCATAAAAATGAAAGCCTATCAGAATTAATTAAGAAATCTGGATCCAACTAATGAAATTAAGATTTTTCAGAAAACAGGTTAAATAGTGTACAGTGTGCTTCTATGAATTTATTTAAAATCAACTTAAACAATACTTTTTTGCCTTAACAAAATTGTCAAAATCTGTCCACCTTAGAATATTTTGACGTCCATCAGTTACTTAAATATGAAAATGTCTTCTTACAAACTGGAGTATCTTTTGTTGAATCAGTGCCTTTTTTAACTTTCTTTCAGGGCATCACCCCTTTTCCAAAAAGAGTGTATGTTTGCTCTCATTTATTCATACGAGTAGCATCCTTAAAATCCTCTGGAACTGGGTTTTATATTTTTCAGGTTCTCAGCATTTCTCTAATAGCATTAGGTAGCTTGCATTTGCAATAGGGAAATACCTTTTGTCGGAAAAAATAGGGCAACATTGACCACTCCTCTACAGGTAAGAGCTTCCAGCCACTTCATTTGACAAGATAGTCGCAGTTAAACCTTACTGATCATTTTTATCCCCAAGTAGGCCTTCCTCTAAACAGTGCTATGTTCCTATCTGGCAATAATCTCACAGGGTTTGTTTACAATATGACAGGCTAATTTGTACCAAAATTGTAATCAAAATTTTTGTACACATCACACAGTATGAAAGCCAGAATTCATCTGTTTGGATCAGAGGAAAAGTTCCCCTGAGACTTTCAGCTTGTTGCCTGATGCAGGAGCTCCTTCTATTGGCAGACAAAATTGAGAAAAGCTGCAAGTGAGGCTGGGAAAAAGTGACTTGGTGAAAAGGAATTAAAAATAATTTTTGATGCAAATTATGAGCATTTGATAAACTACCATTAAACACAATCATATACAACTTACTGTTAATAACAAAGTAAATAATGAACTAGATTGAACTAAACCTTTGTATTAAAAGGAAGTAGGAAATTTTGGACCTCACTGTTAAACCATTTGTTTTAAATAAGTGATTCTCAACTCTCTGTTGCTTTCCCTGCAAATCTTATTCTTAGATCTTAGAACTTCAAATCCATGGTTAAATGTGATACTAAAATAAAAAGGACTGTTATGGTGCTGAATACCTTTTTTACTGACAATATTTTGTTTGTCTAGTCGTCTTCTGGAGTGATAAGAAATTACTTTGCAATTCATACAAGAAAAATAGTTTTTCTTGGTTTTATGTCATCACCACCTAGGGTTTTTATTCTGTCAGGCTACTAAACCTTCCAGAATAACCCCAAGGTAACTGCTGCTATTTATTTTAAAGTGTAACAGTTTACTTATTTTAAGAAAGATAGGTTTTAAAGCATATTTAAACATCAATATCTTGCCAACTGATGCAGTGTCAGCAGGGTTAGTAAAGGAAGAACACAGAGGCGCCGATCTAAGACATTGATGGTCTTGAAATCTGAAATTGAAACTGAAGGGTTTTTTAAATTTACTGTAAGAATTATGATCCAAATACTTTAATAGATTCTCACTGTAAATATATTCTACTTTTATCATTCCAAGACATCTAGAAAGGTAAAAAAAACCTCCAAATTTCAATCTACAGCTGGTAAAGAGTAACCATTATTTTTTTTTTTTTTTTGGAGACTAATTTTGCAAAGAACAGGCAATACTGCAATACAAGGGAGAAAGATTAAAACAGAACCTGAAGCTGCTCTATGATGCAAGCAGGAAACATAGATCAATGGATTGTGAAAAAGATGAAATATTATTCCCAAGAAAAGTCAGAAAAAATATAATGTCAAGTAAGCTAGAAATGCTCAGGTGTTCAAATGCATGAAGTCATCAAATGAATAACTTCATAAAGCTTCATAAAGTGGGAATGGAGACCGAGTACTAATGCAACAAGTGATATCTTACACCTCACAGACTGATGTATTAATGACCTAATAAATGAAATAGTAAGTTAAAATACTGTAAAATAAAATAGTATTAGCTTGCTATGACATCATTATGGACTGGGAAAGAAATTGTGTCATGTTTATAAGCAACATCACAATTATTCTTTGACAAGCAGCATCAACCAGTCCATATTAAATCAGTATACTTCATATGTCCTCTACAAAATCAAAATAGAATATGAAGAAAAGAAACTATAAGTTAGGCTAGGGGGTCAAGAGTATACAATGCAGAAATGTAATTATCTATTTGCAGCTGTCATTCAGTTCCTATTCAAATACAAAGAAAATCCTCACTGATTTTAAGGATATGGCATGAAATGTACTTAGAAAAATAAATATCGTCTTTGGAACTGAGATATATAAACTGCACTGGTTTTTACTATTGACTTTTAATTTCAGACTTAGGGTAGCTGAACCAAGTGACCTTCTTGCATTTTTTGCTCAATAACACTGTGGCAGGGAGTTCAAGTGTACCAATTATTGCACTCTTGTGTGCAATAATCTAATTTGGATTGCAAGTTTAAATTACATATTCTTCAGTGCACCTACATTTCCTGTCTGAAAAGGTGCAAAAGGAGATACCAAATCCTATAATCCCTCCTCCAGGTAAGCCACACATTCTGCACAAAAGCCTTGAGCAACCATTCTGGTTGGAGAGTATTGGCAGCACATCCCAGGACTTGACCTAAAATACTCATATGCTGCTCAGTCAAAACCATAATCATTGACACATAGAGTCTTGCTAAGAAACCTTTGTTTGGAGTGATGAAATCTGCTGCTGAAAACTTCAGAACAGAGACAGGCAGTACTATGTACCACATACTCTGTTGCTGGTGGTTGGAAACAAGTTCTTCTAAAAGCACCACAGGCTTTTCTTGATGTGATTTCTGGAACTGTACAATCTGCGCCGATAAGCTGGATACAGACTACTTATGTTCAAGGGCCCATGATGGAATTAAAAGAAAAGTTAAAACCCTTCCAAGCTAAAACCACTCCAAGATGAGAACTGCTGCTTTAGCAGCTTGTGTTTGCCCAGTTCAAATCTGACACAGATAGGATTTCCTTTTCCATCTTAAGTCACTAATTCCTTTCTTCCCTCTCCCATAACAAGACATTTCCATGGTCTTGGAGACTGCAGGCTGTCAAAATGCTAGTGTATGTTATACTTTCTGGGAAAACAAGGCTGTCTGTCCTTTGTTGATGGAATTGAGAATGGTATCCATTCAAAATAGATTATCTCTCCTGAGCATTCAATTACATTCTATTTTGGAATACAACAGTTTGAATGAGGAAATACACAGAGATATTTAGATAAGGTATTGGTCAAAATACCATCTCAGACTAATACATATTCTCAATAGCTGAATGAGTGAACTGTGAACCTAACCGGGAAGGGACACCCACTCTCAGTAAATGTAAGTTTTTTTTATTGTGAAGTACAACACACATGTAAACACTGCCTTTCTTATTTTTAAAGAAGTTAACAAGATTTTCTGTCATTTTTTTTATTTCAAATAAATAAAAATATTTTCAGCTGGTAAACTATTCCATAAATTCAGTATAAAATACAATAATATTAATCAACCAGCGATCAGAAAACCTAAACCAAACCTAACAAATCACAATTAACCTTACAGACAAGAAGAATATGCAAGACCACACAGACACAACTCTCTTCACCATGCCTTCTTGCCATGCTCTCTCCCTAGGAGATGCTGTGCTCACATTCTCCATTTCCACCTCCAGATCATCATGGTCCTTCCATATCAAAAGTAGATGTCTCCAAATACCTTCGAGTGTCTTTCTTTAATCCTCTGGGCATTCAGACCAAATGGCCTGGAGGAGGAAAACAGCTGTCTCAGGGTGTTGCTGGTGGCAACTCTTTCTCTGGCCAGGACCTCACACTACAGCACAAACTGTCTGTCCAGCTCTCTTGCTTAAGATTTTGTTTTACTTCCTTCAATAACTTTTGAATTTAGCAATTAGTTTCTTTTTCTGCTTTTGTAGTTTTCCAGTGGAGGTTTCCTGTGTTTTGGAGGAAACATAGGGATTAAAAATAACTCCCTGTTAGATGAACCTGTAATGAAATATAAAGAAAAAAACAAACAACACAACAAAACAAACAAACAAAAAAACCACCAACCAATCAAAAAAAAAAAAACACAAAACCAAATCACATCAAGCCAAACAAATCAAAACAAAAAACAAGCAAAAAAACCCTATACTATTCTTTTCTAGGTTTTGTATGTGCATTTCATTGTGAAGCAGATTTTTGTGTGTGTGATCTACTCATGAAAATTAATATTTACAAATTAATCTTTGCAAATTAATCTTTGCAAGTGCACCAGTTTTCTTGGTGCCTTTCCCTAGAGGATCACTTGTTTTGTCAGCAAAACATCAGAATATTAAAAGATAACTAGCACTGAAAAGAAAGAATCAGGACCTAAACCCTGGCAAACATGACACTGACTGTTAGTGAAATTGCTGTCAAAGTAGAAAGTACATATGCAAGATGTCTACCTCTACTGTGCAGTTGACATGTTAATGGAGTTTCTAACATGTGTTTCTAGCCCAGACTGAACACATGCAGGATTGGCAGCTTTCTTCTTACTTGAGAGTCATTATCCCCTTTCACGAAGAAATTTTAATTGTTGTTTGATAGCACTAGGGTTTTATATGCATGGTTTTGATAAAAATCTTTAGCACAGCTGTACACAGAGCAAGAAGCAGATTGGTAACCTGCAACTGAGAATATTTTTGCAGCATAATAAAAACTGATCCAGGTTTATGTGGAGCTAACAGTTTGCCTGCTTCTTACTCTCTATCCTGAGAAGTTTGTTGCTTACACTGAAGAGCTGCGGTTTAGATCCTGCCTGGAAATGAGCCCGATGACTCACCTACATGAAGAAAAGGCTGGAGAGTTGTGGCCCACCTTCATAGACCTGAAGCTAAAGAAGGTGGGACTATGAAGAAGAAGAGGAAAATTGTGATCATTCTATTTCTTTAATGCATTATAGATAGACTCACTTCAGGACAGTGAAAGCTTATCTTACATTATAAAAACACAACTCTGACATTTCTTTAGTTGTCACAATTAATGCATCCACTGGCAGAGTGCAGGGAGGGTACACCAGCATGAGAGAGTCAGCTGCAGGTGTCAACAGAGATATCTGTGGTAGAAGAGATCCCTAAAATAAGCCTTTCCTTTAAAATTAATAATTTTATTGTAACTAGCAATAGACTGAGAAAGGAGTTTAATTTTAAGCTAATATATCTAACGCATGTTTTCTGGACATAGTTAAAATCAGAAAGTGAAAAGGATAGATTTTTACTAAATGAATTTAAATGCCAAGTTCTTTGATGAATTTTAAAAAAATATCTGAGCAGGTAAATAGCAAATGTAGTTAACCTATAAACTATAGTTGAATTATATTCGAACACTGCACTAAAAAAATTCTAGACAAAGTCATTAACTACTGAAATCCTTATATTCTTTAAAAAAATCCCCAAACCTTAAACTGTCTCTTAAGTAACAAATCATAGGCCTGTTAAGCTAATCATTAGACCTGTAATAAAGAATTTAGTCAGAAAAAAAACCTAGAATAGGCTGTCATACTAAAACTTTGAGTATAGGCTGTACAAGTTTATATTTGTCAGATAACCTTTGTTCTCTAAAGTTGTGTAGGATTTTGCCACATTTGTGATCGCAAATGGAGTAGTACAATTATCCTTATTTTAATTGAGTTTTAGTAATTTTAAGTTGCCCAGATTCACCTCTTCCTGTCATCAAGAAATTATTTGCTTCCAGACTTACAGTCCAATCATAAAAGATCAATGTGCAAAAGTACATGATGCAAAGAAAGACTATTTTATACAGAACGTTATGTAAGCAATATAAACTAAAAAGGAGAAGCAAATGAGCTAGATAAGACTCTAAAAAAAATCTTTATTTTATCACAAGATTTATGCATCTCAAGAATCACTGTGGTTGCTATTGCCTCTTGCAGTATGCAGCTGCAAAGCTTAAAATATCCATGGGCATTTCAGAAACACAGGAACTGAAATACCCATAGGGGAAATAATTTTCTTCTTTATTTTAGGAATTGACTGGAGATTAGAGAAAAATGGTCATTGATCTTTCATTCTGTAGGCTAGCAACAAGAACTTGTTATGTTTGGTCACTGCAGAATAAGGGACTGAAATTGCCATCAGAGGAAAAGTGTCAGGTTTTGACCCTCAGCCACTCTACAACAGTAGCTTGAGGTTGATCACAAGGTCAATCATGGTCAATCAGAGGTCAGTCATGGTCAGTTGGAAGTCATTCTTGGTCAATCCTGCCAAAATCTGCTTATTCATTTAGATTTATAATGTCAAATGTGAAAAGCAAAATTTTTTTTTTTTAAGATTGGCAGCATCATTTGCAGTGATGCATATATTTGGTGGCACCTTGGTATGTTTTACAAAAAACAAAACTACTTCTTCACAGTTCTTTTCTCACATACTTTCTAGAGACCGAAGTTAAAACCTTAGATGATATAGTAGGCCTGATCAAGATTTTTTCATAGGTAAACCATTTAAAAACTTCTTACTTTCACCTACTATTTTTGATTTAAGAGAAGAATGGAAGGGAAAAGAAAGATTTCTGTTTTCAAAACTTAAGCTCTAGTACAATGCTGTTACTTACAAGAGCAGCTTAAGAACTCTCTTTTTCAAGAAACTGCATTTTGCTTCCCAAAACCCACCCTTTTATTTGCACAGTTTTCTCTGAAAATATAAGCTTTAAACCAATTTTATAAAACATATGGGAAAATAATACCTTCTGTCTGCTTCTCTGAATATTAAGCTGTAACATCTTCAGGCTTTAATACTATATACAGGCCTGTAATTGTTTCTGAACTCATTACCTGATTTCTAACTTGGCTTTTAGTTAATTCTAATTCCACTAAAATATTGTTTAGATGAGTAACACATAGATGGCTATTGTTCTTTAATTGAAAACTGAAGATGCTGCTAATTACTAGGTTTTAAAGTTAATAATATTTTAAGATAAAGAAACTGTAATATGTAAAGACAGTATTTTGAGAAACTGTATAAAATTTTACTGATATACCAACAGCTAGCTTACTTTCTTCTGAAGTACAGTGAATATAATGTTGGTTTCTCTGTGAAAGTGTAATTATTTTTTAGTAGGTATTTAATATTGTTTTCATGAAATGTTTAGTCATTAGATAATTTGGTTCTCGTTCTTCAATATAGTGCCTAATCAAAAAATTCAAATATGTTTCCAGGTCATCTATATTGACAGTCTTCATTTAACTTAATTTGCTTAATTTATTCAAGAATTTCTCAGTTTTGTTGCCTAGAATTTCCCAAGACTTCCAGGCACTTGTGAAGGAAAATAAAAATGGCATTTCTATTCACAGCATCCTACAGTCTTTGTAGAAATGTGGGATTCCCTAGCACTGAAGAAAAAATAGAAAAATTATTTACCTGCAGCTCTGAGAAGTCTGTGGGACTCTGAGTGAGATTAAAAAGAAAAATTACACTTCTCCAGTTAAGCAAATATGGACATATGACACCATATACCCTTGTCCTGTTCATGGAATTCTGAAGATAAAAAACTTCTTTTGGGGTGTATGAGTTAGATTTTGTGGAAAATCTTTAGGAAAGATTTGAGCTCTTCATATCACATGGAAGAATAGTAAGCTCATGCCTCAAGACCCTGCTCTCACACATACACGTATAATTTGAAAGATAAGGTCCATTAATGGGACCTGAGCATTAAGGTCATTAATTTCTTGAAAACAGAAAGATTAATAAACTTAAGAAAGTAAGCTTTGTTTGTGTTTTCAATTTACAAGCATTACAAAATTTTTTGTTTTATCTGTACTTACATTTGCTGGAGTACCACTGCTGCTTTCTGTTGAAAGAACCTAGAGGGAGATAGTGTAGGAAAGTTACAAAGTTCAGTTATGAATTCAACACGTATGCACATCATGTTGTTAAAACCACAAATACTACTTTATTTCTACAGTCACATTAAGAGAAGAACATTTCTGTATGCCAGTATTCAGGTATCTATACTGAAGACATTTTAAAAAATTACAAAAAAATCTGAGGTACATTTTTTTTCTTTGCTGTAAACCAAAATTCACAAAATCTCCCCAGAAAAATTAGATCCTAATTTTCTTACATCATGCCTACAGGAATGCTGGAGAGGAACTATTAATTAGGGACTGTAGTGATAGGACAAGGGGTAACGGGTTGAAACTTAAACAGCAGAGGTTTAGATTGGATATAAGGAAGAAATTCTTTACTGTTAGGGTTTTGAGGTACTGGAATGGGTTGCCCAGGGAGGTGGTGAATGCTCCATCCTTGGCAGTGTTCAAGATCAGGTTGGATGAAACCTTGGGTGATATGGTTTAGTGTGAGGTGTCCCTGCCCATGGCAGGGGGGTTGAACTAGATGATCTTGAGGTCCTTTCCAACCCTAACTATTCTATGATTCTATTATTCTGTTTGCGTGACATCTTTGATGCCTCAAAATTCCTAAGTAAATAAAAATGAAATGAAACATAAAAATATTAAAAAAAAATCAGAGCAAAGCTGATAAAGTGAAATTTATATTGCAATATGTAAATATGTATTTTCCAGACTGAACTGATTTATGTGGGGAATGTTGCACAAGAAGCTGCATCAGCAGACCTGGACGAGAGCATGAATATCCTGACCCTCATCAGCTGCAAACCATAGGAGTCAAGCGAAATTGAAGTTAGAACTCTGAGATAATTTCCAAAACTGCAGATATTGAAACAAAGAAGTTACTGAAGGCAAAGATGAGATGTTGTACCCAGGACTTTCCCAGGAGCTAGTGGAAAGTCCCCAGTGCGGGCTGAGGGAACAAAGAATGTGTGTTCAAGGAAAACGGAAAGTAATAATGTAACGAAAAGTGGTATCAGAAAAATGTGTTTATACATCTGGGTACAAATAAGTTGATCAAGCAAAGGCACATGGACAATAATGGGATTGGTTGAAAACGCACGTGATTAGTAATCTCATTGGCTGGAAAAATTGCATGATGTTGTTTGATGGAAAAGTACTGAAAAGAACTAACCACTGCTAACTGTTACTAACCACTAGCTAGGGGTCTATAAAAGCCTGAGGGCTCACTCAATAAATGATTTCGGTTGCACCAGAACTGGAGTCTGTGCCTCAGTTGCTACAATGTATACATATAAGACTTACAACAATATTAAAGTAAATAAGCATGAATAATTGCTCATAGGCAGAGACAGTCTTTCAGGTTTTGCATGCAGCAGAGGAGGAACTGGCGCCTCCTGGGTTTTGTATAACACCAAGCAGTGCAATGTTCCATCGTAAGTTGAAAATGGTTAAACCTTAATGTAACATACACACTTAAAATAAGAAGTAAATAAAGCAAGCTTCATTTAGCCTGTGCTTAAAGAGACACTTTTTAAACCACGGCAGCTCAGTGGCTTTTTTCTTCTTCCCTCCTCCATATCATCTTATTCTCCTTTCACTTAGATTCACACCACCCTAAACTTCAGAGGACTATTTTTCAAGCACACATGCACAAATTGGCTAATTCAGTTTACAAATCACCAAGGAAGTAGTAAATTTATCACAGAATTGTAGGAAACCTGTGCCCTTCAGTGTGAGCATGTGGCTCTGAGAACCACCTGATTTTTGTTTTATTTTCCAGATGAAGGCAGAGCCTGCCCTCCATGCAGTAAGGAACTACTGGGTTTTGCAAGGCATCAACCTAAGATGTCTCCTAGCTTACCAAATTGTGAGGGTCCTACAAAAGGCAGTAACAAGAGACAATTTATTGTGTCTTTTTTTACTGGGGTAAATAAGAATTGTCTTCAAGACATCTACTTTTCTAAACCCTGGTGAGCTGAGAGGAGGCTATATGCATCAGAGTTATATATGGTCAACAATAAATAGAACATTGAGCAATAGTAAATTAAAATGCAAATGTAAAACACATTGCACAGGCAAGATACCTCTGTAGTCTTGCATGAAATAGTGTAGACTCCACAACTGTCTATATTTTATCATGGTTTTGGTCTCTGTCAGCTTCATACTTCTTCCAAACAGCTCTGTCAGCTTAATCCCTCTTCCAAATGCTGAGCAAAGCATGGTTGGGATGATCTGTCAGTGACCCTTCCCAGTGTGAACTTTAAGCAGTCATTATTTCTGTTCACAGGGACCTAAGCCAGCAAAAGCTGTGTAGACCATAGGCCACAGGATGACTTTGGTCTATTTTCTTACACAACTATGTCTTAACAGAAAAGAACCTTTTCAGAGCTCTGTGACAAAAATCATGCTTGGAGCAATATTGTACAGGTATCCAGAAATAAAATATTATGTTGTGGTGGTAGTTCAATTACACTAGATAATCACAATATAAATCTTCACTACAACATGTAAAATGTAGTCTATTAAGTGATGATATTCTGCACCACAGAATGTGATATACGTACCTGACTTTCCAGATGGGTGATATTTTGTGTATAATTTGTGTATGCAAAACGCACATTTGTATGCCAGTTGTAAAGTTTCATTTTTTTTTGCCTATAAAGCGTGCACTTCACTCTATGGTTTTATACATAGGTATGATACATAGGTATGATATTAAAAAACAAATGTCTTTAAGATAGCCAAAAGTTAAAAACTTGTCTGATTTAAGGCAGCATTATACAATGCAGTCCCGTGTAACTACAGAATTAGCATGAACTCTATATCCAAAACTTATTTCATTGTATCTGTCAGATTCTATTAATTCTTGGCAGTAATTCTCTTTTAGGTAATCATAATCAAGGAAAAATCTGAAGAAATGTAGTGTTACTAAAATATCACATGACAAATAATCCTAGAGGAAGACAGGGGCTGTAAACTGTTGATTTACAAAAGTGATACGGACAGTGAAAGTAGTTCATCCCATAATTAATTCTTTCTCACTTCGTCATGCTCATTAGCAGCAACAGTTTTCAAAATAGTCCCACAACAACAAAACCCCAGCCAAAATTAAACAAACAAGCCACCATGCTCCTCCCCACCCCAAATTAAATAAAGCCTTGACATAGAACATTTGTTAAGGAAGGTCTCTTAACTGAATTGGCTGACAACTACTTTAGCAGGCTAGTCTGATAGTATCTGAAGGAAAAACATCTCACAGGTCAGGCAGATCTGTTAAGATGGCTCTTTTGGAGATTATCTCCTACATGTTTTCTTGTTTTCCAGTTTCAATGCAGCAACCATGTGCACTGATGCAGACATATCTTGTCACTCTTATGGTATATGTCTGTTGTAGGAAAACTGTGATCCTCAGAAGGAGGACATAGCTGTGGTAAATATACTTTGTGTGTGTTTATCCATAAAAGGAAAATAGGTGGCCAAAGCTCCATATTTTTATCAGGAATCTAGAGCCTTTTATTTTAAAAAATATGTTTACAAAGTTACAGAAGCTGTGGCTAATTCTGGACAAGACTTACACAGTTCTAGCACCATATTTTGACAAAAGCTTGCAGAATTCAATTATGAGTTAAATATTAGTGATACACTAATTATTCAATAAATAGTAACTATGATATAGCAATAGCAATAACAAAGGTAAGTATACTAAATAATAGCAATATGAATAGCAATAGTAAATGCAGTAACTATGTAGTAAAGCATGCAGTATACAGGCAAGGCTCAAGATGCAATAAAGTCCATATAAGTAATTTCTACCACACTCCCCAGCCCCCTCATGGCTGGAATCAAGATATTTTCACTGAAGTTCTAGTCAGATAAACCTATTTATCTATGAAGAGTGCAACTGTAAGATCTTTTGCACACAAACCGTCATTTCTTCAGCATTTGCTCCCAGGAAGGAACTACATATGGGTTATACCTTGGGTATGCAGGGTATACTTAGGGTATACTTGCAGTTTAATGCAAAATAAAATCCATTGCTATACTATCTCTAGTCTTACTCTTTGTATGTATCACATAAAGTATGAAAACTACAGCTCCATCCACAAGATTAACCTCACAGACTTCATTGTGAAGTTCAAGCAAGAAGAAAGTACAATGAAAGAAGGGGCTTATAGCAATTCTCCTCTTCAGTAACTACAGGTTTGCACAGAACAAATCTCTACAGGAAAGTAATGACTTTATGCTTCCAACAGGGAATATTGTGATGATTAAGGCACAAATGAAATTAAAATGCAATCTATTAACAACATCTTTTGTGGATTTTATGGAGGTTTGGCACCAGATGTAAGCATTTTTATTGTAATAAACCAATTAGGTCTGAGATAATAGTTCAGTTTAAGAAGAGAGGAAAGGAGAAGTAATTGATAACCATACTCCAAAATATATGTTCTCATTTTCCTTCTTTTTAAGTAAAATTTGATCCCAGTTTCTCAGCAGTTTACCATCTGTGCAAAATGATGCGAACTATTATTTCCTCATGAGATATTTCTGAGGGGATTACACATTTTGTTATAAGCCATTATGATGCCAAGTCATGAAGCTCAGAAAAGAATCACAGGAAATCATCTTAATGCCCTATGCAGAAAGTCTTTTAAAAATTCTATTCTATTCTATTCTATTCTATTTCAATCTTTTTCATTTGCCATGGTTTTCAGTGCAATTCAAAGACCACTTTGTTCTTTACTGTTATTTCTGATACTGCAAATAATGCCACTAGCACAGCTTTTCTAAGGAACATTTGAGATTTTCCTTATTTACTGAAATAATCAAGTGGAAAATCAACAAGATACAGGCAGATGGTAGAAGACAATAACACTTTAATGACTGCAAAAATTCATCTTGTATAGTTGCATGTCATTAATTTATTCAATGCTTTGTAGATAGGCACAATAAGCAGTAGTTATTTATCTGAGAGAAGAGATTTTGTACAATAGACATAAGACCAGAATTCCACTTTTGACATGTAAGATGGCAATGAGTTCACAGATACAGGAGCAGCAAATAGTAGTACAACTATAAGCCACCACAAAAATCCAAGGTGTTTTCTAAACTAGTTTTACAAGTGACAGTAATAATGCAAATGTAACTGTAAATATGGTATAATGATCTGACAGCAGCAACTAAGTCTCCTCCAAATAGCAGTCAGAGATGCTGTGATGAAAGTTGCAAGATGCCTGCTGGTTACCCAGTAATCAGAGAACCATCAATCAAAAGTATGCTGCCTTAAGATCTTTAGCTTTCAAAAGAGTATATGCATATACACACAAAGGATACAGTCTCAAGAGGACTAGGTCATATTTCTGCTGCAAAATTCTAATTGGATAGCAATAATTGTGTTTATTCAATCAACTTTGCTATATCTATTTTCTCCAATTTGCATGTCAGCTGGGGTAATTTTCTCTTTTTGTTTTGTTGTTTTTCTTGGCTCAATTGTCCTACCTCTTTTTTATCATTTCCAGCACTTTTGAATCACCTGCATGTGTTGATTCCAGCACATGGGTGGGAGAGGGCATGAGGTTTTCACTCATATGTCTTCTCTTTTAAAAAACTCCATGAGCTGCGGAAAATCAGTATTTTGTTCAAATTCTTTGCCAGTAGGAATTTGGCTTACTCATAATTAGTTTGACACAAGTTTCGTTATAACAAAATGTAGTGATCAACAGACCTCAGTGTCAAAGCAAGAAAAAACAGGCACAAACTGTTATGTTAGAGATTACAATGAGATGAAAGGGAAAATTTTTCACTATGAGGGTTGTCAAATATTGCAGCTGGGTGCCAGAGAGGCTTTGAAATATTCAGCCATGAAAATATTCAAACATGACTGATTGAGGCTCAAAGCAACTCGATAAATATTGGCCCTCTTTGGCTTGGGTAGAATAGGGTTAGGCGTAGGGATCAGAGGAGTTTTTTGCACCCAGAGGAATCAATAACATGTTAGACAAACTTCTGCAATTAACCCCAAACTGCTAAGCAGCAATTATTATTTTTATTATATTTTTTTTTCTCAAGTTTTCTTCAGGTGTTCATATTGCAAGCATTTATTGCAGTTCTCTTTATGGGCATAAGTATGAATGTTTTTGCTCCTTTCAAGCAGAATTTTGCAGTGCTGAGCAGAAAGCTTTGGCCAGCTGTGAGGAAAAAAAAGGAACATTTGATCAGGTGGATGATGCCATTTGTATAATATGATCAAGTGTTGTAGCATCTTCTTTGTATTTTGTTATGCCTGTGGACATGACAGAGAACATTAAAAAGGTTCTGCCTCAACTGCAAAAGAACTGCAAATACAAAAGGAAATTCCTGTTAAACTTACAAGTTTTTCTAACATTATATGCTCAGTACCAATTTTACTAGCTTGTCATACACCTATCTCCCTAAAAATGTGATTTTCAAGTTGTCTGCCTTTTTGGACAAAGAAAAGACACTATTCACATATCTGTTCTTTTACCATTAAGATTTTTCTAATTCTACTTCAACCAAGGCAGTTTTCATCAAGTATTTTTCAGTGAGAGACTCAACTTTGATCTCAGATGTAACTTCTCTGGATTATTGCTTCATGAGGGCACGGGATGTGGGCAAAAAAAGTTGGTAGGTACAATACAAAGCCTTCTGTAGTTTCATTTTCTAGGCTTTGATAATACGAGTTTTCTGATATAGGAGAGACTCACTGCATATGAATGACGGTGTACGACCCCCCATAATGTCCAGGAATAATTTGTTTCATCCCAGCTACTGACACTCAGACTGATTTACAATTGTTTTATTTCCAAAGCTTTGCATAATTAAAAAGAAATTACATTTACTTTAGTTATGGAATTTATAGAAGTTTACCAGATCAAGGTAAATATGATTTGAAAGTGACATTAACACCTTAAAATAAACCACTGGAAAATTTAAAATAAAATAAATTGAACAGTTTACTGTAAAGGGGTGTAACTATATCTCTGTTTATTTAGCTAATAAAAAAGCTTTTAAAGTGCACATTATTATGTAATGACAGCTGATGAAGTAATTTCAAGTATATGTAAGGTTATTGCACAATGAAGGTGATTTTATTTTTTATTTATTCTTCAATTTTATTTTGACAAAAAAATCAGAATTTTTCTAGCATCTAACTTTTCTAATTTTTCTAGCATCTAATTTTTCTAGCATCTAATTTTTTTAGCATCCTTGTAACCTGCACATTTGTCATTATTTCTATTCAACTGTAGAAGACAATTATTTATACTGTTACTGCTACTACAGTAATAACACTGTGAAATGCCTTTAATCCAGATGTGTGATAAACAGAATTTACTTATTCTTATTTTCTGGAAAATGTGGTTGGGAATTAAAGGGCATATAATGATAATATAATCATGTATTGCTACCCCTTTATTATAAAAATATACTGTCTTCTTTAGTAAGCACTTATTCCAGTAAAAAGTAAACTTCCTTTATGGAAATAGCTGGATTCAATGTCTCAATTATTTTATATCAATAAAATCAATCTGAAATCAATAATTGGTCTCCAGATTTCAAGGAAGGTATTGGGGAATGTGAAAACTAAGAAATGTTGCAATTTATGTGGAGAATATTGTGCTAAGAAGTACAGCTCTTTTTTTTTACTATCAGATCTACCACTATTGTAATACACATTTTTCTGATTAACTGTTGTGTGCATTTGTTTGCAGTTTGCATGGGGTTTTGTGCAAAGACAAGGAACATAAAAAAATCACAGAAAACAAGGATATGAAGAAAAAAGATTATTTAGTGACTTAAAGGTTTAGAGAAATATCGAGGCTGTTTACACCTCCGCCACATATTCTTTCAATTAACATGGTGAAGTTTTTTACATGATCTTTTAGCTCACTGTCCTAGAGGGTGGTGAAAAGCCTAAAATACTACATGATGTACTGATTCTATGGAAAAATATCATTGAAGTAAAAAAACCTAAAAAATGTTGCTAATATAGAATAATTCTTGATCTTCTACAAAAGCAAAAAATCACTGTTACTGCAAAAAAACATATTGATAATTATGATGTTCTCTGTCTTGGACAATATGAGAGGAAGAACTTTCATTTGCCATATAAATACAGTATTCTCTAGAATAATAATCCACATCCACCTGTAGATAGATGTTCAGCAGAAAATAATTCTGCTCATATTCATCTAATTTCCTTTTCCCCTTTAGTTTAAATGTATGTGTGAATCTGTAACAGAATGGCAGCTTGAGCTTTTCTTAAAGTTTAATGTATTCAAGCTAGACTACTAAATGGAACAGTTTAAAAAGAAAACAGAGAAAAGATCAAACATATACACAAACAAAAAAAATAGTGTTTTGAAGAACAACATAAATTCTGCAAACAGACATGTGAGTGAAATGTCCCAACCTGAATCTTGTTAACAGCCAATAATAACAACGTTGTCTTCTTTTTTATCATTTTTGTCATTTGTTTTGGAACCATACAATAGAAGCACTAGCCTTTCATGTAACCTCCTGGAAGCAGTTAATGCAATTAAGACTGTAAATAGTACTATATAAGACAGTTTCACACTGTTTGCTTGTTTGTTTCTCCACTATTCTGTTTGTATTTAATATAAAGAGGAATGTTTATATATCCAACCATTACATTAACAGATTTCTAATGTAATTAAAAAATATACCTATTCAATGGATGGAAATGCCTATATCAGTATAGAATATAAAATATTAAGATAAGATGAAGCAAAGTGTAGCATACTTATGTGTATATCTATATATATATGTCTGTACATAAATATCAAAATGTTTTATATCAGAGTCTTTATAGCATTTAATATTTTAATAAGAAATGGCACATTTAGTATTTTTTGAGGTTTTTAGATAATCCTTTGCCCTCACCCACGGGTCTGGCAACCAGTCCAATTGCATGCTGTAACAAAAACTCCTTCAAAGAGGTTACCTGTGATATTGGAAAGAATATCAAGTATTTCTGTATGTTCAGTTAGAGATATTATTAAACATTATTAAAAACATCCAGCAGTGCAAGGTATGTTTATTTCTACATAAGATGCAAAACTGTTGTTAGAAATGTGTGTACAAGAACAGACAAATATGTACAACAACAAATGAAACTCCTTCAGATTGCACCTCGCACTCAGCAATCATAAAAGTCTGACAAAATAATTATAAAATAAATTTGACAGAACAAAAGGGTTCAATCAAAAATTCCAGTTTTATTTGTCTCATTATATTCACCAGGTCAGAGTATTTGAGTGTTTTTTGCAAGACAGCAATGACTACAAGTTTACCAACTACATGAATTGTTTTAGCAGTCTCAGTATATGTTCAAAAATAGTAATAAAATCATAACTAAATTGGAGGAACAAAATGAGCTAAGGAAATAGCCAAACAATAAACACTTTTTATGGAAATATTAACATAAAATAAATAAATACATTAACCTTTGATTTTATTTTTGTGTGTTCTTTATGCACAAAAAGTCAGAAGACAGCCTTTATTTAATCTGTATAACTTGTTTGTTTAATTTTTTAACTCCATTTTGTTAGTTACAGAAAAGTTTGGTGTTTTTAGGTGCTTCTAATTCCCTCAGTAACATGTTGTACTTTCTTCCTTTTCCTACGTAACTATTTCATAGCTCTGCAGACTTTATTCTTTTAATCACTTCCTACATACAAACACTGTCATGTACTGTCATACATGACTAGTCACTGTGACACTTGAGAAATGCCTCTTGTATAATATATTCCTTTCTAGCACTATCTCCTTTTCAGTTCCTTTTTCCCTTCTGTTTTGTATACAGGACACATCAGCCTAGTGGGCACTTTTCTGTTGTTGAAATGTTCTCCAACTTCTGCCGATTATCAATGAAACATGGAAAAATTACAAATTTCCAAAATTTTCCTGTTCATAATCTTTGCAGTCAGTCATGTCTGACTTAAATCTTTCTCAGGGCTTGCTTCACTTAGCTATCAGCCAGTTTTATAAAGCTGCACAAGTTTTTACAGCATGTTTGGTTTTATCTTTTTTCCTTTACTGTTGTTATTTTCCATTCTTTCTTCTACAGTCTTCTCAACATGTTCCATGACCTAGCTGCATTGACATTTTACTTATTTTAATGTTGCAGGTATGACAAACCCAAAAATGAAGCTTGAAAGGAATATGTTACACGACTGAAACTCCTTTAAAATATCATTTCAGCTTGAGGACAATCCATTTTATAAAAAAAAAAAAAAAACCAAACCAAACTCGAATTTTTGTGCTTCCATAGAAAAAAAACCCAACAAACCCAAACCTGAGGAAGTAGCCTTTTACCCCCACAGAAATAATTTTGCACACAAGAGTACCCTTGACTGATTTTAATCGGGATTTTTCAGTGGCCTTCACAAGGAAATTGCTCTCCTCCACTGACTTAATGACTTTCTCATTTCAGTTGCTAATGGATTTTTCTCCTTGACCTTGGAGATGTCCTCGGCTTTGGGGACCTTTCCCTCTTCCTGCAGCTGTGGACCACCGCTGTAGCTGTGTTTGTCAGATGTTTGTTACAATCTAATTTCCAGTAACATGTTTTCATCTGTCTTGTGTGACTTGCTCACTACCAGTACCTCTCCTACTTTGCAAACACCCTTGGTCCTTGGTCTCACTTAGTACCAGATGCTAACATGGCCTGAGCTTTATTTACCGTGTCTTCTAAGACACATCTTCAAATGCTGTGAATAAAAATGTTAGCATGCCACATAATTTATTATGCCAAGAAATAAATGAGAATCACACTAAAGAACATGGTTTGGTTTGTTTTTTGAGGTGTGGTTTAGGGTGCTTGGATTTGGGTGGGTTTTTTTTTCAGAAAGGCTAAGCATTACTACAACACATTAATTATCTAAGCACAGCACAAAATCACAAAACTTAAAGCTCTCTTTGGACAGTTAATAAAGTCAAAATCAGCTTTCAAATATTCTTTCTCTTTCAACAGTACTGTGAATAAAAATGTAAAGCACATTTCAGTTTAATATAAGATAATTTTCAAAGTTCTTGAGTATTAAGCAAACAAGTATGTACAATAACAGAGTAATTATAGTAATAAAAATAATTCTGGATACAATAGGAATCTGAGCTGCACATGCTCCTGGGTCAGTGGGAGTAGGAGTCATGTTAATGCCAGAATTACAAGAAATGGAGGAGTGTAAGTAAGTGGTTATGTAGGTCAGTCCTATCAGGGAAGGAAATGATGGCTGTAGCATTACAGCACTGCTAGGTATAAAAACACTCATCTCTGTCCTGAGTGCCAGAGGCACTTTTATGATCAGAAGCTTGTAACTGGTCCCTGCTGTGACTGATTTTCTTCTGCAGTAGCAAAATCCTGTCTGATTAACAATTATGTGCCACCTTTGGACAGTAGTTCAGAGTAGATGGAGAAAAAGTCTACTCACAAAATTGGAGAAGGAATAGGCTGGTGAGACCAGAATGAACTATTTACACAGATTATTTTAATGGGTGACAACCCTGTCTTCACATAGATGACAACTGTCACTTCAGAGATATGTAGGCACTTATTTCCAATATAAGAGTCTGAAAAGCCAGAGGAATATGGGCACCTGAATACAAATCAGAGCCAGTACCCCTGGAGAATAAAAGCGTTTGTCTTCACTTCTGTGCCTCATATTACAAAGAATTAACCAGCAGATGCAAGCTGTCCAACTTACCATTTTTACCAAACAACTTTCTTGAAAACTCACAATTTGCTCTACAACGTTACAGCAATATATAATACTATTTTTATTTTCTGTTTAAAGATTTAACCATACTCAAATAAAATCTTAGACCTATGGAATCACAGACTGGTTTGGGTTGAAAGGAATCTTAAAGCTCATCCAGTTCCAAACCCCATGCCACAGTCAGGGACCTGTGCCAGTGTGCCCTCTCCCCAGCCTGAACTTTATTTCCTGCAACTCTGCTCAAGTAATAACCATCAGTCATGGTGGTAATGGATGTATCTGATCATGACTACTACTTCTGATTCAGAGTGAATAGAGGGAAACAGATAATAACACAACAGCCAAGGGCTAATCTGACCAACATGCACACACAATCTGCACCCTCATAGTCCTGGCCAAAGTCCGACTCAAGTGAAGTTTGGAGAAAAATTAAATTCTGTAGTAGGTATGCAAATATGATTATGAGGCAATCATCTTACTCCATAAATAGTGGACAGTGCTGGGCACACTGAGCTGTGCTGTACAACAGTGTGCTGCAAACCAGGATGTCACCTTGAGTAGGAATACCTTTTGAGGTTACTCCTCAAGTTTGAGAGAATCTTCACTGCAACAGATAAGTAAATAATAGTATAGACGATGTGTAATTAAAATTCAATCAGAATTATTTTTCAGGAAATTAAATAACTTTCCACTCTGAAAATTACTTTATTGTATTTATGATGGTACTAGTACTTTCAGATAATTTACACAAAGTGTAAGGTAGGGAGGTTCACATATCATTAGAGAAATCAGATAATTAGTGTAACAAGGTACTGTAATACTGAGCAGTCTAAACTGGATCAGTGAGAGCAACAAATGACTATATTTGTGAGAAACCACGTCTAATGTAAACACAGTGCAGTCTGTAACATTCAAAACACAAAAAAAAACATAGGGTTTACAGCATCAGTGTAATGCAGCTTTATAGTCGTGCTATGAATCATAGGTTAGAACTTGCTTCCATTATTCATAAGTTATTTGTGAACTTCTGGTCATCAGAAATATGGTGTCTAGGAACTCAAATAAAATCTCATGACACATTAAAAATTAGATCTTCTTTGATTCTGCTGTTAATTCTGAGATCTTAGAATAAACAACCATTTCAATATTAAGAAGGATTTAAGTCAAGTGAGTTAGCTTTGATTGTTTGGCTGTGACAATACTACTTAGCAGAGTGAAATATATGTCTTTTCCTTCTCACAAGTGAAATATGGTTTCAGCATGGAAGTTTTCAGCTGCCCAGTTAATTCCATAAGTTGACAAAATATTTAGTCATCATATTCAAAAGCATTTACAAATTAATATTTTATAAAATGCTTGTATTTCAATTTATTTATATTTCCCATGCTTGGAAGTTTTCAAGACTCCATTAGACGTGCCCACATGATCTGATAGAGTGTTGACAGTAGTTCCATCTCTGATCTCCAGAGGTCCTCATTCAAATCAGTGACCTCTATTGCTCTTCATGATGTGGGACGGAGTTTAGTAATTCACATTCTATGATCTAAACAAGGGAAGTGTCCCTTAGCCAAGGAGGATGGATTTAAACATCACCTGCTTTACCAAATCAAACATACACATTGAACTTTAACAGTTATATCACCTTCATTTAGTCTCTCATCTGTGTGACTGAATCCCATGGACCATTTTAGCTTCACACCTCATCTTACTTTGTGACTACTGAATTCAGAGAAGGTAATAAATTTGGATTAAACATCTGTGTGGACTGTTCAGCTGAATGAGTGACTTGCAATCTTCTTTTTCCAGGTAATGAAACTTGAGAAATATAAACACCCTACATTTTACTAATATCTTTTAATGTCTTGAAATAAAAGAAGCTATCATGCAGTGAGGTCTATTCAAAACCTTCTTACCAAGAATTAAACTATACTACTAAATAAAACTGGAATCTGTAAAGTAAGTTAATGTGCTTCTGGGATATTATACTAAAATCAGACTTTTGTAAAATATAATGCCTTCATTCCATCTTTTGTACAAGGCATTGAATAATGTCTTTATTTCATCTATATCTGATATGTAGATGAGAAAAAGATTATCAGGAAAAACAACTGGTACTTCATATACCTTTATTTTTTTTTAATAGAAGCGCTGATGTTCAGTATGTGGAACAAGCATGTGACGGAAGTCTAGTTATTTATGTTACACTTAACATCATTAAATTCAAGTTTGACTTTTGCAGCTATCATTTCCAGTATATATTTGTACTAAGACATCATTTATCTAGTGTTCAGAAGTAAACTTTGGGTTTCAAGACCATTTATTCTTTTTACAGTCATGACTGTCAAAAATACTGCATTTTAAACCCAATTTTCCTACACTCTTACATATCTTTAAAAGCAGTACACAATTTCAGACCTGAAGACAACTGGTTACCAGTGGGAACTTTTCCCCATAAAGTCCTAGTCTGTGTTTTCACTCAGTTTTCATATAAGTGCTCCAAAGTTTACAGAGCTCATATTTCTTAGCTAGAATCCTTATCAAAGTGATCATAGCTTCTTCTGTTACAAGACATATAGCACACACTCACTTTAACAGAGACTGTTGTCAGCAAGTAGACATGACCTGGATATTTATTCTTTTGCAAATCGTTTAAGATTCTGCTCTGCTCTAATACCTATAACCAAAAGATGGCGTCACATGAAATTAAAGAGAGCAGAAAGAAATGAAATAGTTTTATCTATCATGAAAAATACCATCATAGCCAAAATTACAGAGAAAAGATGTTTACATGAAATTATATGAAGCACAAATGCTATTAGTCCTCCCTCAAAAAGTTTCTGCATTTTCTTTACCTAATTAGAATTTCACATTTCAAAAATCAATGCTTCTTTAATGATTTCTCTACTGCAGTCGTGACTTCAAAAAGACATTTATTATATAGTAAGATACTACTGATGACTACCATTATTTCCCCATTCTATAGTTCAATTACATACTCTCATAAAGCATTATCACACAAATAGTGAGCAGCACTGTAATTTCCTCAAAATAACCAGGAATTTTTGGCAAAACAGAGTAATTGTGATTATTCCTACAAATATATTACTGCTACCGTCTTTGCTTTCCTCTCAGACATATTAGTTCCAGTCACTTATTTCCTCTACCTACTGTAGCTGCTTCTAACAATGATACTATTCCATCTGTATGTGCGATGTTATATATGGCAAGGTAGTTTCCTAGAGGAAGCACATATCCAATATTATCCCTCTAATTTCTCAAAGTGTTTTTTAAGACAGATGCTTATATGCATTTTACAAAAGGTAACAACAAACAGAGATTATAAAGGCATACAGAAAGGCTCTGGCAAGGCACAACTTTATTAGTGAGATCTCCTTCCCTGTATTCTAAGATTGAGAAATTTCAATGCTAGAATGAGAAAATAGGATGCATATGTCAGTGGTAAACAGTCAGAAAGGATTTAGAGTACTCATTAATTAAGACACACATATTCTCTGCTATTGCTGTAAATGACAGACTGAAACACAGATCCACTGCACACAGTATAAAAATAATACATAACCTATTGACATCTGCTGCTCATAAGTCTTAGCTGTCATGGTCAGCTTCTGTGTGTTTTACTTCTGTGTCATATTCAGGGGAAACAATAGGCTTCTGTTTCCAACCTGTATCCAGATTATACAAAAAACTCTACACAAAACAGTTCAACAACAACATTTTTGACATAAAGACACTTTTTCACAGCATTATGAACCATGCTCTAGGAAAAGTTTTGACTGCATGGATAGCGACATCATCCCTGTTTCTGAGCTTTGATAAATGTATCCTAAACTTTTATAAACATTTCATCAGTAGCTAAGATACAAATGCTGGAGCAGCTCTGTAAAAATATAGAAATTTTATATTGTGAAAGGCATGGCCTGGAATATAAAATTTTACCAATATTTTTTAAGCTCATTAAATAACTAGACTTGATTTTTTCTCTTTCTGTGACTAAAAGTTTGTCAGTTTTGCTAGTGATTTCCTTATAAATATATATACTTATATATATAAATTATTGGAGGTAAATATTCAAGATGTTGACTATTCATTTGCATGACTAAATAGAATAATTTGATAAAAAATGTTCTTGGAATGTTAAATTTTTTAACCATGTCGCAATTATGTTATAATTAATTTTGTTTATCCTAAAATAAAAAAGCAACAGAACTTTTGCTGCATGGTTCCTGTAAGCTATGTTCTTAATTAGAAAATTCTTACATAGGAACACAGATAGCTGCATTATTAAACATTTTTTTTTGCCAGCAAATTATATTCTTGAATACAGTCCATAACTCTGACCAAATGAGTATTATTAATTTCTTCAGTAAAGTGGACTGTGAGTTGCTCTCTGACCATAATGCCTAAAAGCCTTGCCTAGACATACTTTATGGCAGTGTCCTTCACCATAGTGTTAATTAATATTGTGTCACTTTTTTGAACAAACTGTATTAAGTTCAGGCTGCCATTTGCGATAATATTATGACAGCAAAGTAATTACTTCAGGAGCATAGTAAGAAATTATGCATAAGTCTCATATTTACTGAAATATAAAATAATTGCACAAACCTTTATGTTATATGGAAAAACAAGTAGAAGCAATAAATGAATAGGATATCTTAGCTGCAAATTTAGAAAGGACTTTGGAAAGCATTCAGCATCAAATAGCCTTGCTACTATTCTCTTCAATACCTTAATCAGAATGAGAATAATATCAGATCATAGCTGCATTTCTTAATCCAATAGGGAGGTTTATTTGTTACTGTGTCTGAAAATATCAGTCCAGACCATATCCTAAAATAACATAGAAAGTCTATTCTTAAAAAAATGTTTTCTGTGTTCCTGAAAGCCCAGCTTTCAGCAGATAAAACTGCTCTCTGATGACAAAAGTCTGAGCTGAGAGAAGGGATCTTTAAAAAGATATTTTTAAGCTATGAATGCTATAAAGACTTGAAAAAAATTTACCTAACTCCTTTGGAATGTAGGCAAATAAAGTTAGGTTTTTATTTCCTGAGTAGAAAATATTTGTATTCTAAAATTGATTATGTCATTATTAGGAAGGTTAATTACATTCCTTTGGGACTAATTTATATATATTCTGATTAAAAAACAGAAAGCAATAAGCCTAAATGTCATTCGTTATAATATTATATTAAATTATAATAAGTCTAAATAAGTCATTCAGTGACACTAATAACGTAGCCTGAAATGCAACTAAGTAAAAGTACAAGGATAAGGTGTATGTATGACATTTTGTACTTTATGGTGAAGGTGGCTAAATAAGCCTAGTCACACTGAAAAGGCACCTATGAATCAAGCAGTAACATACATTGACCAGGTCTTCAAGAGGTACGTCATAATCCAACAATTGTACTACAGTCTTCCTTCATATCCTTGTATGCAAGATCAATAATAAACGGCACATTCTCTTCAGTCTTTAGAGTAGTGCAAATTCAGAATGAATAATTCCCAGTATACAAGCCTAAACACAAATTCAGTCTCCAAAACCTATATTCAATTCACTGAAACTGCAGCTCTTTCTAATAGCTGTGCTAGACAACACAGGTTTAAAAAATTATATCCTATAATATAAAATCATTGAATTTTCCTCTAATTTTACCAAAAGGCATGGAAAACAAACACTTTACGATGGCAAACTGATATTTTTAATTCAGAACCTGATAAGTGTTCTGTTATTGGTGGAAGAATTAAAGTAAAAAAAGGTTGTCAGTTTCTGTCACAAATAACCAAAGGGGCTAATAGATTTTGTGCTGGAAGAGAATTCTACTGTGTAAACTTTATAACACTTAAAATGTAAAGACTCTTTAGAAAAACCTGCAGAAATATTCCCCAGGTTTAATTGATAATATGATTCCATGGTAAACTTAAAAAAAATCCTCTAAAGTGATATCAGTTTTAAATATATCTCATCTCAGGTATTTGGAAATTCTTGAATGATGGACTTACACTGATGTTTTTTGTCTAAAGTCCTTCATAAACTGATGCTCTCAAGTAAGCCTAAGACCAATTTTTCAACTTCTACACATATCAGGAACTAGATTATCTGAGATTATGAAGACTGCTGCCCAAGGAAAACACTAAGTGTGGATTGCTGCTTTACAATATACATTCTAACATCACTGTCATAAATAACTCTGGTTAGAAAAAAAAAAAGAAATCCTTAAAAAAAATCAGTGAAATAGTTCTAGAAAGTTTTTCAACTGAAGACAAATTGTATAAACATTTTATCCACACAAGAAAAGTTTAATCGTATGTTTGAGTACCTAAGATACCACTTTTCATAAGGGTATGGATACATAATTACTATCCAAATCAATAGCAAGAAGATTTGGAAACTCCTACTGAAGAATATAAATAAAACTGGCAAGTAGCTATCTATTTTTTCCTTATCTTTATATATATATTTATTTTTCTTCCTGAAATCAAGGTGGCTACAATCTAAATGATGTTCGCAACAGCAGACAAAAAAAAAAAAAAAATCACGAAATTGTAAGAAACTCGATGCTTTGTTTTATTTTGCACTACCATTTTGTTTCATTTCAAGGTTGGGATTTTAATCTAAATTTCTTATTCTTGGTGCCAACTTTCTGTTTATTCTATTGATTTATGCTAGTCCTCTTGTCATCAAATCAATAGCTCACAGCTGGATTTTGCACAGCTATTGAAGTCCGTGGGAAACCCATTGTATATTGAAACATGGGAAGTACCGTGTGATCCTGAAAACTGAAACTGCAGAAAGAATAAAACCTCTAAATGAAAAGCAACTTAATTGGGGTCTAGTAACAATAGTAGAAGCCAGAAAATGGTTGAGGAAAGGATTGTTCATCATACACCTTTAATAATTGTACACGATCTAGAAAAAAACTTGAACACTGTGCTCAAAATTTGTTGAAGGTTTAGGGAAAAAAAGATCAAACTCAAAAGGGTGCAAAAATTTACCCTGCTCTTGCAGGGGGGTTAGACTAGATGATCTTTCGAGGTCCCTTCCAACCCTCGGGATTCTGTGATTCTGTGATTCTGTGAATTCTATTTTTATAATAATCTTATGCCAAAGATTAACTATATGACCCAATTAGAATTAATCTCAACATAAATACATCTTGTTGGGGGTCGAGCATGGGCGCTTTAACAGGCTTGCAGCAAGCTGTGAGAAAGTGAGCCTCTGACCCCAGGCTGGAAGAGGAAGCATCAAGGTCAGCAAAACAGGAGAGCAATAACAAGATGCCAGAAGCATGATGTAACGCTAAGCTGAAGCGAAGGTGTGAAACCAATCAGGAGAGGCAAAGTGGAGCGTGTACCTCTCGCGGGCAGAGTGAAGTAGCCAATCAAGTAGTGCGTGATTGCGTGTGGGACAGTATATTAAGAGCAGCCTTGTAATCAATAAACGGAGCATTTCGTGAACCTACATCGTGTCGGTGTTTCCTCCCCTCCACCTGGCCGCGGCATTCTGGTGACCCCGACGTGATACCAGGAGAGAGAGAGACCGCGGACGAGAGAAGGTGGAGATCCCGGCTGCCCGAGAGAGGCAGGCTGCCCGAGAGAGGCAGGAAAAGAGCTCAAATTACGTGGCCACGGCTGACCGGTGAGTCAGGCAGACTGCGGTCTGGTTCGGGATGGGTTCCGCTGAATCAGCGATAGAAAAGGCTTCGATAGAGGGATTGCTATGCCTAGCGAAGAAAACAGGGTACTCGATACCCCGACAGGAACTTGTGGACCTTTTGTCCTGGTGCCGGAAAAGGGGGTTGTTAGAAAGTACGGCACAGTTATTTTCCAAAGATCAATGGCGTAAGATAGGAGAAGAATTGTGGGAGAGCGTTCAGACAGAGCATAAAGGGGCGAAGAAATTAACACGCACTTACCGCTCCATTAAGCTCATGATTGATCAAATGCATGCAGAAGCGGAAATCGCAGCTGCGTTGAAGGGTGCCTTGAGTGAGAGTACGAAAAAATCGGACTTGGGGGAAACGGACTTAATCGAGTGGGGCCCCCTCCCTGACCCAGTGCCCCCCCGTACCTCTCCTGAAAAAACAAAAATTGCTGCACCAGTGCATAAGAAGGGGGAGTTTGATGACTTAATTATCCCCTGGGACCCCCAACAACATCTCTTGAAAATTCAAGCTCCACTGGAATCAGATGATTCAACATCAGCTCCCAAGTTCCTAAAATAATGAAAGTATATGCATATAAAAGAGAATAATGTTAAAATAAAGAAAATATACATATATATATTATCTACATTAAATCATGACAGTCTGAGAGAGACATGAACTACAAATCAGTATTTGTGAATAAGTAGTGTGTGTAGCAGAGGGTACTACCTAATAGAATAACAGTTGTGGAAACTGTATTGGGAAAAAGGAAGCACTTTAAGTAGAATGAAAAAAAAAATATTATATGTCATTTAAAAAAAAGAAAGAAAATAAAGAAAAAAAAAGAAAAAAGAAAAAAGAAAAAAAAAAGAAAAAGAAAAAGAAAAAGAAAAAGAAAAAGAAAAAGAAAAAGAAAAAGAAAAAGAAAAAGAAAAAGAAAAAGAAAAAGAAAAAGAAAAAGAAAAAGAAAAAGAAAAAGAAAAAGAAAAAGAAAAAGAAAAAGAAAAAGAAAAAGAAAAAGAAAAAGAAAAAGAAAAAGAAAAAGAAAAAGAAAAAGAAAAAGAAAAAGAAAAAGAAAAAGAAAAAGAAAAAGAAAAAGAAAAAGAAAGAAAAAGAAAAAGAAAAAGAAAAAAGGAAGAGAAAAAGAAAAAAGGAAGAGAAAAAGGAAAAGGAACAGGAAAAGGAAAAGGAAAGCAGGATGGCCAAAAGAGGTAAAACCTAATATATTGGTACTAATCTTTATAAGGCTATGCCTGTGAGCAGAAAAGTTAATGAGCTAGGAAAAAAATGCTGTTAGACAACTGCAAACTCCCTAAGCAGATGGGTCATCAACAAAAAGATTAGAGTCTTGGACAATCAAAAAGTTTTCAAAAGAACACCTCAAAGTTGTCAAGAGATGAAAAAATTCTTTAGTAATTGATCCAACCAGCTTCAGAGCACAGTAACAATTAAGTAGTAAACCAGAAAAGAAGTAACACAAAGGTGAAAGCAAGATACTCAGATTTTTTGTATATTCATTAGCTTATTCTAAGCAATGTGATGGGACTTTAGAAAAATTACATTTGAAAATCTTGCTAGACATTACTATTACAAATTTGTAAAGTCATGTGCCATTGTCTGATTCACAGACTAGTAGAGGGAGTAATCCTGCAGGACAAGCCATTTTTTGTACTTTCTAATTTCCTTTCCCATGAGCTGCAGTTCTTCACAGCCTGCTCCAGTGTGGGTCTCCCGTGAGGTTTCAAGCCCTGCAGCAAACCTGCTCCAGCATGGGCTCCTCTCTGCGTGGAATACAGGTCCTGCCAGGAGTCTTCCCCAGAGCAGGCTTCCTGTGGGGTCAGAGCCTCCTACAGGCACCCCCCTGCTTCAGCATAGGGTCCTCCATGGGCAGCAGGGAGATATGTGCTCCACTGTGGACCTCCATGGGCTGGCTGCAGGTTCCACCATAGTCTGCATCAGAGGCTGCAGGGGAACCTCTGATCTGGTGTCTGGAGCACCTCCTCCCTCCTGCCCTGACCTCTGTGTCTTCAAGGAAGTCTGTCTCACATATTCTCACTAATTTTTCCCTCTGCAGTCCTGTAAGGCTTTTTCCCCTTCTTAAATATGTTCTCTCTGAGATGCTGCCACAGTCACTGATAGGCTTGGCCTTGGCCAGTGCCAGGTCCATCTTGGAGCCAACTGCATTGGCTCCATCAAACACTGGAGCAGCCCTTGCCTTCTCACAGATCCACCGCTGTAGTTCCTCCAACACACAGATTTTGCCAGACAAACCCAATACAGTTGATCATTAAAAATTAAAAGGAAATAAACTATCAGACTTTAAGTTTACTTTTCAAAACTATCAGCTAAATAAAGGAGGGGAAATCCCCCTCTCACTCTAGGGCTGCACAGCCCTGTTTATTTTGACCCCAGTGCCGATTTTATAGACACATACTCAAGTCTACTCATTCTTCCACTGTCTGAAGCACAGAAAGCAGGTGATGCTTACTTACCAAGCAATGTGGAAGAGTGGGACTAGACCCTGCCACTGGTCACAAATGTACTTTTCAAAAAAAATAAAAAGCCTTGGTTTAAACACAGGAAAAGGTAAACAATTCTGCTTCACTTAAACACCATGACATAGCTTAGTCTCTGACAAGCAGATGTAGGAGGAGGCTTTGTAATTTGAACTAATTTGGTGTCAAGGGTGTTCCCAGTATGATGTAACTACAGTAAAGATTCACAGTATCTGACTTTGGAAGCTGGTGTTGTTTGGCTCTCCCTAAAGACACGATGAAACATGAGCTCCTACAAAAGGTGATTTTTATTATGCTGCTCAAAACAGCACTCAAGAGCACCTCTATTCATTCTCGGGCTATTATGCTAGATGACAGGTACCTAGTGTATCTCTTTTCTCATGGCAGATGACAATGTAATCAGTAAGCCTTTGCTTGCTATGATTCAGTGAGATGAAGCATTTAGCAAAACATTTCTAGCAGAGAGTCACATATTAATGAAGACATTTTCATTGCTACCTACCTGGATCAGAATTAGGCCTTTGCATAGGGAGAAGTAGCTTTGGAAAAGTGAAGAAACCAAAACAGCTCTGGTTTTTCTTTATGGTATTTGGTTGTGATATTATCACAACTACACCAATCATCCCACTTTTACTACCACTTTTATGCAGCCCTTGTGGTGTGTTTTCTCCACTGACATTTAAGATAAGGGGATTACAATCTCATCTTTTTCTTCACCTTGGGAAAAACTCTCCCTTTGGTACTCCTCTTTGCCCTGTCTCTTAATGAGAAACAAAGAAAAGCAAGCAAAACAACTCCAAAAAGCTCCTAGCAGACCACCACTGCAGTCCTTGCCCTTTTTGAATGTCTGTGGGTTTTTCTGCGGGATAGGGAGCTTAGGTGATATGAACAGGTTGACCATCATTGAGAAGAACAGTAGCATTATCCTTTCATTTAGGATTCAGACAGTGAAGTAGAGCAGCAGTAACAGTTACAGAGTGGCACTCCTGAGTACCTGTGTACACTCAGAGCATGTGTTCGAAGCAGGCTCTGGCTGCATGTAGGTCTACAGGTCAGAACAGGTAATGCCTTGTCTGTGCTTTAACAACAATGGAAAGAGATAGAAATCCTGTTGAGAATGAAGACAGAAAGCCTCACCACTGGTTCTGCTGACTTCCTTTTATTATTTTCTGCCAGGATCACCATAACCCCTACTGTGTGTGAGGTTCATAATAATGCTTCAGGTTCAGAGCACATTCCTGCAGGGAAATAGAATGTCCTGCCAGTTGCAGAGGATGCTCAATGAATGCAGTTGCACTTTCTCACAGTTTCAATACCTATTTTCATCCACCCCTGCACTCTCAGCATTCAAAAACCCCATACATTCCAATGCATATAGGTAAGACATGTTTACTGAAATCCCGATTTTATCCATTACTGAGAGAATAGATAATGAGAAGGCAAAAGTAATGCTACCCTATTGCTTTTGTCATATATAAAACACCATTGAATTTATTAACATATTCTATTAATCACAAAACCCAAGAAATAAACCAAACTCACACAGTCTCACTAAATAACATCACATATAACTATTTTTTAAAATAGTGTGCTAAGTTAAATGGCCACTGATCTCACTAAGAGGAAGATTCCTGATGTTTTATATCCTCTCAATTTTTATTGACTCTGAGGGAAAACCATGGGGAGTTATAGTCATAAACCTGTATAAAGTATTTTTTTACTGGTATGTGAAAAAAAAAATGGTTTTAATGTGTTACACATTTATGTGCTATAATGTTGACAAAATTTAGAAACTGCAATATATATACATATTCACCTGCAAGCTACTGACATGTTAATCAAATGTCTTTTTATATGGAGTATCTCTAAAACAAGAGCAAATGATAGAAATATCTATCCTGAGAATAGAAATAAGTTTGCATCAAACTCCAAAAAGCAATATGACTGAACTACTTAGAAAATGTGTTTTTCCAGAACATGACTATTGGTTCATATGAAAAATTTGACTGGGACCCAGGTGATTTCTTGTACCCCCAAGTATGTCCACACACCATTAAACACCTCATGAAGTAGCAAGTGTCACAGGGTCGGCATCACTACCCTACTACTACAGAGAGTGGCATGCCCCATACTGGGCAGTCTTATTGTAAAATCTCTCACTTGGAAGTATTTTTCTGTTCCTTCGAAAGAATTGTTGCAGAATTGGACTATTAACACAGAGCTCATATTTATGTAATATAATGTGCATTACTATTATGACTCTAATGAATACTATACCAAGCCTAAATGAATAACTGCCTTTGATCCAACTGAATGGTCATTTTGCTTTATCACAATTTGGAGAGGATCCTATTTGCTGTTGTTGACTGTGACCATCAACAAGAGTCAAACACTAGGAACATTTAGAAATCTGTGTGTACAAAATGTGTGACCATCTGCTTGCTTAACTGGTATGAGAAGCCACTAATTATATGAGAAAAGAGCCAGTTTGCTGCTTGAGAAATCAAGACAGTGTGTGCACATCATAGATATACCAATGCAAGCTCATGTTTGGAAAGTCATTTTAGGCAGCATGTGTTTGAAGTGGTAGGTATGCCCCAGATCCACTGTAAAGATGATGGGTCATTCACCAGTCTCACTTTTTACATTCTCTGGAGTTCAAAAAATCTCAGCTATATTTTTTCAGATACACTTTTCTTCATACAGGGCTGTATTTCTCCACTCTGTGGTCTTCCCCTTCACCACAGAAGCCAGGAGCAAAAATAACAACTTTGATTTTCTTGATTCTTTGGTTCTTGATTTTCATTTACTATAAATCACCCCTACTATAAATCACTGAAGCACTCATTGCTCCATCTACCTTAGAGGTCAATATTATATTCAGATCTTAGAAGAGGAATAAGGTATCGCAGATCCTCTTGAGCTGGATATGGTTATATGTATCTAATAATATTCAACAAATACTTCTCCAATATGCACAACATCCTCTTGAACTCATGGAGAAGTGGAATATATATATATCTGTAGATCTTTAAACATTTTCTGATTCAAAAGCCGTGAGAGCTTACTTCTGATGAGAAAATAATTTGCAGAGATGTGATGCTATGTATAATTTGGAAGACATGTTTGCTCTGGGATTAGCAAACTCGAAAATGTACCCTTACTAGCTTGTATTGTAACTATGCCAAAAACATCAACAGCTTCTTTTACGTTTCAGACAACAGATGCAGGCACCCAACCAACTGCTGGCAAGATTTTGTTGAAGATATATCCTTTCCTTCTAAAGATTATCAGATCTATAAACCAATTGTTTTAGTATTAGTCAGTACCTGTGTTTTATTTTTATGATTTCCAGACTTGGTCATCTTTATCCTGGATGAAGGATTACATTATAAACATAGCATAATTTTTTGAACTTATAAGAATAATTATAAGAACTATTTATAGTGACTTTTGGGACTCATTTCTAACAATCAATCATTTTAAAGTATATATTATCAGTCAGTTAAACATCTAATGCGTTTGAGATACAGGAAGCAATCTGCTTTGTATGGACTAATCTCCAGCCTCAAAGGAAAGTATTGGAGCACAGTGTGACACATAGAAATTCCTTATTCCTTTAGAACATGGAGTGAGACTCAGAATCTGTATGTGTAAGTTTGTGTTTATACATAATTAGAGTTAAACCTCAGGAAAAAAAGGAAGCAAGAAACTATATTTGAGCCACAGTTATAAGTTTTATAGCAGTACATTTTTAGCCCAGAAAGCCAAAAGTATCCTGGGCTGTATCAAAAGAAGCATGACCAGGACATCAAAGGATGCGATTTTCTCCCTTCACTCTGGTGAAACTCCATCTACAGTTCTATGTCCAGCTCTGGGAGCCCCCACACAAAAGGGATTTGGAGCTTTGGAGAGAGTCCAGAGGAGGCCACGGAGATGCTGCGAAGGGTGGAGCAGCTCTGCTCTGGAGACAGGCTGAGAGAGCTGGGCTGGTTCAGCCTGGGGAAGACTCCTTAAAAAGTGACCTTAGAACAGCTCCAGTGCCTAAAGGGGCTACAAGAAACCTGCAAAGGGGCTTTTGACAAGAGCCAGTAGGGACAGGACAAGAGAGAATGGCTTTAACCTGACAGAGGGGAGACTGAGATGAGCTCTTAGGCAGAAGCTCTTCCCTGTGAGGGTGCTGAGGCCCTGGCACAGGTCGCCCAGAGAAACTGTGGCTGCCCCATCCCTGGCAATGCTCAAGGCCAGGTTGGATGGGGTTTGGAGCAACCTGGTCTAGAGGAAGGTGCCCCTGATGTCAGTGGTTTGGAACTGGATGAGCTTTAAGGTCTCTTCCAACCTAAACCATTCTATGAGTCTATGATGCTTCTATACTACACTGAGTTTATTATTTTGCATCTTAATTATTTTACAGAGTGTGCACAAATTCTCTCCTGAAATCCCTTCTGCTTGGCAAATCATCAGTATCATCCCCTACAAGGGATTGCTTCCGTGTTCTAGTTTTTATACCTCTGTTGGTGAAAATTAACTAAGCAAACTCCGAAACAGTCAGGAACAGACAACATCCTATCCATCTCATCTACTTACCATGTGTTTTATTAAGATATCCCCATCTGCAACATAGACAAAGAGCAATAGAATTGTCAAAACTGTCTAAAGCAACAGTGGATATGTTTACTGGTCTGTTGCTCTCATGAAGATTGAGAAGCCAAGAATGATGAAACTATTATCATGCAGTGATGTGGTCACCAGGGGTGCTTGCACAAGCCACCTTCCCAAAATAAATCTCTCCCTGTTCCTTCATTTCATAGTCACATCCATGGAGGCTCTTCCAGAGCAGGGTGCTGTCTGAAAAACTGACTAATTCTGCCTTCTACAGTTTGCAGCATTTGCTGGTCAGCCAACAGTGTTCTTACAGAGGATTTTGTCAGTTATAGAGCTGACTGCGTTCAGTAATGAGGATTGATAGCGTACCAAAAGTAGCTTATATGTTAAAAGGTTTCATGAATTATACAAGGCCTATCAATGTACATATGTGCCCATGATTTCTCATTTGATGGCACTGATGAGAAAAACGCCAGTGAAAGCAGATATCTGTTGATTGTTGTGACCAACTGTGAGCAGGATGTGATAAGCCAGAGAGTTCCTAAAACCTGGCCAATCTGCCTTGTGCCCTGGCTGATGAAGCATGGTCCTGATGTGAGAGCACCTGGCAGAAGGAGGCTTAATTGCACACTAAGCTGCAATTAATTGCAGGATGGTTGTAAAACGTGCATTTGGGCAATTATAGGCAACTTGAGACTGCTTACACAACTGTATGCAGAAATATAGAATTACCATGTGTTGTTGGGGAGTCCTTTGCACGGCATAGCATTAGCGAGGAAGAGGTAGTGAGCATTTCCCAGGGGTGGGTTGATGCCAGCATTCATTTACACAGAAGGAGGAGGAAGCCTGAAAATGCACCTATGATAACAGGCTCTGACTCCAAGAAAACAAAAGAAACAATGGGATACCATATGTGCCCACACTCTTGTTTTGTAGAGTAAATTATCATAACAATGTAAAATATTGGCCAGGGAGGAGCTGTCATAATGGATAATGCAACTACAGCAATTTATCTTTAACATGACAGATTGTTTGGGGGGGTTCTTCCCCTCTGAGTCTTTTTCTTTCTTTCTGATGTTTTTTTTAATAGGGCTGAAGTAGTCAAATTTCTGTCAGAATTTATTAAAGGCAGAATTTTATTTTAATTCATTCTTCCTTAGGATCTCTAACTTATAAAATTCAACATCAGAGCAAACAATTTACATTCCCATAGTGAGTAAACAATCTCACAGGAATAAAAGCAAAAAATCCCTTCTCATTTGAATCCCTTCCTGTCCCGCCTTAAAAAAAAAAAAAAAAAAAAAACCAAAAATCCAAAAAAAAACCCAAACCCCATCTAAATAAATGCATAAAATAAACAGGAAAGGAAGTGCAGACAAAGCTTTCAACCAGCTGAAAAACTATGGCCAGCAACAGACTGGGAGGAGAGAATATAATTTGAAAAACTGGTGTATAAAATTATTGCGTGTCTTGACTAACTACTAATCCTACAAAGACTCTTTCCATGCTTTTATCACATGCAATACATGTTCTAGATATGCTCTTCCTTCTTTTTTGCTGCTCTTCTCATACCTGAAGGAATACCTGTGTTTCTCGTTTGGTGTGGTGTTGAGCTGACCTTGCCTGCGAAGTCCATGGGTGGCAATCACAGGTTTACAAGTCAGGTAGCTGCTCCATCACCTTCCCACGCTGGATGTGACGTTTACATTGCAGCTTTCTGTCATGCTCCCTAATGGCAACAATGTGCTAGTAATAGCTCACCTTTTACATCCAATCTATATTCTCAAGAAATTTACTCTGCTGGGATATTCCCTCTAATGTTGCAGCAATTGGTTTCTGGCTTTTTTTCTTTTGTCCTGATGATTCCTATCTCTTGCTGCAGATGATAGGGCTCTCCCTAAGCAAAAGGTCCCTGAAAGCAGACAGAGTTTATTTTTTTATCAAGAGGAAAAAAAAATTCTTATACACTTAAAGCATCTTACACCTCTCCTAAAGTGTATTCAGAAAACATTTGTACCATCATACCTGTAATAACAATCTTTGCTTTTTGGGTTTCCAGGGACATGTAAACATGAACTGTTTCTTTCATCGTAAGAAAGCCATATGTATTGCACAGGGACACAAAAAAGAAAAAAAACATAAAACCACAACAAGCAAACAACCAACAAAAAAAAACCCAAACAAAAACCAAACAAAAAAAAAAACAAAACAACCAAAAAAAAAACCAAAAACAAACCAAAAACAAACCACCTAAAAAAAACCCCAACTCAATCCAATCCAACCTAACTCAACAACAACCACATTTTGACTGCACATTGTGGTAAAGAATGAAGATTTAACTACACCCCTTCCACAGCTTCTCTCTAGCCCATGAGCCTGCTTTTACTTGCTGTAAAAGCAAAGCAATAAAAGAAAATAGCACACATTTGTTTTCTTTCCATTTCCAGGCACAGCATTACAGAGCAGCCTTATTTTGGTCTCATTATTTTGAAAGAGCCTGTCTGACCATGAGTAGAAAAAAAAAACTTGTAACCTATTTAATGTTTTTAAGACTTTTTATAAGTTGTTGGGTTGGCCCAAACATCAACCCAGAGGCTTGATAACAAACACAGTGAATCATAGGTCTCAAATAAGTAAGCTCACCACTTGATCATAAAATAAATTATATTCAAGGAAAGAAAATTAACTTTTTCTTCAATAAGACCCTCTTATAAAAGCTTTGCTCTGGAATATTCAGTCTTGCCACAAGGATTATGGAGGCATTTGCTGCAGCTCTCAGGAATTTTTACCTTAGAGAGGAGGTGTTGCTACATTCCCGGTCTTGTGACCAGCTCTTCATATAGCTTAAATAGAGTAGCTTGTTGCCAGATTTTCTTCACCAGCTTCTCTGATATTACACCTTACTACATTTTCTCTAGTGGTGACAGCGAATGCCACAGGAACACTAGAGGTAGATATCAATTTCTAATATTTCTAGTAGGATTTTGTGAGCTGTTTCCTTGTTGCTGAGGAGCCAGTTTGGGAAGAAGAAATCTTCAGCTCAGGGCAGCAGCCCTGCCTGTGCTGGTCTGGTCAGTATTTAAATGTATGCTGACTTGCTATATAAAGGGAGAAAGGTTTCAAGACATAAAACCTGATATATTTGCTGTTCCTGAATGAGGAGCATTCAGCTAAAAATTGTTACAGAATAGTTTAAAAACATAAATTACTTCATTTAATGCATCTATTAACTGACTCTTTTTTGGTTTTGTTTCTGTTTTTTTGGGGGGGTTTTTTTTGGCAAAAAATTACCTTAACTATTATATCTTAATTCAAAAGACATGCAGTCCTCACTGGCAGTATTTTGATCTGGTCATCTGAGTCATGCATCATTTAGCACTTTTCTACTTAGTTCATTTCTGTCATTGGCCTTATGGAATTTACTCCAGGTCCGCAAGTATAACGAATATTCTTTCCACCAGTGTGTTTACTAAATTATCACATGAACAACCACACATATTGTAGCTGTGAATGAATAAATTCTGTCTTTTAGTCGTCTTTTCTGTACCTCTTTTGATAAGTAATTCATTATTTGACTTTTCAACTTAACCCCTGAATCTGTTATTTTGGTAGAATGTTTGTTTGATTTTAAAGCAGAAAAAAGAAAAATCACAAATAACTTCGAGATACCCTATTATTTGAACATTATTTGTAGATATGAAGGTAATATAGGTTTTATTCTCAGAAACAAACAAACAAAAAGTATCATCACTCCTAGTTTGCTAGACATTTAAGAAAATTTACAATCTGACTTGCCTTATGTAGTGGGGACAAACTAATTTTCTAGTTTATATATGTACAAACAAAGCACTTTTTTCACATAGAAGTATTACCTGATGTTTATTCTGGAGATTTTTTTGTTTTGAGCAATTTGAATAATACTTCTGACTTTAAAAATAAACCATCTAAAAGAAATAAAAGCCATCCCAGAATAGGCATCTTATAAGGCCCCAGGAAGAATTAAGATCCAGCATAAATGAATAACAGCATTCTTGATTCAGAAGACAACTTTTCCTTTTCTAAATCTCCTTTCTGTATTAGAGGTGGAAGTCAGGTCTGCTTTTCCATGCATTTTTTTATGCTTCTACAATTATTCTCTACTGCATATTTCAGCTGTATTATTTGGAATGCAATTGAACATGACTTGTCCAATTATCCATAAAGAAACTTATATATTTAAAGATCTCAAAGTCCTCATAGGAGCAGTCATTTAATGAAAAGTCTGGAACATAAAGATTTTTACATGACCAAGGGGAAGCAGTTACAGAAATGTATTTGAAAATTTTGCCTGGATTCATAAGAGGAGATTTAAGCACCAAAGAAATATGTGTTGCGGAGACAAAATAACGTATCTTTCAATTGATAACAGCCATTTATACAAGAAAATTACTCGGACTTGTAACTGTAAGATTTACAGTGGACAAATGAATGAAGAAGGAAGCTTTACTAGCTTGACTAGTGAGACAAAAAGTGGGGTTTAAGCACCAGAGACACTTTCAGGGATTTAGATATAAATCTCAGTGAGAGATAAACATCTTTGAGCTTTCCCTTATGGATGGGCATCTAAATTCTCTCTTCAAGAGAAAAATAAAAATTCTTTCTTTCAAAAGGATGATGTGCAGGCCCTTTAGTATGTAAAATATGTTGTTCACAAGGAGTAGGAAAAAAATATTTCAGTTGAAAAGAGAACTGTGTGGCTTCTCAAATATATAACTGGCTCTAAAATATGGGAGTTCCTCCATCAGGAAAAGGACAGCTTCCTAGAATATAGCCCTGTGCTTCCTTAGAATTTGGATTTAAACATAAAGTTTTGTGCTGGAATGCTCTAGTACCAGTCTAGAAATGGGATTTAAACATAAAATTTTGTGCTGGAGTGCTCTAGCACCAGTCTGCTCTGTAAAGGAGGACTTTTCTGTGTATTTGTACAGGACTGAACGTTCACAGAGCACAACTCCATCAGATGAATAGCTGTAGGTAAAAAAATACTTATTCATAACTCTAATTCAATTGTAAGCATGAATTGAATTAGTGTGTAATTAGCTTCTGGTCACAATATCACTGTTATGAAATGTGGAGCCAAGTCCAAAACAATGAATCTTCAGAGGAAAAGTACACTACCTCTAAAAGTGAAGTTACTATTACTGCTTGATAGATTATTCCTCCATGGAGATATGCAAGATTCCAGAGCTGGCTGCTGGATCACTACAACAATGCCTAACAGGCACCTTGTGAAAGTCCAATAAACCAGTCCAGCTTACTTAAATTAAAATTAGGTTTTGTGGAAGAAGAAGATGGAGAAGTATCTAACTTCTCTAATCAGTCTGCAGTCATCTATTTCAAAAAAGCTTAAAAAGTCCAAGTACGAATCACATCCCACCCATGCAACACACAAATGATTGACGTGGATCTTTTTGAAGAGAATGGACTGTGGAAGTTACAGAGACTCTTCTTAAAATTGCAGTAGTGATCTCCATTTCATTGAGATAATTAAGCTAAAATTATCTTTAGGAAATAAATATCCATAATTGTCTGGAAGACACTGTAACAAGCAGTAATTCATTTCACCATGCAGACTTATTGAACGCAATGCTTTAGCATGAAATATGGTTGTACACAGCATACAACAGGAAATCTTTGTAAATTAAATTTTCCTGAATACCGGATAACTATTAGCTCCTTCTTATCTCTAAAGTTCAAAATGTACTGACCATTTTGCAGTACAGATTATACCACTAAATTGTGGTGTAAATTATGTGTAAATTTTCCTACTATTTAGAAACATTAAAGCAATAAATAGTCAATTTATTAATCACAGAATCAGAGAATCAAAAAAAAAGATTGACAGAATATTAAGTTTGAAGGGATATATAAGGATCACCAAGTCCAAGTATCTGCTCTTTGCAGGACTACTTAAACTAAACCATATGTCTAAAAGCATTGCCCAGAGCCTCCTTGAGCCCTGGCAGGTACAATACCATGAATACTTCCCTGAGGAACCTGTTCCAGTGAGCAGCCACCCCCCACTGAAGAGCTTTTTGCTAGTGTCAGGTCTTGAGAACCTCATGAAGTTCAACAAGGCCAAGTGCCAAAAGATGTGAAATCTAAAACTACTAGCTTCATGGAAATACCATAGTCAGCAGCTCCTTAGTAACCCCTTCACCATTAACCTTCTCACAGATGCCAGACTGCCCCCCACAACTGCAGAGCAGCCAGCATGGCACCCCTCCACAAGTCACCAGAAAGGCCTTTGCATGTACAACCCAAAAGCCGTTCTCTCCCACTAAGGTATGAATATTTCAATATTACAGGTTGCATGTTGAAAAACCTTCTGCAAAGTAGTGGTTATCAGATTCATAATATGCAATTCATACCCACTGCTGAAAAGATTCAGTCTGTAGCTATTTTGCTTCACCTTATCCTAAAATACAACCAGTCTGCTTCAAGCTACCATTCACCCATCTTCTTCCAGTAGACCTGTTTACAGATGATGATCAGTCTCTTCACAGGTGACCTGTGATTCCTATATTCTAACCCAGACTGCACTGAAGACTAAGAGATTTCTAACTATTCTGCAGCAGCATAAACTCTTAAGTTGGACAGATATATGGTTTCTTTCACTCCTGCTCCTGTAAATTCAACACTGACTTTGGATTGCTCTACCTTTTGCTTAGCTGCTGCCATTGAGTACAACCTAAATACACTTTCTGGTAAGGACTTCTCAAAAACAAAGGAAAGCAGGCATGTACCTCAGAAATGCAACCATCTGAGACAGTTCTGCAAAAGCAGGACATTTTTAAGCTAATTCAGAGGCTTTCAGAGTCTAGCAGACTACTCATGAACTTCTTATTACATTACAACACATTTACACGTGCAGACTCAGATAACATTGTGCACTGACTTAGTCATAAGTGCATTTGGATCTACTTAAAAATAACTAGCTCCTGACCTGCTGAAGTAAAAGAAGAAGGTTTGAAGAACAGTGGGACAGTCTATACTTGAAATACATTTGTGTTAATGATCAGTCTGCAAGTCTTCCAGAAAATCACTCATGTATAAATTACAGAAAAGGCTGAAAGCAGAATTTTCAAAATCACTTTGAAATTAATGGATTTTAACTAAAGAAAAATGTACATAATCTCAGGTTCATCCATTTCACCTATCATTAGACATTCCATATTAAGATACATTAACATCTTTAGTTTTCTCCAGTAGTTAAATGAACCACTTTTTGAGGGCTCAGTGTTAACACCTTATTAGAGTCACTCAGGATTGCCTCAATTCACCAGGTAATTCAATCAGCTTCAGAACAAAAAAGGGAGTTGTTTATTTTTGCCACATAAAGAGTTCTTGCACATTGTAACTGTTCATTAAAGTCACAATAAGCTAACCCCCCTAATTTGTATCTGTATATTTGTCTTTGATGTTTGTCCACATCACAATTCTTTAGAAAAAAAACAGCTGTAGTTCAAAAAATGTTTATTAAAGTTGACTTTTATGAAGCAGATTGGAAAGCAACTTACAGTCTCAAAATGGCAGGAGCTGTAACTTGCAGAAGGACCTTCCTTTCAGATCAATATTCTTTTTGGTTTTAAAATTATAGAGTAGAATGATAGGATAATAACTGTGTAGCCAATTTAGAGACCTATATATATCCTATAAGTATAGATATGAGGAAAAGAAACTAAATACCTGGCAATATTAAAAAATGCCCTGGTGTCCAAATGTGTGACAAAAAGTACTATTGTGGAATATATGTAGTAATTATAGTATTCCTATAGGCAACCATTTCTATTTAAAACATTTAGTTATGAGTTTGATAGAATATGTGGTGCTAATTATTTTAAATATCTGAGAAATACAGTGATCTACTGCTTTACCAATATAAACATAATTTCACTTTAATAATAATTCTGGCTGTAAAGGATATTACAATTTTGTGGTTGAAACTCTACATTAGTTTTTTCCATATAATTTTAACCAATATAATGGTAGCCACAAAGATGACCTTTAGTTTTTTCCAGTTTTATATATAGTTCCATATGTATTTAGTTCAAATATGAGGAAGCCTAAATCCAGACAAGACTTTTAAATGGGGAGTCAGGGATAAAAGTGGAATATCCTGTGCCAAAACACAGTTAAGTACATGAACTCTCAGTCCTAAGGAGATGTTTTGAGACAGCCAGAACAACTTCCCCAGGGGCTAGTCTTGCCTTACCAATGTAGTGGCCATCTACGGTGGAGTTACTGAATTGGTAGACATGGGAAGAGCTACAGGTATCTTACTTCTCTAAGCTCTTTAACACAATCCCCCAACACCCCTCTCTCCAAATTGGAGTGATATGCATTTGACGAATAAGGTGATTAAGGAATTGACTCCATGTCTGGATGGAGATGATTGACAAGTGGTGTCCATCAGGGATCTATACTAGAATCAATATTGTTTAATACCGTCATCAACGATATAGGGGATTTGAGTATATCCTCATCTGCTGAGCAGTATAGCTGGCATGCCTGAGGGATGGGATGCAATTCAGAAGGACCTGGAGGAGCTTCATAAATGGACTGTATGTATGTTATACAGTGTATGCTAAAAGAGTTCTATTTTGTTATAATAGTTATAATACTGTAATCCGTTTTTCCTCAGTTTATATTTTTGGTAACCATGAAATACAACCTGTGTACTTTAAGCAGTGTACATACGTGCACTATCAACTATAATACTCCTTATATTGAACAAAAGTATCTTAAACCAGGATGTATGTTAACTTTTTTTTACTGTTTTTTTTCTTGTATGGTAGTTAGCTTAGTGTAGGTTATGATTCTTCACCACGTTTTAATTCCCCAGACTATGTACTGCCAGAATTTTGACATTGGAGGTTTTAATAAAATATGTTACTGCTATAGTCTGGACGTAGGCAGTGTTCCTAGTTTATTCTCCACAGGAAACATTGCAAATTGAAATAGGTTACAAAAGAAAAGCTTAATGTTGCAAAGTACCCAAAAATCTTGTCAGAAAACATAATAATTTGCCAAAAAAGTTTGAAAAAATTATGAAACAGAGATGTAGGGTAATTAATTGATTTGAATTCTCCACAGGTAAATGCTTGTGTCAGAAGCATGATATTTTTCTTCACTAACTTAACAAATACAGGGTCAAATTTTTGTTTTATTTGTCAGACCAGAGAAAAAAAATTATTAGTGTGTGGCAGCACAGTTTGCAAAGTGAAAAAGGAGAATATGTAAAACAGTATGTTCAAGTACAATAGCAAATAAAAACTTTAATAAAATTTATAGAAAATTACACTTGTCAATAGAACAATGCAGAATTTAAAATAACTAACAGGAAAATGCAGTTGTTAAATAGTTGGGTGAAAATTAAGCCTAAATGTAATAATTTGTTGACAACTGCAAATCTCATCATATTTTTTTTTAAACTTATTTTTAACTGCAATCAAGACATAGGAAACTGTTGTTTTCTCTGATTTGGAAAATGCTAAGGGTGAAATTCTTCTCTAAGATTAGGGTCCACTCACGTACATGGTAGTCATTCTTATGCTAATCCTCCTCTTCCCAAGGCTGAACAAGCCCAGCTCCCTCAGCCTGTATCCAAAGCAGAGCTGTTCCAGTCCTGCTGCATCTACATGGTCTCCTTTGAACTTGTTTCAACAGCTCCATGCCCCTCTTGTCTAGGGAGCCCAAAAGCTTGCCACAGGGCTGTGGCAGGGGTGTAATGAGTGTGGATTAGAGGAGAATCGCCTTAAACATGCTGGCCATATTTCTTTGGATGTAGCCCAGGACAAGGTTGGTTTTCTGGCCTTCAAGGGCACATTGCTGGTTCATGTACAGTCTCTCATCCACCAATACCCCTGAGTTCTCCTCAGTGATGTTCTCAATCCACTTATTACCCAGCCTGGATCCTTGTTTGGGACTGCCCCAAGGCCAAGTCTTGCACTTGGCCTTGTTGAACCTCATGAGACTCACATGATCCCACCTTTCAAACCTCTCTACCTGCTTTAGCCTCTCTAGCCTGTTACATGGTATGAGAGATTCCTTCAGTCATTTTAGGTCAGATGTTCCAGTTTTGTCCTGTCCCAACTTCTTCTGCTGATGGGACAGTGAAAAGCATAGAAGGCTTAGATGCTGTGCAAGAACTGTTCGGCCACAGCTAAAACTTCCCTATATTATCAAGACTGTTTTCATAAGAAATTAAAAACATAGCATCTCAGGAAGAGCTATGAAGAAAATTATCCCTACCCCAGACATTTACTATGGAAACTTTCATGGTGAACCTACGTCATATTGTTGTCACATGCAAGTTATTTTACCTATTGTTTAACTGGAAAAAGAATCAGTAGAATACAGTAGCATCTGAAAACAGAACTGCATTTTGTTAGACATAGTCAAGGCTTACAGATGCCGTGGTGTTCCCGTAGCTCAGAAGCTTATTATCAGTTTATAAACAAAGAAAGCCTTAGGTTATTTAGATAAATGGACTGCTTAAGAGCATCCACTTCAGTCAAGAAAATCTATGGGATGTAAGTCTTTATTAGAGTACTTCTTCAGAAAGGTTTACACTGATTTTTTTTTTGAAACGTCTAATAGCATGAATCTAAATAAAAAGGATTTTCTTTGAGGTTACTTCTTTTCAGAACAGATTAATACTTCATATTCAATATGTATGATTTTTCATAGATAAATCCCACATTTCAACCAGAAGAAAACTAAAATAAGACTTTGACAAACTTGAGACACTGTCTTTAAAATTGCACTCCAAAAACATCATTTCAGCTGCTATCTAACACAGACTTACTTTTGTAAATACAGATTTGACATAAAAATTCTTGGCTGGAAAATATTTAATGTGTTATTTGTGTTTGTTGGATTTTGTATCAATTGGAAAGGTCCACAGGTTCCTGTCCTGGCACAACTTACTTCTTTCTAAGCCTTTGTGATATTTTGTTAGGGGGCCAGGGCAACACAGGAGGGAAACATAATAAAACTGTATGAAATAGGTAAATACTGGGATCCTTGAATAAGACTTCCTTCCTAAATATACTGTGACCATGAGACTGGGTCCATATACATAGGATGCCCCAACCTCACTCTGGAAATGGGTATTTATTTTTCCTCTCACAATTCAGGTTTTCAAACTCGCATTCAATCATTTGGAACCGTAACTAACATACCACACTGTAGTTTTGGCTAGTAGTGTTTGGATCACCTGCAGCCTTGGAAAGGTCTGCTCACTCTGCAGAAAGAAAAGAAGATCCAGTAGGTACTATCAGGGTGCATGAAATACTATTTCTGTAGATACATGCTTTGGAAATTCATCCTGAAAAAATAGCAAGTGGAAAATTTTGTACTCATTCAAACATAACACTATAGACTTTATGGAAAAAATGTAGCTCTGATATGACTTAGTCAGAGCTCATTCACTTCAATTAAGCCATTCAAAATTAATTATGCCATTTCCACAGCAACCATGCCATGAAGTGACTGTTTAAATTTATCCATCCCCAGGATGGACACTAAGGTCATGTTCATGCATGAGCATACCTTGATTTTATAACTTGTTGTGAACTGAAGTTTAAAATACACCACATATATTCTTAGGCACCCTCCTGATTAATCCACTAATTTATGAGTGTCAGATGACAACAGTAGTACATGGCCAATATTTTTGTGAATAAAATAAAAATCATATAAATAAAAATGTTTTTATTTCAAATTCTTAAAGTAAAAGAAACCATCCATTGTAAGAAAAAAAAAAGTTGAGAAAGGCTTTCAACAGAGAAATACATCATTTTTTTTTTTTTAACATCCCTTGAAATGCTATTTCTCCTGGTTTCAGCTGAGATAGAATTATTTTTCTTCCTGGTAACTGGTGCAGTGTTGTGGTTTAGCTTTAGTGTGAGAACAATGCTGACTGTTTACACAAAATGTTTTAGTTGCTGCCAAGTAGCACTTACCCTGATCAAGGACTTTTCATTCTGTCATACTCTACCAGTAAAGAGGCACACAAGAAGCGAGGAGGAAGCAGAGATATGGCGCCTGACCCAAACTAGCTAAAAGGGTGTTCTGTAGCACAGCACATCATACACGTTATATAAACTGGGGGGAGTTATCTGGAAGGGACCAATTCACTGCTGGAGGATGGGTTGAGTATTGGTCAGCTGGTGGTGAGCAGTGGCATTGGGCATCATTTCTCTTTCTTGAGTTACTATTCCTCTCTCTCTCTGTTTTCTTATTATCATTATTATTACCATTGATTTGATATATTTCTTTATTTCAGTTACTATAAATTCCTTGTCTCAACACATGGGTTCTATCTTTCTCCATTTCTTTTCCCTGTCTTCATAGGGAGAATGAGCAAGCACCTGTGTGGTACTTAGATGCTGGATGTGGTTAAACCACAGCCCTTTATTTTTTTAGAAAGCACTTTGTAAACATAAATTAAGACAATGGTTGTATACATCATGGTTTCTTTGGAATTTACATTGATTTTACTTTTAATTCTCTATTATGTAGAATAAGAGTTTTTAAGGTTATGTGGTTTAACTGAGCTGTTGAAAATATTAGTTACAAATATTCATAGAATCATAGAATCATAGAATAGTTAGGGTTAGAAAGGACCTTAAGATCATCTAGTTCCAACCCACCTGCCATGGGCAGGGACACCTCACACTAAACCATATCACCCAAGGCTTCATCCAACCTGGTCTTGAACACTGCCAGGGATGGAGCATTCACTACCTCCCTGGGCAACCCATTCCAGTACCTCACCACCCTAACAGGAAAGAATTTCTTCCTTATATCTGATCTAAACCTCCCCTGTTTAAGTTTGAACCTGTTACCCCTTGTCCTATCACTAGTCTCTAATGAAAAGTCCCTTACCAGCATCCCTGTAGGCGTCCTTCAGATACTGGAAGGCTGCTATGAAGTCTCCATGCAGCCTTCTCTTCTCCAGGCTGAACAACCCCAACTTTCTCAGCCTGTCTTCATAGGGGAGGATCAAACTCAAATTCCATCAAACTCTGGTGGTTTTGATTTTGTGATTTGTTCAAAGCTTGCAACAAATGCCAGAGATGACTTACCTGCTGCTCTGAATTCCTTCACAGTGAAAAAAATTGTCTTTTTTTAGAAAATATATGGAGAAAATTCTTTCACTATTTTCTATTAACAAAATGTTGTCAAGTTGGTTGTTCTATTGTCAAGAACTATTTTAGATTTTAAATGCCTGTAATGAGAAAGTTTCTTCATAATTTGAATATTCTGTAGCTTTTCCTTTGTCAGACAACTTCAAATAATGAACAGAACAAATTCAAATCAATTGCAGCCTTCAAGAATACATGTGAATCTTTTAATTTATAATTCACATATTGGCTTTTGTAATGAAGAAGAGCATATCAAACCCATTTAATCAGTTACAGTAATTTTACACTTATTGTATTTTGATTGGCAATGGTTTTATTCTTGATTATCATTATCTTATATTCTCTGATGTAGTTTTTGAAAAGATGAAACAGTAATATAAGATACCCAAAACGAATGTAAAATTTACTAGATTTTAGAATATGCTATTTAAAAATGTGGAATATGTGATATAATATTTCAACCTCTTGCGTTTTGTTTTATTAACAGAAATAATGAATCACTTCTGGAAATGTACTTTTCAGAAGGAGAAAGTATTATGCTTTGAAAGATAAGTAATGGGTAGTAAAACCATATATTTAGAAACTGTCATTATTTATTCATTGTTTCTGCAAATATTTTTGTTTGCCAAACAAATAATAGAATAATAGAATAGTTAGGGTTAGAAGTACCTTAGGATCATCTAGTTCCAACCCCCATTAACACCATTTATGTTAATATTCTCTTTCCTTAAGCAAGGGTAACTAACCTGGATAGACCTAATAATTTGGATATTCCATGTCCTTGAAGCAAACTAGATCATCAAAGCCACCATGTCTACATTCTAAAATGCAGACCTATTCTGAGTGTTCAAATCCCAAAATGGCCAAACGCCTGCAATAAATTTTTCTAAGACTGAATTTTCAGATTTAAATGGGTAAAAAAATGAGTAACATAAACCCCTTCTATTCCAATGAAAATAGAAATAAATTAGGACAGAGAAGACACCAGAGACAGCAATCTTACAAAGGTAAAAACAGTATTTTAAGATTTGCAATTATTCTTACTGCAATCCTCCTGATAGCTGTAGACAGCCACGTTCAAAACTAATTTTTCCTTATTCTTCATTCGAACATTTCCATGAATGCTAAAGCTATAGCTGTGTGGGCTAGAAACATGGATTGCAGAGAGTATTTGACTTTCATTACTGCTAGCAGTTATCTCAGATTCAAATCTGCAGTACAAATAGAGGGGACTACAAATTCATTTTTATGTACTTTCTGAATCAGTTGCTGAATATTCACTTTCTCTGAACTTCTCAGAGAAATTTTTTTTAAAATAATTGCAAACAGGATGGTGAGAGACAAAGTTCTATAGAGGCTATATTATTTAAACAATAGAAGATTGTGGGATATTTCTCAACAACTATGTGTTTTTACTTAGCATACTGATAATGGCTAAACATAAAATGAGATTTTTCCACAGTTTAAGCTGTAGAATAGATGTTAGACTGCATCACTAACTGAATAGACTTTTTATATATAATTAGGTTATCTCATATGACTCTGACTACAAAGAAGGAGGGAAGCATTGCACTGATATAACCCAAGTCATTTAAAATTAATAGCAAGTAGAATGAATGATTGTAAAGCTATGGCTGCCCCATCCCTGGCAGTGTTCAAGACCAGGCTGGATGGGGCTTGAAGCAACCTGGTCTAGTGGAAGGGGTCCCTGCCCATGGCAAGGCATTGGAATTGGATGGTTTTTAAGGTGACTTCCAAACCAGACCACTATATGATGCTATGGTTCTACTATTTTTTGTAGCAATCAATGAGGAATCTTAAAAAAAAATACATATAATAAATAACTGACACAAAGCTGAGGAAAAAACAGTTATTTTTGAAAGCTCATAATGTAATCAAAAATGTTATATATTATTGAATACTGTAAAGTCTCTAGCAGAAAGATTAATTTAAGATTATTGTACTGAACTCAGAAGTTCGCCTACAGCTTGCGTGCTGTAGCCACAGAAAGGAAATCCAGAGAGGAAAAATTCTGTGGGACATATCTACATATTTTTTTATTCTCATGAGGTAATGCATTTTTAAAGGTTTTTCTGTCAGCAAGACTTCCATTGAAGCTTGTTGGGAAAGTATACCTCACTGGACCAAAATGAGCAGCTTAAAAGGCATATTTCTTAAGTGGTAGCCCATTGACCAACCTTTCACAAGAAGAGGCATCACCCAGACTCAGAGGTATTTTCTGATTTTATTTCATTGATCTTAAATACAGTCTTCAAGAGACAGTTTAGACTAGAACTAATACAATATGCTACAACTAGTACCAACAAAGAATGCCATAATGCAAAAAATCTCTTTCCTATCTGTAGGTTTGGGCTTTTTTAGGGAAATGTGTTTCTCCAAGAATGATAGAAGGAGATTTGACATATAGACATACCTCTTTAGAACTGCTAGTAAGAACAATCTCCTCTTCTCCTATTTATCTAAGAATCTGCACTCATGACTCACAGGAAAATTGATATGGAATAAGAAACACTGAGTGATTGTGAAGTTACAGAGTCTAATACATTCAATTTGTCTGTGTCTGCAGACCAAACCAACTCATTTGATTTGACTTACACAGGGAAAATAAACCAGTACTGCTGCAAATAGAGAATTTGACAAAAATGATCTTTCCTCCACTTTCCCCTCCTCTCAAAAAATTCAAATTCCAACTCATGGAAAGACTGAATAACTTAATTGAGAAATTGGGACAGACAGCAAAACAATGAAAAAAAAAGTTGTTGTTTTTTTTTTTTTTGCAAATGAGGTTAAAAATCAGATCAAGTAGAAACCAATATTTCTCAGTTTCTGAATCCGTAAAACCTATTTTCTCTTAAGATGTAACCGACACAAAGACACATTAAGGGCACAGAATCCTGCAAAGAGGTGAAAGTCTTAGCACTATTTAGGTATAAAGACCAAATATTCACAATGGTAAGTTGCAGCAGTACATTCTGCAAAAAGTCATGTGTTTATATATGTGACCTCAGAGAATGTATGAATATTAGTGCTTCACACTAACAGAAATAATTTATATACTGTCCAGGGATAATCACGCATAAATATGTACAGTTAAGCTATACAAGGCACAGACTTCCTCAAGCACTGATACATGATTGCCCACATCATGCAGCTGTTATCAGCACCCCTGACACGACACTAGTTCATGTCAACCAACACTGCCCCAGTGCCAGGCATGATTTTGGAGGCATTTTTTGCCAGGGACTAGAGGACAAGGTTTCAGGGTATAATGAAACATAAACAGAAAATATAAACCCAGCTTTTTTCTTATACCCAGCCTCTATAACAGAAATTTCCATCAGCAGTAAGCAATGTAGTTTTGCCAGACAGTCAACATAATTTTCCTTTTGAAGTCCACTAATTATACAATAACGGCAAGCACATTTTACCTCTTACAGTAGCATGTAGTTCCAGAACTTGTACCTTTGTAAGATCAATACAGAAACTGAGGTTTTCAGACTGTGCAGTACTCTTAAGAGTAGCAAAACTGTCCAGGAAAAGTGCAGTACAGGGAGACAAAATGCGATAGTCATGTTTCTGTCCGTAATCTTAGCTCTCGTAGAGAGGTAATTGAAAACTAAGAGCTTTAAAATGAAAGTGCCATGCTTGTGCAGTGAATTACTTGGGATAAGAGACTAAAGACCTCATAAGTAGCTTATGAGGACTATCCATAATGTGGAATGGCTTTTGTTCCAACTCTTTTTTTCTCCTTGATAAATGGAATTGCTGTTCCAAGACAATGTTTCTCAAATGTAACCTCAGTTTCTTAGTTTTGATTCTCAGAGCACAGATTTTATTTATTTTTAACAAAGTATTACCTGAATAGAAGTTTGAATTCTTCAAGCTTATCCTGCAAGAATAAAATCTGAAATTCATGTGAGCCATTCTTTAAAATTGTGTTGGGGAGCTGGCAACATGCTTCAATAAGCTTTGACAATATCACAGGGAAAAATAAAGGCAATAAACCAATTTTGGACAATACAAGACAGTATTCTTTTTACCAGTGTTAGTAAAAAGGAGGAAAGGAAAAAGGGAAGCTCGCTCAGGATGCTCCTCTCCTCCCTCCTCTCCCCCCACTTTCTTTTTTTTCCTCAGGGAAATTTAAAGATACCACAGTGTACAATTTTTCCATGAAGGAGTGAATGTGTTCTCATCAAGTTCAAGATTTAAAGGCAAAAGAAATATGAACATTTTAAATTGAACTACTCCTACTTTGTCTGCAGTACTGCCTCATGTCATTGCTTATTGCAAGTCAGTCTAAAATTGAGGTTTATCAAAAGAATATATAATAATATGAAGAGTAACATGTGAAAAAAACTGATACAGAATTTTGTTGAATTTTTGATAACTATTATCATAATTTTTAAATAAAAAATTGGGAAATATTAACAACTCAATAACTACATTCCACTGTAACTACACAAAGGACTGTGGATTCTGGAATTCTTGGCATTACATGCTGTCTTTTTCAGATATTGCCTATGTCTGAGCTAATTAAAAAAAAAAAAAAAGCAAAGATAAATCTGTAAAAATTGATTCGTCACATTTTCCCGTTTCTAACTCTAATTTTATTGAGGTGTAGTTAACAGTTTGCCAGAAATGTCTGATTGGTGTAACAGTCTGGGATAGCTATTGAGAATAGTCAGTTTTCTCATACTGCATGTGGACACTCATTCTGTGGCTCTTCCATGACCTTCCTGACTGTTAGGAGACAAACTGAGGTAACTTGTATAGATGCTTGCCTTTTCATTTTATGTTTGTAGGAAATAATGCAGTGACAGCATAGAAATGTGTTGCCTGGTAGGAGGGGAAGGTGATTTTTACTTTGGAAGGAGGTTTATTTCAGCCATGTGCACTCCAACTCCCACCTTGACATATTCTCAGGCACCATGATGTGTGTGCCCAGATACTGAATTGTCCTCACAGTCCCTGGGCTCCTCACAAGTGTGCAGCCACATTTGGATATGTCCTTTGCATTTACTGTGAGGGTAGTGAGGCCCTGGCACAGGTTGCCCAGAGAAGCTGTGGCTTCCCCATCCCTGGCAGTGTTCAAAGCCAAGTAGGATGGGGCTTGGAGCAACCTGGTCTAGTGGAAGGTGTCTCTGCCAGCAGCAGGGGATTGGAACTGAGCGTCCTTTCCAACCCAAACCTGTCTTCAATTCTATGATCCTTAAAGAATGTAGGACTATTAATTAATGAGTATTATGTGGAGCCAGATGAGGTATCATTAAAAGCAGTGACAGTCAAGTGTCAGTGATGTAGAGTCACAATTTGATTCACTTTAATCCTCTGTCGAATCCTTTTATAGCTGTTTGAAAGTTTAATAAATGAGTTCTGTGCATCTTCTGAGTTTATGGGTACTTTATGTGCTATTTTACTGTGAAAGACTATATAAAAATCTTCTTTTCAGTATCTCAGTTGCATGGTGTCTGCATTGTGCTACATCTTTATTCTTCAGGGTAGAGAGTTTCTTGTTTTCAGAAAGATCTTTCAGTGACTGAGTATGTCAGTTTTCACACACTCTTCCTACACTTGCATTCTACTTCACCTTATTTGATACAATTTGTTTTTTTCAGATCAGGTTTTCTTCCTTCCTCTGCTTCAGACTCTGTATTACAGAGTGTGCTCTTTTTGCTTTAATTCCTTTGGTCTGTAAGTAATTTCACATAATCATAATAAAAAAGAAATGTCAGTTTGGGGAAAACAAATAATCGTTTTATATCCCAGAGTCTTTACTGCTACAATTGCACTGCCCCAAAACTTAACTGAGGAGAAAAAATTGCACAGATGAAATTATGTATCTGAAGGGACTGGGTAATTTTAATAATTTTAGGATATTTTATTATTAGACATTTCTTCTGGATGGCTTAGGATGGATATTAAAATCAGTGTACAATTTTATTCTAATTTTTAAATTACACAGCAGTTGGTGGGGATGGAGAGTAACAAGGAGATAAATACTTTGTATGAAATGTACTGTGAAGTTTGCATGCTTATGAAATTAATTGACATAATTTTATGCAAGAGTATGAAGCAAATATAGATAAAACTTTAATAGTATTTCTTCAGCACTTCAATACACCAGTTAGAAAAAAATCAGCAGTTGTGTAGATGTCTTTATTTTTCTACCTTCTGCAGTTCTACCTGCACTCATGGCTTGTTTAGAAGTATCTAAAAAGTGGTTGACATTATTCTGTGAAGACAAGACTAAGAAAAAGGTGAGCAGCCAGGAATGTTTGATAAAGAGCTCAGCCTTGGAAAAGAAACTGCTTCTGATCAGTTTCAATCATTAACTCTCTGACATTGATAATGTGATCTCTTCTAGGGATAAGACCCTAAGAGGCATCAAGGTGGCATTAGAAACTGCAAATAGTATAGTCCTCCCTTGGAAAAAAAGTAGCCTCAGAAAGAAACCTTAAAGAACATCAAACACTTGTCCCAGCTTTATGTAAACATGAGAAAGGTCCTTTGTCTTTGCTGGAGGCATTAATAATAATAAGAAGAAAACCAGTATCACCACAATGCATTAAAAAGGCATATAAAGAATGGTATAGCTAAGATTTTCTGGCTTGGTAGACTCTCAGAAACCACTGGATTGTGAGATGTTAGAAGAACACTGTGGGGTTCTTAAAGAGCCAAGGCTACATAGTGAGCGATTCCAATACCCTGAGTCTTGCTCCTTTAAAATAAGAAGAGTCTTGGCAGGCCTAAACTAGGTCAGTTGTCTTGTTATTCCTCTGTAACTTTCCACGTTTTCATGCAGAGAATGATCCCTGCCAAGGTTGTAGTTTCCCACTGTATAGAGTAAGGTATTTAATCACAATTATAACAAATTGTAAACATTAGCTCTGTAAACAATAGTAACCTCTAGACTAACCAATTAGAGCTTAGTATCCAAGGCTGTTACATAAGGAAGTAAGGGTATAAGAAGAGCACTGTATCTAATAAAGTTTGGCAATTGTTTGATCACATTGATCATCCCCACATTGTCCAGGACTCATGAGTCGACAGAACACCACAGTCAATTGTCAAAGATGAGGTTATCATATACACAGGATAGCCAGAAACATTATTTAACAGGCCATTTTTACAAAATCTATACTCTTTTTGCACTATTTACCTCACGCAGTGTTGTTTACACTAAATCATCCTTATGTAATTTCCTCAGCTACAATATATTTAATTTATATGAGTAAATTCCTAGAAAAAAACATGCACTTTTTGGTAAAACAATTATTTAATTTGAAAATATGCTGGAGCAATGTCGTGGTTTAAACCAAGCCACGCAGAGCTTGTGCACTCTCCCCTCCTTTCTTCCCCAACTCCCAGAGAGCTGGGAAGGAGAATCCAAAGAATGTAGCTCCCACAGATTGAGATAAGAACATTTTAATAACTAAGGTATAACACAAATCACTACTACTACTACAACTAACAATGATAAAAGAAATAACAAGTAAAGAGAATACAACACCTCACCAGCCACCGACCCATAACTCACCCCACCCTGCCTGACCGAGCACCAACTGATACCTCTTCCAACCCCCCAGAGAACTAGCTCTTCCAGGTAACTCCCAGTTATATCCTGGGCATGATGTGCTGTGCATGGCATACCTCTTTGGCTAGCCTGGGTCAGGTGTCCTGTGTCGCCTTCCTCCTGGCCTCCCCTCCTCCCTGGCAGAGCATGAGGCTCAGAAAGTCCTTGGACAAACCCAACATTTGAGCAGTAACTCAAAACATACTTGCTATCAGCAACATTCCCAGACCGAAAGTCAAAACACAGCACTGCACCAGCTACCAAGAAGGAGAAAAAATTACTGCTACTGCTAAACCCAGGACAAGCAATTAAAATTCACTTTCCATATACAGTATGACTGCAATGTCATTAGCATAGCTTGCAGTGGTATAAACTGACAGCTAATGATCCTGAAACTTTCAGGACAGTGTTCTGGATCCCTCAAAAGGGTCCTGTGGTATTCCTGATTTACTACTGATGAATATCATCCATGTTTATTTTAAGACTTTTTGTTTGTATTTATAGGTTCTTCTCATTATCTTAACCTTGAAAAGATGACATAAGACTTGACTAACAAGACACAAGCTAAACACACATGAAAAATCCATGATAATGAAAAAAAAAATATATTTCTGAAAAATAAATCTCCTTGGAAAAGCTAATTGGCAATGCAAAAAATGTACTTTGCTTCAAAAATAGACTGAATTGACATTGCTATGTTAATTTATCCAAATAAATATGTATTCATAGGGACGAGGTTTAACAGGTAGGGATTGTATTCCATAGTCAGTTAAAAACTTGACAGTCTGGGTTCAACGTTATTTTTATACAGTTTTTGTACATGAATGTCTATCACTTAAAACCAAATTTATTTATGAGGCTGTTTTCTTTGTCTAAACTAAACTTCACTAGTCAGCTAGTAACATATTTGCACCAATTTACCACAATGTTAATATAAAAGCCAGCAAAATGGCATACAGCACAGGCACTCAAATTCCTGTTACTAGAGTGCTGGCAAATGTTTAGTTTTGAAAATATAGAGATTCTTACCTCTGCTATAGGAAACTGTATGAACACTGAAGCTCTTGCTGTTTTCTTTATTCTCTGATAAGTTTTTGGAATTTTGTACAACTTAATTCATGCTTTTTAAAAATGAAAACAAAACCTGCACAGATTAATAAACTCTCAATAGCCACCTTTACTAAATAAATGCAATATGGAAAAGCTTCCTAATATAAATGCTCAGATGCTGGATTTTGAAGGCTTCTAAAACAAAGTAAATTGGGACTCAGTAGGAAATTTGCAACTGAATAAGGGCTTCTAATGTTTCTGGTTTATATCATCTGGTTAATTACAGTTTCTGAATAATTTCTTACTTCTAAAATGTACTCAGATCAGAAGAGATGCATCAGTGAAAGACTGTAAGCTGCTTATGGAAATTTCTAACCCATCTGCAACTGATGTTTACAAGTAAACAAAAATTTCCACTGCTCTGAGAATGGAAAGCAAAGCCTGACTACTTAGATATTTCTATTTTGGATCTTATTACATTTTCAGTACCTGAAATACAATGTTTGCATTCTTTTAGCTGTTATGTGCTTTAATAAGTGTAGAGATAATGTCATCTAACTTATATAACAGCACCTAACAAACTGGATTTCAGCTGCTGACTGAAGTAGTTACAAAAATCGCTTTAAATATAAGGGGAAAAAAAATCATTTAGAAGTGCATGCTAGTAATAAATCAGCTGGGGTTTGCTATTCTGACCAAGAAGCACTTAAACTGAAGATGCAGTTGATGAAGTAACTTAAAAACCATCTGATTTTAACTGTCCTGCCATGAGCAGGGACACATTCTACTAGACCAGGTTGCTCCAAACCCTGTTCAACCTGGCCTTGAACACTGTCACAGATGGGGCAGCTGCAGCTTCTCTGGGCAACCTGTGCCAGTGCCACACCACCCTCACAATAAAGACCTTCTTCCTTATATCTAACCTGAATTTCCCATTTTAAGTTTAAACCCATTTGATGGATTCAAGACTAGAAGTACGATTTGGACATTAAATCATTTAACAAATTTATCCTTAACAAAGACAACAAATTCTGTTTTAATTACTTCTCTTTAGGCAAATTATTTTTACTCTTTTTTTTCCCCCTATCTGGTATTTCACATACGTATGGAAGTTTTTTCACATAGACTGCATAGCCAACCATAGTATTTATAATACATATATCACCTGTTCTGGTTTGAAATGTTGGTACCTTCATTTCAGCTTTTAATGAAAATTCAAGTCTACTGCCTGATATCTACAGAAGTGGAGTTCTGTATTTTAGAAAAATTAATATCAAGCAGCAAAAGTAGTGGCAGAAAAATAACAAATCTTTATTGAAAGAGGTGATATATAATGAATAAAAATATAGATGCCAGAGTAGCATCTCTACCATAATTTGTAATTCCTTTGTGAATGGAAACAACTCTAATCTAATGGCAAGACTTATTGATCAGCATAACTAACAGAATTGTTGGCCAGCTCCATATAATTTAATTTTGCTTTTCACTGATCCTAAACTTATAAAAAAGGGTCAACAGTTAAATTTTAACGTAGCCATTTACTTGTAGCTCCATTTCAAAAAACAAACATGCCAGGTTGCATAGCCAACTCTGTCACACAGCACAGACTATATACTTGTAAAATGGTTAGAGATACCTGAAGATATAAATATATTCCAAGTGAACAGCAAACAAATCTTTGGTTCACAAAGGTTTGATGTAACATCATTTGACTTTTGTCCGAATAAAGAAAGAAGAGGAAGGGAAGGATATAAAGGGTTACTAATGCTCTGTGACAGTGTACAGTGTGGAGATTAGGTATGTTAGAAAGAAAGGTCAAAGAAAATGCCAGTTACTAGCCTGCCCAGTATAAAACATGAGGAGTGCAGAACATTCTTAATACAGAAAATCTGCCAATGCCTCTTGCTCATGGCAAGACATCAGCTGGTGACATACAAAAGGAATTTATGAATACAAGAAAACCTTGTAGACCCAGGGATAGCCTCCATTTTCTGTATTACCTTAAGTACAGATTTCTGTCTGCTAGTAACTGAAGACCCAGACCACTAATTCAAAAAGATGCTGAAAAACTAATGACCTCTGCAGACCTCTGTATTATTTGTTTGGTGACCAAGAGCAGATATAGTTTTGTTCAAGTGAAAGAGATCCTATTGCTCACATGATTTTAGCATTTCTTCTGAACAGAGGAACAAGAGGAACATATTCATACACTTGTGCTAATTTTTTCAAGGATAAAAAAATATTGAAACCTCATTAAAATAAGACTGTCAAAGTAAGAAACATCATCAGATTTACTATGAAATAAAATTTTAATATTAGTTACACTAACACAACATTTATTAGCAATATTTATGGAATTTCATGTTCAAAATTTTCCTGGGAACATCTTCTCCTTAGAGTATTGCATAAATAACTCTTTATAGTACTTTGTTTAAAATTCTGACAAGACACCTATTAACTCAGTGTTTCACAGAACTGAGAAGACTGAATGGGAGTAAGTTATGCAGAATATTATTTGTCTGTGTGTAATATTTTCACCACTCGTCTATCAGTCAATTCAGAGGACTCACTAAAGAGCAATGCATGTTCATTGTTCCTGGTTTCAAATGTTGGCTACTCTTTGCTTTTAAAAGACTACACAGAGGCCTGCCATACCAAGGAGCTCAGATATGCTCTCAGGTCATTAGGACAGGTACTCACACAAAGTTCTTAATTGACTGAGAGACTGGTGAGAATGTATTTTGGAAGTAAGACAGGGATGCAAAGAAGCGCTTTCTAAAAGCAATTCATTCAGTAATTCAGCTAATACAGCATTTTGATGGTTGATACTATTTTCTTATTAATCTTATTATTAAGACTGTATTTCTTCTTTAATGCTGCTGTGTATAATTGATAGTATACAGTATATCTACAGTTCTTATAGGCCTCATTTTTTACTATTAGAAAAAATTTAAAGCACCCTAACTAACTGAAAAAAAAAAACATATGGTTGTAAATGCATATAGTATTTCTGCTTTGTGAGAAATTAAAAGCAAAAGGTTCTATCCTTGCAGCAGGACAACCAGGGGAAAAGTCAAGCTTTAAGCTGCAATGATAAAAATGTTTGAAACAAACTTTTTTTGTTTGCTTTTAAGCTTTCTTAGGTTTTGCCACCTTTTCATGGCTCTGTTTACAGTATGAGATCCAACAATTGCCTTGATTCAATTTCATATTGTCATTTCCAAAATTACCAGAACCTGATGAGGGCTAGGAAATCTGACAACAAAGAATATACTGGCAACTTAGACATCATCCACTAGAGCTCTGGGCCATGACACCATTAAAGATCTGACTGTCAGAGTCTCCAAAGCATTATTCTTGCCTGAACGAAAGAGCTCCAGCGCAAATGAACTGACAGAGAAATACTATGCGCAACACACTGGCTTCACTTGTTGGACATCTCAGGGGTCTGTAACATCCCCTCCAAGCCACAGTGAGCAGTCCTGCTCTGAAGAAAAATGAAATTGAGCAAAATTCCTCAACAAACACTTGGTCATTGCTCATTCCCCAGCCAATCTTCTTCTGTTCTGCAAAGACCTATTCTCATCTTCCCATTCTCCCATCACACAGCAAAAACTAAGTTTGCTAATTATCTCCCATTGCACTACTGCTTCTCTGTCAAATGGTTAGCAATACCTGGAGGCCAACAATCCAAGAAGAAATAACTCACCGACTGCATCTAGAGACCCACTGGAAGTTTGGTTGTGGGACCTAGACACTAGATCTATCTGTGCCATGCACTCAATATCTGGGCAGCAACAAAATAAGTTGCTTTTAAGCTGAACCCAGAAGCAAAGTTAGAAGACACTGAGCACCAGTCTGGACTGTCAAGCAGTTAATCTGCAGAAGGTTAAGTTGCATGGATGGGATTAGGCTTGTGTAAGAAGGAGGTTTCTGCATAGGTATGATTGCAGCAAGTCAGCTATTCAGCAGTGTCTGAGACCCCACAGGAGACGTGTACCATAGCTAGCACAATTTAACACCAGTGGTAAGTAGACAATGCCCAAATTATCATTCTTGAAGTGGAAGCCAAACATTAACTTAGACTACTGTTTCAAATGATTTTCAGACTCTGTGTGCTGTCAACTCATGCACAGAATTGGTCTGGTAAATGAAGGGAGGATATTTTGCTATTGCCTCCCATGAGATCCTCATAAAGAAGCTGGTAAGTACAGGCTGGATGAACAGATAGTGAGATGGTTTGGCCCAGAGAGTGGTGATCAATGGCATGAAGTCTAGCTGGAGGCTAGTAAATAGCAGTGTTCTGCCCAGGGTAGCACTGGGTCCACTCCTGCACAATATCTTTATTAATGATCTGGATGATGGGGCAAAGAGTACCTTTAGTAAATCTTCAGATGACACAAATCCAGAGGGTTGGGCTGCCATTCAGAGACAACAGATTGGAAAAATGGGCGAGCAGGAATGTCATGCAGTTCAACAAGATGAATTAGGAAATTCTGCACCTGGGGAGGAACAGTCCATGCACCAGTACATGCTAGTGACTGCCCAGCTGGAAAGAAGCTCTACAGAAAAGGACCTAGAGATTCTGGTGGATGCAAAGATGAGCATGAGTCAGCAGCATACCATTGTGAAAATGAAGGCCAACAGCATCATGGGCTGCATTAGGAGCATTGCAGCAAGTTGAGGAAGAAGATTTTGCCCTTTCATTCAGCATTGGTAAGGCCATAAATAGAGGTTTGTTGTCCAGTTCTGAGATTCCAGTACAAAAGAGACATGAACATACTGGACAGAGTACGGTGAAAGTCCATCATGATGATGGACCAGAGTACCTCTCCTGTGAGGAAAGACTGAGCAACCTGGGACAGCTTAGCCTGAAGAAGAGAAAGTTTAGTGGGAAGCTCAACAATGTATGCTAAGCACTTGAAAGGTGCAAAAATAACAAAGCTAGGCTCTTTTCAGTGATGCCTGGTAATAGGATTAGAGGCAGTGGCCACAAACTGAAACACATGCTCCATCTCAGTATCAAGAAGCATTACTTTACTATAACGATGACTGAGCAGCGGGACAGGTTGCTCATGGACCTTGTAGAGTCTCCATCCTTGAAGATATCCAAAAGCTGTCTGGATATGGTTCTGGGTAACTGGTAGAGGGCTTGGAGCATAGGACCTCCAGAGGTCCCTTCCAAACTCAATTATCCTGTGATGCTGTGATTCTGTGACATTCTCAGAGCCTTCAAGAAGAGCTTGGATCAAAGGCATACTCTGACATTTAATATGTGTCCTTAAAACTTAACATTTTCTTTTAAGTTTTTCATATGGATTCTTGGTAGAACAGCAGGCTTCAATACAGAATCCTTATCTGAGCTTAAAAGTAGTCTCATTTCAATAGCTTCATCTCTGTCTATGGAGCTTGGTAAAGTATATTTGAAGTATCTGTGTAGCCAGCACCTGAATGCATGTCATGCATGCTGAATGTGCGGGTAAAAAGGCAAAAAGAATATGTCCTGTTTCAAATACTTTTTAAGACCAAATAAAAAATTAGCCCATTGAATTCAAAATAGTTCTTCCTGAAAGAAAGCATTAAAACTGCTTCTGAAAATAACCTGTAAAAAGGAATCTTCTATATAACTACTAATATATGTTGTTAAGAGACACATCACATTAGAGTGCACTATATTCTGTATTTCCCCTAAATGCATAGTTTTCTCCATATTAATTTAATTCAATTAAAATAAAAACAAAAGTTATCTTCATGTTAAGAGACATAATAAATTATGGATCAAATTATGTTCTCAAAAATGTTAAAAATACCAGGAAGATAGTGAGGAGCCAGATCCTACAATGAGAGAGCACATAAAAAAATGGCTAACCTTATTTTCTTATTGTCTTGTTGCAGCTCTTGTATATGATAATGATGGCTGACATTAGTATAAAAGTAAAGGAAGTATAGTGCAACCAATAAAACTTTGTCCATTAATATGATGATCATCACAACAGGAACTTGGAAATATGTATTCAACATACGCAGATTTTAGTCATCCTAGCTGGTTCTAGTTAAGGAAAAAAATAGAAATTATTCATATTTTAATTAAAATATTAAAAATTACCATTAAATGGAAAAGCATTTTTTCTGCTACATAGGGTAATTGAGGATGTGTATAGTCCTTGCTCAGCCTTTGGTGTTCTCTGTGACATTGTAAAAAGTCTATATTACCATATGTAATACAGACACATGTGAACTAGTTATCTGGAAGTCTTATTCAGCTGTCTGAGAGAATTAGTCACAATTTATTTAACCTATTTTAAAGACCTATTTTAGGCTAAAATTCACTGTGCTGTATAAAAGCCTCTTTTCTCTCCACTGACTGTATCAGATATATATATGTTATCAGATATGTGATACAACTATATGTGTTAATATAGTTATCAAACCATGAACTCATAACTCCCACCTTGCTGCCCCTGTTTTTCCTGTCAGCCTTTTATGACAGTTACCTATCTAAGCTCTAAGATTTTTTTAGCTACTTCTAAGCTTTTTGGGGATTAATGTAACATGGTCTTAAACGAGTCAAGGGACTAATACAACAGTGTATTTAAAGAACCAAGTCCTTCTCCCATTTTTTGAAATACCAACATTCTTACAGTCTTTAGAAATGCTTCCCCCCTCCCACAGATAGAATAATTTATATGTTCTAGCCCATAAACCTGTAAGTAGCTTTGCACCTTAGAGCATTGTGTGAAGGAGGATACCAATGTGACATCAAATGCTGTTTGCCCACAGAAACTGCTTGTAGCTTTCTAACAGCTAAACACCATGGAGCACAGACAAGTCCTATTATTTAGAAAACTTAAAGCCATAGACAGTGAATTCACTAGTCAGAGAATCAGAGAATCAAAAGATCATAGAATATAAAGTTTCAAGGGCCTCTTAAGGATCATCAAGTCCAAGTTCCTGCTCTTTGCAGGTCTACCTAAAACTAAACCTATGACTAAAAGCACTGCTTAGAGACTCCTCCAACTCTGGTAGGCACAGTGCCATGAATACTTCCCTGAGGAGCCTGTTCCAGTGAGCAGCCACCCTCCTAGTGGAGAACCTTTTGCTAATGTCAAGTCTTGTGAACCTCCTGTAGTCCAACAAGGCCAAGTGCAAGGTCCTGTGCCTTGGTCAGCACAATCCTAAGCACAGACACAGGCTGAGTGGTGGATGAATTCAGAGCATCCCTGAAGAGAAGGACTTGGGGGTGCTGGGTAATAAGAAGCTCCCCAAAACCCATCCCCCTTTGTGCTGGGCTGCATCCCCAGAGCATGAGCAGCAGGTCAAAGGACGGGATTCTCCCCCTGTGCTGCACTCTGGGGAGAGTACACTGAGTACACTCAGTCCTGTGTCCAGCTCTGGGCAACAACGCAAGAGGGATGTGGAGTTGTTGGAGAGAGTCCAGAGGAGGCCATGGAAATGCTGTGAGGGCTAGAGCAGCTCTGCTCTGGAGACAGGCTGAGAGAGCTGGGCTGGTTCAGCCTGGAGAAGAGAAGGCTCCTGAAGGGGAGGCCTTAGAGCAGCTGCCAGTGCCTAAAGGGGCTACAAGAAAGCTGGAGAGGGGATTTTGACAAGGGCCTTTAGGGGGAATGGCTTTAACCTGACAGAGGGAAGACTGAGATGAGCTCTTAGGCAGAAGCTCTTCCCTGTGTGGGTGCTGAGGCCCTGCCACAGGCTGCCCAGAGAAGCTGTGGCTGCCCCATCCCTGGCAGTGCTCAAGGCCAGGTTGGACAGAGCTTGGAGCAACCTGGTCTAGTGGAAGGTGTCCATGCCTGTGGGAGGTGGTTGGAAATGGATGAGCTTTAAGGTCCCTTCCAACCTAAACCAGCCTGAGCTTCTGTGATTGTACAATGACTCTATGAAAAATTTTTACTCCAATGCAACTTCCCTTTTCACCCAAAGAAAGAAAAGTTTTCTGAGGTTTGCTCAGGCTGCGTTGATATGAAAGCTAGAAGCTGGCTTTATTAGATTCAGGTAATATATAAAAAAAAATTATTTCCATTTCTAGCAAGGGAGTATTTTCTTTAATGCTGTATTGTGGCTCTGTAAGAACATTGCATTTACATGCTATAGGAATTTAAAGCAACTTGAGAGTTATCTTTTGGCTTTATGATAAATTTTAACATTTTCTCACTAATGTGATTGCATTAAGACTTTTGTTACTGGTTTAGAAATGTGACCAAAATAAAATTGCTCAGGTTTGCACTTGTATGGCTGTCCTGCCCACTTACACTGCACAATATATAGGAAAGACCATCTTGCCTCTCAGCTGAACAGTTCATTCTCAGAACTCAGACATATTTATATTCCTCCTGTTTTGAAGAATTTTTTGTTGGACTTGTACAATACGAAAGGTAGTGTTTGTGCTGCCTTTGTTGTTTATTTTTAACTTCTTTATTCTTAACTTCTTTCCCCTGCCTTGTTCATGAAGCAGTTTAATGCTTATGTCCTTGAAATGACTACACACTGGAAATAAATACAACCTAAATTCTGTCCTCAGATGAGCATGCAGTTTCTGCTGATAGAATTAATAAATGTCATTTACATCTTCTTTATACATCTGCATTTCTGCAGAGAATGCTGAGGAAAAGCAGATGCTATCCTCTTTGCAGAAGTGGTTCTGCCAGGCATGGTGACATTTACTTGTCAAGATGAAAATAATGAAAAATTAATCTTGTTGCCATTAGTGGCAAAAGAAAAAAAAAAAAAACTTTAACTGGTGCATCCTGCTGTACTTTAAAAAAACTGCGTCTGTGATTTGACAGCAGGAAAGCCCATAGGTCCTTGAAAATATCAGTTGGTGTCAGCCCAGGTTAGCATGAGGTATGCTTTTCTCCCAGTATGCTTCTTCACTTCTACTGTGGACATTCCATGACAGAAAACAAAAAAACAAGTTCTTCATCCACCTTGTTTAAAAACTAACACAAGAAAAATCAAACACAGTCACCAAATGGAAAAGAGCTTTACTTGAGAATAGCCTTTTACAGATACTGGGGGAAAAGAATTGAAGAAACCTTGAACAGCAGAAAGAGGCACCTCTTCAGGGAAGACTTTTTCAAGTATGATACACAACTTCAGAAAAAAAAAATATTTGTTTAAAAAACTAAAATAATAGGTGATGATCATATGATCCATTTTGATTGCCATTTGCAATATAAATACTAAATGAAATATGATTGGTAGAGAAAGAAAAAGCCATAAGGAGCTTGGAAACCTGGTGAATGGTGTTTTGTAACATGGGATAAAAGTAATAAATAGAATGATGCAAAATAAGAAAGACAGGAGAACAGATTCAGATGTAAGGAACCTTAGCAATAGAGACACAGGAGAAATTACTATGTTAGACTCATCTGGATGGCTTGAGAGACAACAGACACCTATCATCAAGCACTGTATTTTGTCTTTGTGAATACACAGTTGTCCTGGTTTCAGATGCCAGTTAATTTCCTTCCTAGCAGCTAGTGCCATGCTGTGTTTTGGCTTTAGTGTGAGAATAATGCTGATAACACACCCATAGTTCAGTTGTTGCTCAGAAGAACTCATCCTGGTCAAGTAGTTTTTCAATCTCTTATGTTTTGCCAGGGAGGAGGGGCACAAGAAGGGGGTAGGAAGCAGATATAGGACACCTGACGAGCTAGCCAGAGACATATTCCATACCACAGCTCATCATACGTGGTATGTTCTTTTCCCAGCTGGAGAGAGTTGGCTGGAAGGGGTTGCTCACTACTTCAGGGTGGGATGTGCATCAGTCAGCAGATATTGAGCAATGGTATTGAACACCACTTTTCTCTCTCTCCCTCTCCTCTAAGCTACCATCATTGTTGCTGTTATTATTATTAATATTATTAGAATGAGAGAATCACAGAATGGTTTGGCTTGGAAAGGACCTTAAGACCCTCCCGTTTCCCCTGCTATGGGCAGAGACACCTCACACTAGCCTATGCTGCCCGCTTTTTTTTTTCTTTTCAGTTGTAAAACTGTTCTTATCTCAACACCCAAGTTTCACCTTTTTCCAATTAACTTGTCCATCCCATTGAGGCTGGAAGCTTTCAAAGTTAGCATGGTACTTAGTTGCCAGCTGGGGTTAAACCATGACAAGAGTCCAGTCAACTACCAAAGGGTTCACAAATAATCAGTCTCTGATTTTGCAGAGAGTACTAAGGTGTGTATCAAAAAACAGTTCTTCCTCTTTGAAAAGTGCTCTTTACACCAGGATGTGACTATCAAGGTCATTGACCCTTTAAAAGACAAAAAAATCTCCTGTTAATATTGATAAGTTATCACTTCTATATTTCTAGACAGGTCTGTAGTTTTTCATGTGTACAATCCCTGGAAGAATGTAAACTTTCTAGAAGAAGGATAGAGATCAGCTCTAACACTAATGGGCAATTCCTCAGATAACTCAGAAAAAAAACCAAAATGTGCTTTCTACACACCTTCATTTCAAGGTCTGCCTTTAAGCTTTGACAATATAAGGTTGCATTTCTATGATGACTCATTTCAAAATGCATTCAAAAGCTAAAGGTACTAGAATTTTAAAAACTCACTAGACTTTACATTAGACATTAACAAATTCTCTTTTGGTAAAATGGTAAATTAAAATGTTCAGCGAAAACAGAAAATTCAGCTCTTTCTACTAATTATGAGTAATCTGAGATACAAAGAAATTAAATGCTCTGCTGAACAACAGCTCATTTCCAGAACAAGGGATAGAAAGGAAAACAAAAGTAAAGTGTTAACAAACAGCTCAGAATTTCTGTCCTGATTTCCTTCTTGCAACTGTTCCAGGCCTGTTTATGAGTGGGAAATTTTACCTATTTTAATTATTCTTGACACTCTGTAAGGTGTAAGGAGTATAAATGGCAATACAGTTATCACCCATTTAATTGTTTTACAACAGAGAAGCAAAAAATATTAAAAGACATTCTGTTTTTTTTTATGTTCAAAATGAATATGTAGGAAATTTTTTATATCTATAAGCAAGTAAGTTATTAGAAAATTAATGTTAATTTTAATTGTAACAAGAAATAATATATATAAGAAAACAGAAGAAAAATAAATGTCTTCAAAGGGTGTTTGCCCTCTCTTACACATTTTTGAGGACTCTGTTTGAAAATTGACAGGTGGAGCTATTTAAAGTGTGACCTGAAAATTGTGTTTCTTTCTCCTGCAATAGTGGATATTTTTATAAGAAATTTAAAAATGGTCTGCTCTTTTTAACAAATATGCATGTAATATATATGCTGCAGCAGGACAATTCCATCTAGGAGGACTGAATAAGTAATTTTCACATTCTTACAGTACACACTATCCTTGAGACCTTCTAAAGCAAGCATATTGCAACCAATAAAGCAACGGTGTTTAATGACAGGTGATTATCATTGCAGGCTCCATTAAAGAAAGATAAAATTACACATCAGCTTCAGTAAGATCATGCATTTAACCTGCTTCTTTTTGAGGAAGATATGCTTGAGGTGGAGAAAGAAGACTCTTGTAGTGCATTGAAGAAAATTAGCAATACTGTAATGCAAGTCAAACTGCAACTAAGCATACTATATTGAAAAACTGAAAATCATGGCAGTTAGGTGAAGTTCCCTACAACTGGAAAAAGGAAAATATAACCCACATTTTTAAGAAGGGAAAAATGGATGGCCCAGGGAATTACAGACCAGTCAGTCTCACCTCTGTGCCTGGCAAAATCTTGGAGCAGATTCTTCTGGAAGGCATGCTAAGGCACATGAAAAACAACAAGGTGCTTGGTGACAGCCAACATGGGTTCACTAAGGGGAAATCCTGTCTGACCAATTTGGTGGCTTTCTATGATGGGGCAATGGAAATGATGGACAGGGGCAGAGCAGTTGTTGTCATATACCTGGATTTGTGCAAAGTGTTCAACACTATCCTGCACGGCATCCTTGTCTCTAAACTGGGGAGACATCAATTTGATAGGTGGACCACTCGGTGGATAAGGAACTGGTTAGCTGGCTGCATGCAAAGTGGTGTGGTCAATGGCTCTGCCCATCTGGAGACCAGTAACAAGTGGTGTCCCTCAGGGATCGGTGTTGGGACCAGTCTTGTTCAAAATCTTTGTCAGTGACATGGACAGTGGGATTGAGTGAGCTTTCAGCAAGTTTGCCGATGACACCAAGCTGTGTGGTTCCGTTGGTATGCTGGAGGGAAAGAATGCCTTCCAGAGGGACCTTGACACACTTGTGAGGTGGGCTGATGCCAGCCTCATGAAGTTTAACCATGACAAGTGTAAGGTCTTGCACCTGGGTCGGAGCAATCCCAGGCACAGCTACAGGTTAAGCAAATAAGAAATTCAGAGCAGCCGGGCAGAGAAGGACTTGGGGGTGTTGGTTCGAAGAGAAAATGAACATGAGCCAGCTTCAGTGTGCGCTCACAGCCCAGAAAGCCAACTGTATCCTGGGCTGCATCAAGAGGAGCGTGACCAGCAGGTTGAAGGAGGTGATCCTGCCCCTCTACTCTGCTCTCGTGAGACCTCACTTGGAGTATTGTGTGCAGTTCTGGTGTCCTCAGCATCAAAAGGACATGGAACTGTTGGGACAAGTCCAGAGGAGAGCCACGAGGATGATCAGGGGACTGGAGCACCTGCTGTATGAAGACAGGCTGAGAAAGTTGGGTCTGTTCAGCCTGGAGAAGAGATGCTTCATGGAGACTTCATAGCAGCCTTCCAGTATCTGAATTGGGCCTACAGGGATACTGGGAAGGGACTCTTCACTGGGGACCGTAGTGACAGGACAAAGAGTAACAGGTTCAGACTTCAACAGGGGAAGTTTTGATTGGATATAAGGTGGAAATTCTTTCCTGTTAAGGTGGTGAGGCACTGGAATGGGTTGCCCAGGGAGACTCTGAGTGCTCCATCCCTGGCGGTGTTCAAGGCCAGGTTGGACGAAGCTTTGGGTGGCATGGTTTAGTGTAAGGTGTCCCTACCCCATGGCAGGTGGGTTGGAACTAGATGATCTTAAGGTCCTTTCCAACCCTAACTATTGTAGATTCTATGTTTCTAAAATTATCATTAAAACCAGGGATTAGGCAACTCATTAAATGCATTCTTAAACTCTTGGTAGGAATTGAAATTTAAATAAGTAAAGGATGGAAAAATTCCCCATCCGTGGCAGTGTTCATGGAAAGGCTGGATGGACATTTGAGCAATTTCATCTAGTGGAATGTGACCCAGCCCGTGGCAGGGGATTTGGTACTAGATGATCTTTAAGGTCCCTTTCAACCCAAACCACTGTTTGATCTCTATGATCCCATAGATACTGGCTTGTTTTGTGATTATATGGAAATGCACCAACTCTTAAAATTATTTTAATAAAATGTCATACAGGTAAAGCATAAAGGGAAAAGTATCAAGATCTATTTACTAACACTTCCATCCACCAATATCTTTCATAAAACATTTTGCAGTGCTCCTAAGGAAATTTTAGAGTAAATGTCTGCCCACAGTAGTCTGCAAATGGTGATAACGAAATATTCAATCCGCTCTGAAGACAAGGGGTAGCACATCTTCCACTGTTAACATGCAAAATGCAAAAAAATCAGGAGGCTGAAAAAAATCTGCTGTGTTTGGTACAAATGACAAATATTATAAGGAAACAACATCTCCAAACTTATTATCATGTGGGTATCTCTTCCCTTTGTATCTATAAATGAATATAGTTTATAAGTGAAAACAGATTTCAGGGATGTTTTCAGAAACAAAACAGGCAGATGCTGATCACTCACATGTAATAGGAAGAAATACCTTTCCTAAGAAACAGGTTGTTTTAGATCAATGACTCACATTAATGTATTTGTTTTCCAGTTAAGGAATTACAGGGTAACAGTCTCCTAACTTTGTCAACTTGTGAATTTTTTCTTTAGCTTGTCGAGGTTTAAACAAAGTCCCCCAACTCCCGGAGAGTTAGGAAGGAGAATCCAAAGAATGTAGCCCCCACGGATTGAGATAAGAACGGTTTAATTGCTAAAGCATAACACAAAACCCCTACTGCCATTTACTACTACAAATAATAATGATACAGCAAACAGCAAGTGAAAAGAATACAACACCCCACCAGCCACCGACCCATAACTCACTCCACCCTGCCTGGCCGAGCACCATGTGCTCCCTCCTCCATTTTCCTCCAGAGCTCTATCCCTCCAGCTTTCTCTTTCCCCAGTATGCATCCTGGGCATCACGTACTATGGTATGGAATACCTCATTGACTAGCCTGGGTCAGGTGCCCTGTCTCTCCTTCCTCCCGGCCTCCCCTCTTCCACCTGGCTGGAAAAAAACCTTGAACAAAAACACCCTCAAAACATGCTCAAACCATGACATAGCTTTATCAACATTTTCCTCTAAAATAGAATATTATTTTTTTAGAAATGTTTTCATAAATGTTTCATAAAATCCATGTGTTTAGTATACAATTTTTTTTTAAAAAAGCTTATTTACTGTGTAAAAAAAAAACAGTTATGAGGAAGTCTATCTGTCTGAATTATTAGTCTAACACCACACTTTGAGGTAATATTTACTGTTAACATTTTTTTATTACGTGTCATAGCACAACATCTAGGCAACAGGAAAAAAAAAGAAAACAAAACCAAAAACTGAACAAAACCAGAAGTTGCCTGTTACATATAGAAAGACGGAGTTTAAATAAATATTATCATATTTTCCAAGGTATCTTATTTTATTTATTTTTTTTCAGATAGCTAATGCTTAATTTCCATGCGAATATGTAGTTGCTATGAACTGCAAGCTTGGTTTTCTTTAGGTAAAGTGCCCTATTTCTTCAATAAGTAGCTAGACACCTGAAGAGGAATGAAGCAGTGTCGTGGTTTAAGCCAAGTCCCCCAACTCCCGGAGAGTTAGGAAGGAAAATCCAAAGAATGTAGCCCCCACGGGTTGAGATAAGAACGGTTTAATTGCTAAGGCACAAAACAAAACACTACTGGAATTCCTATTACAAATAATAGTGATATAGCCAATAACAAGCGAAAAGAATACAACACCCCACCAGCCACCGACCCATAACTCACTCCACCCTGCCCGGCCGAGCACCGCGTGATCCTTCCTCCATTTTCCTCCAGAGCTCCATGCCTCCAGCTCTCTCTCCCAGTTGCATCCTGGGCATCACGTGCTATGGTATGGAATGCCTCATTGGCTAGCCTGGGTCAGGTGTCCTGTCTCTCCTTCCTCCCGACCTCCCATCCTCCCCGGCAGAGCACATGCTCAGGAAAGGCCTTGAACAAAAACACCCCCAAAACATGCTTGCCATCAAGCAACTGGTCCCAGCCCAGAAGCCAAAACACAGCACTGCACCAGCCACAAGAAGGAGAAAAAATGACTGCTACTGCTCAACCCATGACAAGCAGTCACAACACTTTTACAAGAGCTATTATTAGCAGTTATATAAATTTTGTCATGAAGCGATGCTATGCACAGAGGATAAATACTGCAAGCAATATTATTCTCATTTAAGAGCTTATAGCTAACTTCCACAGGAAAAAAAACAACACCTAAATCCCAAGAGTATGACATGGATCAGGAACAGCAATGCATTATTTTTTTTTCTCTCTGTATTTTGTCTATGAGTTGTTTTTTTTTTCTTGTTGTTGGTTTTGGGGTGGGTTTTTTTGTTTTTGTTTTTTCAGTAAGGCTGTAGAAGGATGTAACTATCAAAATAAATCTCAGCCTCAGCAGATGAACTTCAGGAGAACTATTTCTCCCTAGTCAATCTTGCACATCCATAGTGAATACTAAATATTTTACGTAGAAATTAATGAATTTTGCCACATTTCCAAACCTTTCTTTTCCTTGGAGTCAGCACAGCGGTTCAGTGTACCGTACTTTCTGCTTTACTGACCTTCCATGACCTGAGTTTCAGGCCCCGCTTGAGGCATGGTTTAAATTTTTGATGAGGAGGATTTAGTATCTGGATATCTCAGGGCTGACTTTGGGGTTAAGGCAGTAAGTAATGAAGTCTGTACACTAGTGCCTGTATTACACTCTGAAATTAGTCATCCTTGTATTACTGAAAATAGTCACATGGTTCAGAAAAATTAAGGATTTAAGGAAGCTGCATCAGAGTGGAAAGAAAATTATTTATATTTTTATGTAGCTCATGATGTCATTACAGGGCTTACTTATATATGAATTAGATGAGAATGACTTTAAAACAAAAAGGATATTATTTCAGCTTAACCATGGAGAACTGGATGATGTAGAGAACCAGTTATGTTGAGTGAGAACTTAATGTTATTAATCAAGTCAAATATTACTTTATTGGTGAAAAAGAGAGAATCTTGTTATCTGGAAATTAGAAGAGAAGGAAATCCTTACAATGAAGCAGTATGGGAGAGAAGTTACTCTAAAGGATCAAAAGATGGAGGAAAGAAGATGACTGAATAGAAAGAAGGTAGGTAGAAGAAGGTTGCCAGCCACAGCAAGTCAGAAAGACACAGTGGATTTGCAGACAGTTTTGGAAATATAACTGTCCTGTGGCTTTCATATGTCTGTGACAGTAGTTAGACAGAAATTGTTCCATCTTCCATGGGCAGGATCTGGAAGACGTTTTGTATTTAGCATAAGTAAGATAAATCTTGTCTAAATTAAAAAAAAAAAAGCCAGATCAAGACGTTTATCACAGTCAGTACAATTAAAACTGCCACAAGACAACAAATTATAGAACAATAGTCATATTTTGCTGAATTTACCTTTATGTTATCCAAAAGACATACCTGCGTCTTCACTGGTTGATGATCAAGCGTTTTTCTACAGCAAAGGGAACTAAATAATAGATTAGATTATGCATTAAAAACTAAATTTGCCTTTATAGGTAGAGTTGAATGGTGGTGTTAATACTGAGGCAAGGCAAAATGTTTATATTAAGAATGCACCTATGCGCAACAATATGTAAGTAGCGACTACTCAAAAAATGCTCTATGTTGAATTCTTCTCAGCCTTTCTTACATGTTAAAAACTGAATTGTCTTTTTGGATACTTCTGTCTTTATCCCACTGCCACGTGGTATGACAAACAGTAGGATTACCTATAAATAGATAGCTTATAACAAACTGCATATAAAACCAGAAATCTCCCTGCATTGCCAGTGAACAGCTAGTCCGTGGAGCTCTGACATCTTTGCCATTCTGGTATATAGCCAATGATGTAACATACTTACTGTTACAACATCGTAACACGTTCACATGTATTCAGTATGGATCAGTTTAGACAAATATGATGACTGCTGTGGAAAAAAGCTGGTAAGGGAGCAGCCACTCCTCAGCAACATTCACCATCTGCATATTATTTGAATTGCTATGGGTTTTTAACATCCTATTGGAGCTAGGTCAAAAACAACACTTGTTTGATTTCCTTCAAGTAAAGATTGTGTATTTTAAAACTCTTTCAAATTAAAATGGTAGAGTAATATCTTCATATAATCTTTTTGTAAGCTGCAGGTTACTGATGGTAAAATTAGCAATCTTATAACTTTATGGAAAAGCTAGGTTTGCACACTTCTTTTTATTGATTTCTTGTCACTTCTAATTATCCGTGCTGTCAATAAAAAAAAGCATCAGCTCACTGGAATGTGCATTGAACAATTTTTTTCTATTAAAATGTATAAATTGATTCTGTTAATCCTAAGTGTCACTTCTTCATGTTAAAAATTATGTCTAGGCATACTTATTTAAAAGTGAAGTAAATACATCTGAATGGATTTGTCTGACGTAGTCCACCCTATAATTTTCTATTATTCTATGTGGCAAATCATTAAAATAATAACACTACTGTTTGTTTTAAATACCCTCCTACATGGGTATGGCATGTAGTAATAATTTCTGATGAAACAGAAATACTAACATAGTGTTACTGGTCTTTGGCTTTCTGTAAATGCACTAATGACCTACCGAGCCTGTCCCCTTCAGAGATGAAATTGAGCAGAAATTTAAGATGTGTAGCTGGGCACAAAAAGCTGGTTAGAGTGTGGAGATGGTAAGAAATAAGCTTGTCAGTCACTCTCCTGGTTTTTCTCTTTAACTGACATACGTCGACATTAATACATGTTTTTCTCCTAAATGCTGCTAATCTACCCAGGGGGAATTAAAAGACTAGAAGTAATGCTAAAAGTTAGGCTGCTGTCGATGACTGGAAGCAGACTAGTTTACTGAAATATGAACACCTCTCCAGCACTTAGGGTATAGCATATAGAGATTACAAGTGCCACCAACATTTGTCAAAATGCATTTTCTATTTTTACCTGCATCTTTACTCTGTCTCTGTCCGAAATAATGATCCTGTTGATTCAAGTATTTTGCTGTGATGAAATAGTTGCTTGGCAGGTGTAAGGCTACTGGGGAAAGTGCTGTACACGCAGTAGTGTTTTGATGAAGTCTCTTCCCCAGTAGCTTATTACTGCAGTTGGAAAGAGAGCTATGACTAAGACCCCTTTATTTTCACACGTTCTTGTGACAAAAACATAGAAAAAGAGGTTTCATAGAATTAGTAAGATGAAAATATACCTCTTGATGACTCTACATAAAGGTGGAGTACTTTAATGGTCAAACCAATCAGGTTCTCTTGTACATCTTCCTATTTCATTGCCATTTTTCTTCATTGCTTGTGAATATAAGAAGTACTGATTAAAAACAAAGCCCAGAACAACTCACAAAAGAGAATAAACTGCAATGATCCTCTCTATTGAGAAGTTTCATACCTGTCAGGAGGGGCAAATAGAAGCCAGAAAAACAGCTCTGGTCACTGATGCCGTTTAATAAATCTTCCTCTAATCTGCTTAAGGGTTTACCTGAGACTTCAGTGACTTGGGTGGGGTTGCACTGGATGGGCTAAGAATAGGAAAAGGTGACGATACTGTTTTAGTATACAAAACTTTGCACATTTTTGTCATTCTTTTGATTATTAATGACTTCAGGATTTTATTTAGGTTCATTTTGCTTTTTGAATGATTAATTTAAAGGTTTATAGTAATATATATTGGTAAAATCAGCAAGCAGAAAAGTGAATTACTGTTTTAGCAATATCCAAAATGCTACATGCTCAATGATTAAATGATAAAACAACAACATAGAAGATTTAATAACTAAAGGTGGAATCATCAAATCCGAGGAATGAAAATCTTTACAAAAGCTTGGTTTCTGTATTGAAGTGAATAATGCCATTTAATGCTGTCAAATCTCTGAGACTGCAAAATTTCATACATTTCCCTTTAATTTTTAAAAGTGTATATTTAAATAGACATATTTAAAAGAAATGTTATAATTCAGTCTAGTTAGACTTTAGAAATTAGAATTGATGTGTTCATGTGTTTATCTAAACTGTGGCTCCTTCCTTAATCAAGGGAGAAAATTTAGCACATTCTTCAGATCAACTTCTCAGCTTTAAAATAAGACAATTTCAAGTGTTTTTCTACAGACTCAGATAGGTTAGGACAACTAGAATACAGATATCTGTAACTGATGAAATTTGTTCTGCTCTAAGGGTATTTCTATCCTAATAAACAACATAGGTAGAGGGAGCAGCTTTGTCATTGCATCACTTTTCAGTCATGTTTCACAAGGCTGTGCCTCTTGGTCTTAAGCCAGAAAACAGACCTGACTGTATTATTTAAAAGAAAATAGACTGCAAAACCACTTGGCATGTTGAATGGTCATCTGACATGTTTGATTTAAAAACCAGATATCTAGAACAACAACATCCAGATGGTAGGACAACTTCACAGGGAAAGAGTAGAGCTAATTGTCATTCTGGTTAAAGAGATATTTTCTTCAGTTGTTTGCCCAAAGGAAATCTGAATTGTCTCAGTTGCATTACTAGTAGTAGCACACAAAATAAAAAAGGAGTGAGAAAAGGAGACAGTGTATTAAAAGCACTGCAAAAAACAAGGCATTTTACAACTTTGTCATAACCCTTAAAAACAGGGTGTGGTTAACAACTGCTGAATCAATATGTCATTTTCAAGGAGACAAGAGAGAAAGTTTTACATGGTTATAAAGTTTAAATCAGACCAGAAGTCCATTTATTCCAAATTGACAGCAGCTATCTCTGTGTTTGCGTGTCACTAATGAATTGCTGACCTTCCATCTGGCAACTCACTGTGGTAACAGCAAGAATCTCAAGATAAAAAATCCCAGGTTTATTGCAGATTTGAGTGTAACTACATAAGATTATGCTTGCTTTGAAAAAATCTTATGGAGAATGATCTGACTGGATGTACATAACAGAAAACAGAAAGGAGAAATTAAATTAAGCATTTTGGTAGCTCTAGCTGATCAAGATTCTTGCAGTAACCTCAGCAGGGATTTACAGTCTTTTAGTTAATGTTACAATTTCTCATGACGCATGCAATGAATTGCCTTAAGAACCAGTAGTCTTCCAGGTCACCCTCTTGCATCAAAAATACCTACTTTTATTATAAAAGGATCTTTACAAAACAAACCAAAATTACAAAACAATCCAAAATAACAAAACCCCCTTGTCCTAGGTTCAGCAGTAGTAGTTATTTTTCTCCTTCTTAGTAGCTGGTACAGTGCTGTGTTTTTGACTTTCACCCTGGGAACAGTGTTGCTCTGTTTCTGTTCAATGTTTTTAGCTGCTGCTCAGTAATGTTTACTCTGGCCAAGAACTTTCTGAGACTCATGCTCTGACAGGGAGGAAGGGAAGCTAGGAAGAAGCAACAACATGACACCTGACCCAAACTAAGCAAAGAGGTATTTCATACTGCAGCATGTCATGCCCAGTATATAAACAAGAGGGGTTAAATCACTGCTTGGTACAGGTTGGGTATCAGTTGGCAGGTGGTGAGCAGTTGTATTCTCTTCCCTTGTTATTTCCCTTAACATTATTATTATTGGTGGTAGCAGTAGTGGCTTTGTGTTATACTTTAGTTACTGGACTGTTCTTGTCTCAACCCATGGGAGCTACATTCTTTCGATTCTCCTCCCCATCCCTCTGGGAGTAGATGAGGAGGGAGGAGGGGAGTGAGAGAGCATCTGCATGGCTGACTGAGCTTAAACCACAGCACCCCTCCACCACTGCCCTCTGCCAAAAACTAACAGTAACAACAACAACCAACCAACCAACAACAACAAAACAACAAAAAAACAACAAAAAACCCCACAAAAAACACAAGCAGAAAACCTCATATAGGCTGAAATTCAAGAAAAGAATGAGCTTCTAATACACAAGAAAAGACTGCAAATTCCAACACAATGGCCTAGCTTTAGGTGGTGTTCAAATGTAAATATCTGTCTCAAGATAGACATACTCCAAGCAATGAATTTTTAACACATACATGAATGTTTGGCAATTATGTTTATATATTAAAAACTCACTTGTTTATTTTAAACAAGCCAGTTTCATTATGATATTTAAAATCTTGATGCTATAAGATCTGATTTTTTCCTTTGAAGCTCTTGGCAACTGCTGACTTGAGAAGTGAATCTACCGTAAATGGAAGGAAGTGTCAACCATGGTAAAATTAAGTTAAGCAAGAAGAAAAAGAATATTAAATTGAAAGCTTGGCTATCATAAAATGAGATATGCATAGTTTTCAAGGAACATGTGTAACCCTAGGAGACAAATACTATTTCTGGATTAACTTTGCAACCAGCTGACATTTCTGAAGTTTAGAAATTACAGCTTTTAGTAAGCACTTATGAGCCAGGATTAAATTAACAAAATTTGAAATACAGACAAAAATATTTAAGTAGCCAACTCAGTTCAGGTTTCTGGAAATGTCTTTTTCCACTATGATGTTCAGAGCTTTATAGCAAGCATTAGCAGAATCAGTGCATACTAGAATTTGGACTGATCAAAACTTAAAGGTAAGGCAGCAAAGAACTTATTTGGACTACTGAGAATAACAGGCCAAGTAATGTAAGCAAATTCAACTCCATTAGTGATCAGTTAATGAGCACAATTCTTGATAGCTTTATGGTTAATTGGTCTAATGTTATTGAATTTAAGAGTAACTATAATTTAAATATTATGTATTGATATATACATATACACACACTTATAAATATAGTAGAATGCCAATAACTCATCTGATAGGGATAAAAATGATCATGTTAACTGAAAGAAGAAATTACTTAACTTCCTACACAACCTATTAAAACTGCTTGCTAGGTCAATGTTTTTATCATAATATGACTATGTAGGAAATTATTCATGGGGTTCTGTAATGACAATACCACTGTTCTTAATTAGTAACTAACAGGATTCTAGAAGTCAAGATGAATTCTAATTCACGGCTTGGTTTATCAGCCTTCCTAGCATACATCCACCCAACCATGCCAGAGCTGGTGTTGGTCATAGAAACTTCAGAACAAATTTATCCCATCACAACACAGCGTTCTACAGACTTGTTGCGTACTTTATGATCTTAGGTGACTTCATAAGAATTTTAATTTAGACTATATATAGGAAGCAAAATTGAGACAATATGTACATATTTAAATACTGACTTTGTTTCTGAGAATCCCCTTTTGAAATGTTTTCACTTAGGTGTTTTTAAAAGGAACATATATTGGAAAAGAAACAAACAGAAATAAAATAGTTTGAGTCAAATACAAAAAAAAACCACCTCACATTTTTCTTTGGGAAAATTAAGCAATGTTTTGTAGTACAATTTTTTTAAACTAAAAGAAAGCATTTTGTATGCACACACTGCTCCATGACTGTTATTTCTGTCTCCCATGAAAAAAAAACATCAGAGCTTATTAAACAAGGGCATTCTTTGTAAAATGCTTTTCTTCCCATTGCAACCACCTCTGTCTTATTTCTCTGCCTAAGACTTTACAAGCATATAAAATCATAGAATCATAGAATCATAGAATAGTTAGGGTTGGAAAGGACCTCAAGATCATTTAGTTCCAACCCACCTGTCATGGGAAGGGACACCTCACACTAAACCATGCCACCCAAGGCTCTGTCCAACCTGGCCTTGAAAACTGCCAGGGATGGAGCATTCTCTACTTACCTCGGCAACCCATTCCAGTGCCTCACCACCCTTACAGTAAGGAATTTATTCCTTACATGCAATCTAAACTTCCCCTGTTGAGCTTTTAAACTGTTACCCCTTGTCTTATCACTACAGTCCCTAATGAAGAGTCCCCTCCCAGTATCCTTATAGCCCCCCTTCAGATACTGGAAGGCTGCTATGAGGTCTCCATGCAGCCTTCTCTTCTCCAGGCTGAACAGACCCAGCTTTCCCAGCCTGTCTTCATATGGGAGATGCTCCAGTCCCCTGATCATCCTCGTGGCCCTCCTCTGGACTTTTTCTAACAGTTCCATGTCCTTTTTATGTTGAGGACACCAGAACTGAACACAATACTCCAAGTGAGGTCTCACGAGAGCAGAGTAGATGGGCAGGATCACCTCCTTCAACCTGCTGGTCACGCTCCTCTTGATGCAGCCCAGAACACAGTTAGCTTTCTGGGCTGTGAGCGCACACTGAAGCTGGCTCATGTTCATTTTCTCTTCGAACCAACACCCCCAAGTCCTTCTCTGCAGGGCTGCACTGAATTTCCTTCTTGCCCAACCTGTAGCTGTGCCTGGGATTGCTCCCACCCAGGTGCAAGACCTTGCACTTGTCATGGTGAAACTTCATGAGGCTGGCATCAGCCCACCTCACAAGTGTGTCACACAAGCATGCCTCCCTCTGGAAGGCATTCTTTCCCTCCAGCATATCAACTGAACCACACAGCTTGATGTCATCAGGAAACTTGCTGAGAGCACACTCAATCCAACTGTCCATGTCATCAGCAAAGATGTTGAACAAGACTGGTCCCAATACCAATCCCTGAGGGGCACCACTCGTTACTGTTCTCCAGTTGGACATTGAGCATTGACAACTGCTTGCATGCAGCCAGCCAACCAGTTCTTATCCACTGAGTGGTCCACCAACCAAATTGATGTCTCCCCAGTTTAGAGACAAGGATGTTGTGCAGGACAGTGTTGAACGTTTTGCACAAGACCAGGTATATGACATCAACTGCTCTGCCCCTGTCCATCATTTCCATTGCCCCATCATAGAAAGCCACCAAATTGGTCAGGCAGGATTTCCCCTTAGTGAACCCATGTTGGCTGTCACCAAGCACCTTGTTGTTTTTCATGTGCCTTAGCATGCTTTCTAGGAGAATCTGCTCCAAGATTTTGCCAGGCACAGAGGTGAGATCGAGTGATCTGTAATTCCGCAGGTCATCCATTTTTCCCTTTTCCAGTTGTAGGGAACTTCACCTGACTGCCATGATTTTTCAAATGTGTTGGACAGTGGCTTAGCAACTTCATTCACCAGCTCCTTCAGGATCCATGGATGGATTTCATCAGGTCCCATGGATTTGTGTATGTTCAGGTTCTCAAGATGGTCTCGAAACAGATTCTCTCCTACAGTTGTCTTAGGGTCTTCATTCTCACAGTCCCTGCATCCGCCTTCTAAGACTTGGGTGGTGTGGTCAGAGCATTTGCCAGTGAAGACTGAGGCAAAGAAGTCATTGAGAACCTCAGCCTTCTCTGAATGCAGGGTAGCCAGTTCTCCTGGTAGCTTCCTCATGACCCTGTTATGTTTCTTATCTGTTCTTGAGAGAAGGCTGGCAAACAAGTTCTTTTATTCTTGCTTATAATCTTCATTCCAAGGCAACCTAATAAGTAGCCCTGCCCAGCTGGGCTATTACTGGCAGATCTCTAAAGTAATCCTGAAGGAAAGTACAGATTATTGAAAACTCAACCATGGAGCAGCCCACCTCCTGTTCACTTTGGTGATTTCTGGGCTTCTCTGGAGACCATCTGTTCAGCTGTCTTAAATGCAATGAAGGATTAATAAGTGAGAAATGCTGGTAACTTTTTTTTTGGTCTGCATTACAATGTAACTTATGGCTGTATCCATGGCATGCAAATTAATTTTCAATTAATTCATGTCATTAGTGCAATCACACTTCATAACAAGAGTTAAAGACATGACGCTAAGAAAAAAGATAATTTCCATCAAAAGTTAAGTACATTTCTTGCACTGTGTTTTAAAGCTATTTTTAATCTTTGCTGTAGCTTTAAGTTAGTAAATGCACATCACTCAGATAAATAATATTTGAAGCAGAACAAAAGCCTTAGCATCCACAAATTTTTAGCGATCGTTTGACCTCCCCTTTTTTTCTTTTTTTTTTTTCCTTTTTTTTCTTTTGAGAGCTATTTTAACTTATCTTTTCAAGGGTTTGTTCACATTCTTCTACAACAGCCATCCTGTTTAAATTTATAAAATCCCGAGACTAGCTTGGACAATAAAACCCAGTTTTTCTGACATGTTAGGCAGGCAAACCTTGTCACATTAAGATGCCACTCTAGAGCAGCTGCTGAACAGAAAAGCATTAGTATCAGGATTTCAGAAGGGTTACATTACCTCTGCTGTATGTAATACCTTAAATGCTGCATTTCAGTGGTGAATAACCTATGCAATTATTTTAATTTTGTCTCCTCAGCAAAAATTTCCCCTAAAATTTATTTCAAAGTTGGAATACTCTTAAAATGTAGAGGTTTATACATGTAAGTACAGAGTCCTGTGAATCAATCATGGTACTTCACTACATCAGCCTGATTTTCTGTCTGAATTGTCAGACACTGTGGGGATTGTTTTTAGCTTCCCTTGTGGAAAACAAGAAAACCATGTGATGTTTATAAAAGTATCACTGTTCTTTTCCAAGCTGAGCACCATTCCACTGACAATTTGAAGTTAAATCTGTATTGTTCGGAAGATAAGTAGCTGTTACAATGACCATGTTTCTTACAATATCCTTTTATGTGTAACTTTTATAGCAAAACTAATAAAAAATATCTGTCTTTAAATACTCTCTATTCTAGGTTTCTCCAATATTCTCAATTTAGGTTATGAAAGGATTTATAACTTAAGAATTAGAAAAAGATAATTTTAATCTGTTAGAATATGTTGGTGTTTATGTTGTGTGTATATAGTTTAAATAACCTTGCTTTTTAAACACTTACATGAGAAAAAAAAACTTTTTGTTTTCAAATTTGAAAAGTGTCATGTTTTAAAACATTTTAAGGTCTTCAATTTTTAAATAGCAAATTATTCAGTTATCTTCATAATTTAATTTGGTTAAAATCAACAGTGAAACAATTTTGCTAGAAAATATTAAAAACAACTCACATCATATAATATTTAAGTATTTAAACTAAGTAGAGGGATGCATATATTGCAGAGATAAAGAAGTACTTCTTCACTCATCTCCATTTCTAGAAACAGCACTTCAAAAGAGATGGCCATTCTGGGTGCTGCACTGTCTGTGATTCAAAAGTTTAAGTTTCGCTAACTTGTCAAGGCTATTTTGTGCTGACCTGTGCTCTCACGCAAATGTAATTACCAGAACGGTGAATTAATGCCTCAAAACAGAAACACAGGAAATTACTTTAACTAATATTGCAAATGATAATAAGCAAATTGTTCATTTCAAGATCTCATTAAATAATATAGCAGTAGGTCTAGTAATTTTTCTCCATTTCCTTGTCATCTACAGTTTGACAACTTTTAAAATAAATTTGTGAGCATCTTTGTGCTAAATTGCTGTTGTGTGAATTCCTGAGCAAACTTAGCATAATTCTCAACATTCCTACCTGTTTCTTTTACAGATTTACAACTAATTGGGCCATAGATATTAAAAGGTAGAAATAAGCAACAACAGCATTGCACAAAATATTACTCTATTCCATCTTAGAGTAATCTGCAATTCAGGAAAAAAAAAAAAAAAGAAATAAAACTCTTGAACTTTCTTTACTACATTATGCAAATGCATGCCTCCATCTAAAGTGAACTTAATTATTCTGGATCTACATTTTGATGTGTTTCTTTTTTCAGGCCTCAGACATCCTTTTTATCTCTCTATGTTACCTTATTTTCAGTCCTAAAAGACAATAATATTACACTGTTTATTATCATGGATGATTGGGTTTTCCAGGCAGTAGGACCGATGTGTGTATACATATACATATAGTTAAGATATTCCCCAATGGTAACAGTTGCGTTATAACTCTAGCAGTGAGGAAAAACACTTTAAACAGTTCCACTTTTGAGAGCCAAGACTGGAAAGTTGTTGAATGTCTCATAGCATATATTTGCTTTCAATGACTAACTAAATCTCTAAACTGTATCCTTTATAATTAAAGGATTCAACATTGTCTTCAAAGAGAAACTAAAGTTACTTAAGACTCTTCAAGAGCAGGATACAGCTTCAGACCTTGTAAGACTAAAAACAAATACATAAATTAACAAAAAATATATTTTTGAAATTTGTTATTGTTATAGTTTGGGTATTTTTTGTCTGTTTTAAAACTGTTTCCTTGCTTCAGTGTAGCACAGCCTGTTACATTTTGGGATATAATTTGAGCATATCATTATTACAAGTTTTTAAGTCTTACATCATGACTTAAAAAAATCATAAATAAAAACAAAATTATTCTTTTTTTAAACTTTCCTGCAGATCTAGTCAAAGACGAGAAAATACTATGCCTCAGTCCTCTCTTGTCCTGATCTAGGATGTTACAATTACAGTGTAGTACATAAACTGAGAAATACATCTGAACAACAGATTCCATTCTGCAGAGGATTGGGTTTGTTGTTCTTGGTTTGTGGTTTGCTTGGTTTTGGTTTGGTTGCTTTGTTTTTTTCTTTATTTTATGAACATAAAACAAGTAATTTCCTTCTTTTTAGTGTGGGGGTAGTATAAATAAAACCTTACACTTCTGTAAATGTCCCCATAATCTTTCCTTATATTTTCTGCTTAACCTCCAACTCTAAACAGTAAACTTGCTGGTTACATGTTTTAAAAATTAATATACTATAAGCAGACAGTTCTACATATTTGCCACTCTTTCTCCAAGACACAGCTGGTCAATTCTTTACGCTACAATTTCTAACATACTCTGGGAGTAACGGCACAATTATAACACTTCTATGTTGTCTACTGCTGTTTTTGTACATGATGTCTTTCAATATCCACTTGTTTTACACATGATCTTTAGTGAAGTGGCTTTCTGAATTTTGTCTTGAGTATCCAGTATGCATAGCGATTTATCCAGCAAGGGAAAATATTAACTATAATTATTCTGATTTGTCATCCCTATAATAATAATCTACATATTGGAACAATAGTTAGTGTCTGGCCATAGCAAACAGGATCACCAATGAAAACACAAAATGAGCAAGAAGGACAGATTAAAACAGGAGACTATATACATCTAATTAGCTATTTGATTTTTTTTCCCTGCACACTGCTTCAAGCACAGAAGGCATATCATAGGCTCAAATGAGACCAAAGAATTCACAGGCGTTTATTTGGAATCCTTATGTGGAATGGTTGCTCCTTCTGATCCTCCTCAGGTGTCAATATCATTTAACATTTCATTCACAAGCGTCTTTTGTACATCTGTCCAAAGCTAAAAAGAAAACAAACAAACCAAACAAACCAACCACCTAAACCCCCAAATAACTGCAATAAATGTTTTCATTGTGAATATGCTATTGCAGATTAACTAAGTCAAAGCTATAGTATTTGCTTTTAAAATTTTTTTTTCTCAATATTTTCCAAAAACATTAATTAGGAAATAAACCTTGTCTTGTTTATTAACTCTGGTTGTTAAATTTTATGTTATTCTTCATCTTTTCAAATTCTTTTTCACCGTTTAAAAATATCAAAAAATACAGAAATTTAATTTTAAAGCCATACTTGATTCAGAATCTCTCACTTAAAATTTTGGCAGCAAATTGTGGGATTTAAATAAACATTTATGCATAAAGATGCTTTTTTTTAGAAAAAAAAAATCCATTTCATTTTGAGAAGGGGGTTATAATAATCCTTATCACCTCTCAGAACACAGTGTTCATATCAGGTCTCAGGGAAAGCACTTTCATCAGTAGCTGTGAAATAGGCTTCAGTTACAATCTGTAGCTCAGAAAGCCCTTTAACAATCTATGATGGTCAAAGATCACAGGTTTGTTTCGTTTTTGTTATTTTTTCCCATTTGATTCTCTTTTTCTCTAAGACAGGAATGAACCCTCCTGCAAACATGTTCTGAACTAGAATCTGATTTGATCCACCGTATATTTCTTCATATTTGCACTTTGTTTTTTTTTTTTTATTTTTTAATCTACAAGACTGTGAGGAAAGAGGGGAAATAAACATAGACGAGTAAATCAAATAATTCTTTAACTTCAATAAAAACGTATATCTGCATTATATTACTTCTTATAATTACTATCATTTGCTTACACCTTTTCTAAAAACTATCTGTATATATAATTATACTGAGAAAAATAAAAGCAGAAGGATTTTTCTCACCTTCCAATGCTAAAAGCTAAAGTAATTCTTTTAGAGGTTTTTTTGTTTGGTTGTTTGTTTTGCTTTGTTTTGCTTTAGTATTGTTTATGGTTTTGGTTTTTAATAAAAGCTGTTCTTAATATAGGCTTTCATTTGTTTATTTATGGTGTCATTTTAATGCATTGTTTCATCTTATCTCCCTCTTCATAATTCTGCCCTTAGAGAGGGAACAGCAGTAGTACATTCAGGAAGACTTGTCAGTGGCATTGAAAAGCCATATAACATGAGAACCTGAATGTACACAAGTCCATGGGACCTGATGAAATCCATCCGTGGGTCCTGAAGGATCTGGCAAATGAAGTTGCAAAGTCACTGGCCATCATATTTGAAAAATCATGGCAGTCAGGTGAAGTTCCTGATGACTGGAAAAAGGAAAATATAAGCCCCATTTTCTAGAAGGGGAAAATGGATGACTCGGGGAACTACAGACCAGTCAGTCTCACCTCTGTGCCTGGCAAAATCTGGGAGCAGATTCTCTTGGAAGGCATGCTAGGGCACATGAAAAAGAGAAATGTGCTTGGTGACAGCCAGCATGGCTTTACTAGGGGAAAATCCTGCCTGACCAACTTGGTGGCTTTCTATGACAGAGCTACAAAAGTGATGGATGGGGGTGGAGCAGTTGACATCATCTACCTGGACTTGTGCAAAGCATTCGACACTGTCCCACATGACATCCTTGTCTCTAAATTGGAGTGTCATCAATTTGATAGGTGGACCACTCGGTGGATAAAGAACTGGCTGGATGGTCGCACTCAAAGAGTTGTGGTCAATGGTTCAATGTCTGGCTGGAGACCAGTAATGAGTGGTGTCCCTCAGGGATCGATGTTGGGACCGGTCTTGTTTAATATCTTTGTCAGTGACATGGACAATGGAATTGAGCGTGCCCTCAGCAAGTTTGCCGATGACACCAAGCTGTGTGGTTCAGTTGATACGCTAGAGGGAAGGAATGCCATTCAGAGGGACCTTGACACACTTGTGAGGTGGGCTGATGCCAACCTCATGAAGCTTAACCGTGCCAAGTGCAAGGTCCTGTGGAGACAGTGTTCTCACAGGAGAATGAATATTTGGTACATGAGCTCTGAATAACTCTGAAAGATACAGCAAGGCTGTGGGAGGCCCGAGGAAGCCTAAGCAAGCAAGATAAGAAGAAGCTGTAATTCACTGACTTATGAGAACTGTGGACTGTTGGCAAGTGTTCGAGGTCAAGTTCTCACACCTGTGCTTAACCAATTATATGTTAGTCACTAAGGGTCTTCAAGACAAGTATCTAATCATGATATGCCAAATTGCCGTAGGTGTGTGTAAGCAATAGTGTATAAGGAGTTAATGCTTTGCAATAAATGGCTTTTTGTCTGATCATATTGGTCTCTGACTGAGTCCTTTCCGCGGCAAATGGCGCCCGAACAGGGACCCTCTATAAGTTCACATTGAAATGGAAGAGGGTGTGAATCGCTGGGCCGTGAAGAAATCGGCTGGAATCGATCTGGCTGGACCAAGATCGGGAGGCAGAAGCCTCGGAGGAGGGAATCCTCGGATCGGAGCCTTGTGAGCCCGGAAGACACTGCGCAGTGCAAATAAGGTGAGCAGCCGGACAGTTGGAAGGGAGCTTAAGGATGGGAAAACAGTTAAGTAAAGAAGAAGAAGTAATGCTTAAGCTCTTCCAACATATCCTCTCTGTGAGAGGGACAGACTATGATGAAGCTATGCTAAAAAGATTGTTGCTCTGGAGTAAGGAGAAGGAGTTAATTGTGGGAGTCGGCGAAGCTTTTAATCTCAAGACTTGGGAGAAAATTACTAAGGAAGAAGCCTCTGATTTATGGATGTTTTCAGTCCTTCTTAAGGTGAAGGGAGCAACCCTTAAAGAGACAGTCTTAAAGTTAATGTTGAAATGGTCGAAGATACGTTACCCAGAGATTGATGAGTCTACCAGATTTGAGATATCCTTGTGGAATGGGGCAGGAGTTAAGCTGTGGAATGCAGTCATGAAAGGCAATGATGCTGTGAAATGTTTGTTAGTAATTTGGAGAACTGTTTTAGAGACGTTAACGTCAAAAAATGAGATCATGGAGACCAGCGCACCCCTTCCCCCCCCCCCCCCCCACCCTCCCACCTGAACCTCCGCCGGTTGCCGCTATGGCTGCGAAGATTGAAGTCGGGGATGAAGATGATCCTTTTGATTCAGGTCCTATTGACCCCGAGAAGGAGCCTGTGCACATTCATCAGTTTGCTGTTGCTGCTCCTGAGATTCTGATGCCTGATAATGCCAATACTGACCTGGATGGTGCTTTTGACCTGGAGCTTATTCTTCCTAAAAGAAGCCTGATTTATATCCCCCAGATCCTTGTGATAAATGGGCATCTGTAAAGGGAGAAGTGAGATGGGTGGGGGATGCAGATGAATTGCACGGTTTCCCTGTGGTGTATATGCTGGTTCAAAACTCGCAGTGGGAAAATCTTTTTTATGCTCTTATCAGGGGGTATCGGGCAGAATGTGTCAGACCATGGAGTTGGGACCCCATATACAATTCTTTTGATACAGTCTCTCTGTATTACTCATGTACTTGAAGTTGGTAAATATAAGTATGTTCATGTTTCTATCAACCCTTGGAAACCTTTATAGATATTGCTGGCAACTTCTTCCAACATAGGCTGGCCACCTGTGTCGGAATGAGTGTGCATTTTGGTCAGTATAAAAGCCCAAGCCTCATGCGATGTGAGGGAGGCAGAGCCTTTGCGGGGACGCCTGCTAAGGTTGAGCCTGCTTCCTCGCACTGCAATGATGTTTCTCGGAGCTGGTTTCCTGATAGTCTTCACAAGGTCCTTGAGCCATGCTCTGCATGTGGGACTGTGTAGTGGGAACAATGATTGTCTGGATTTTGTGTTTCAAATATTATAGTTGTGTGGAGTGTGCTTGTGTGTGATGAGGGCAGACAGTGTTCTATGTATTTTTTGTTGTCAGGTTCATGTAAAAGTTTTAACAGGTAGCAGTTCAACATTTCAGGCAAGACAGGGTTAATGCAAAAGTGTGGCAGGTATTTATGGTTGCTGCTGCTGAGAAGGCTGCTGCCGATAGGCCGGTGGTTTCAGCTGTGCAAAGCAGGGTGAGCGACTTTGGAAAAAAAAAAATGGGTAATGATAACTCGCTCTAGCTGTTATTAGTGACGGTAGTTTTGATGTATATTGCTTCAAGCTTGTTTTCCAGACAATATGGTCTGAGCCATAGGGGTTAGAAAGTGTTGCTTTTGATTCTGCGTGTGTGATTAAAAAAAAAAAAAAAGGGTAATGCTACAGCAAACTTGACTGTTAACACTGTACAGTTTACTTCTGCAGCTGCTTCACATCCCCTTTGCATCAGAATGCTTCTGCTTTAAGGAATCACTTTAACCTGTCTATTTATCAAGAACTGATAACCTGGGAGAGGGGGTATATTTGTGTCCTCCTCTAGGTCCATGGCAGCTGCCTGCAAAATTTGTCAAGCCTTGCCATGAGTGGGGCAGATGAGTGGAAGAACTTGATGCATCAGTTACAGGAGCTGACCGTGAAAACCCCAAGCAGAATGAGATAGAGAGAAACGAATGATTGTAAAACATCACTTGGAGGCAACTGAAAAGTAACAGCTTGAATATGTGTGCTTGTGAAGTAGCTATTATTAGAGATTGTGATTTTGTGTATAAAACCACCTGTATTTACTAGCCAGTTGCTAACAAGAAACAGTACCTTGTATGGATTTGTCACTTGTAAAAGAGGTGTTAAAGAATGCAAATTTGCAACAGCTGCTAGAAAATGCTAAGGCAAAAGCTAGAAAGATTCTAATATGATGGTACTGTTACAAAGCAGGTAATGGAACAAATTAAGAGGGTGGGAGAACTCCACTGGTAAGAAGTTTCTTTGGTTAGTCACCCACTGCCATCAGCATCTTCAACATGCTGATGCACTCTGTAATAGTTACTCTGCTAATGTAAATCTGTGTGTGCTTTGCTGTAGTAGTGACTTGTTACTGGATGAAGCAGGTGAAACTCTGCATTGACAACAAGGTGCAAGGACTGAGATTGACCAAATGCCTGCTACCACAGTCAAGGGCAAGACTGGGTTGGCCTCTGTGTCTGCCACCAAGAAGAACCTTTAGATCCGCTGCTGGCTGCAACCAGCAGGTGTAGAGCAGTGGAGACACATGCCATGCCAGACCTTGATGTGAGGGATGGCCTCCGTTGTTATCAGAGCCATCCAGGAGAAAAAGGGCAGGCCCAGCTATCAACAGGACAATACTGACTGCCAGCGAAATGTACAAAGCCGCAGAACTCAACCACATAAAGAAAGAGCAATGGCAGAAATCTTTGTAAAATCTTTGTAATATCTGTTTTATTACGTGTGACCATGCGTAATGGACAAGTATACTGAGCACATCTGTTAAATCCCCACTATTCCAACTTCTTATATGGTGTGTAGGACTCACTGGTATGCCACATGTTATAAAGGTTCAAGTGACTTCAAATCAGACTAATCTTACTGAAATAATGCTGCCTAGAGTAGTGGGTTGTTACGTTACACAAGTCCAGCAGTGATAGAGCAGACACACCAAATTGTAAAAAATTTTAGTAAAACTAAAAAGGGGGAGATGTGGAGACAGTGTTCTCACAGAAGAATGAATATTTGGTACATGAGCTCTGAATAACTCTGAAAGATACAGCAAGGCCGTGGGAGGCCCGAGGAAGCCTAAGCAAGCAAGATAAGAAGAAGCTGTAATTCACTGACTTATGAGAACTGTGGACTGTTGGCAAGTGTTCGAGGTCAAGTTCTCACACCTGTGCCTCACCAATTATATGTTAGCCACTAAGGGTCTTCAAGACAAGTATCCAATCATGATATGCCAAATTGCTGTAGGTGTGTGTAAGCAATAGTATATAAGGAGTTAATGCTTTGCAATAAATGGCTTTTTGTCTGATCATATTGGTGTCTGACTGAGTCCTTTCCGCAGCAAGGTCCTACACCTGTGTCAGAGCAATCCCAGGCACAGCTAAAGATTAGGCAAGAAGGAAATTCATGGTAGTCCTGCGGAGAAGGACTTGGGGGTGTTAGTCAATGAGAAAATGAACATGAGCCAGCAGTGTGCACTCACAGCCCAGAAAGCCAGCCATATCCTGGGCTGCATCAAGAGGAGTGTTACCAGCAGGTCAAAGGAGGTGATCCTGGCCTTCTACTCTGCTCTCTCGAGACCTCACTTGGAGTATTGTGTGCAGTTCTGGTGTCCTCAACATAAAAAGGACATGGAACTGTTTTGAAAAAGTCCAGAGGGCCACGAGGATGATCAGGGGACTGGAGCACCTCCCATATGAAGACAGGCTGAGAAAGCTGGGTCTGTTCAGCCTGGAGAAGAGAAGGCTGCATGGAGACCTCATAGCAGCCTTCCAGTATCTGAAGGGAGCCTACAGGGATGTTGGTGAGGTACTGTTCATTAGGGACTGTAGTGATAGGACAAGGGGTAAAGTTTAAAAGTTCAACAGGGGAAGTTTAGATTGCATGTAAGAAATAAATTCTTTACTGTAAGGTTGGTGAGGCACTGGAATGGGTTGCCAAGGTAAGTAGAGAATGCTCCATGCCTGGCAGTTTTCAAGGCCAGGTTGGACAGAGCCTTGGGTGGCATGGTTTAGTGTGAGGTGTCCCTGCCATGGCAGGTGGGTTGGAACTAAATGATCTTGAGGTCCTTTCCAATCCTAACTATTCTATGATTCTTGAGGATAAGAAGTAATGATATGTCATCCTCTTCTGTATAGCTACTTTCAGTAGTAACTTCATAATATCTTTATTTCTGTCAAACTAAATATGTCTGGAATTACAATAAAAAACAATAAATTGAAATCAAAGTCATTGCCAAAATCTGTAGTTTCATTACTAAATATTGAAAATATTATTTAAAAAAAAAATAATTTAACACAACTTGAAACAATATACCAGTCATCATTCTGTCATATATGTTCTTTTTATTTTAACTGTCTTGGGGGAATCTCATTAACAGACAAAATACAGGAAAAATTATATAATTTTCTCAAGTCCAGTAAGAAATTGGTCTGCAATTTAAAGTAGCTTTACGTTTGCTGACATTAGCTTTCTGGGTAGAATTTCATTTAATGCAGGCTGAACTGGAAATCTAAGTACTTTTGCAAATCTAAGATTTAATGATTCTAAATGGCTGTTTTAAGTTGTTCCATGCCATTACAATCTACTAATCTTAAAACTATTTTTAAAATATGAATACTATGTTTCAGCCAGCTACTCTTGTCTTAACAGCTCATCTGGTAGAGATTTTACTTCTTGATTTTTTGCTGTCTCCAAGTCTAATGTTTTTTTTTTTTAAACAAAAAAAAGTAAATATTGTGTAACTTTCTCATTTTCAATTTTCACATTAATTACATCTCACACACATCAATATGGAAGAATTGCAGTTTTTGTTTCTTCGTTCAGAAAAGTTTAAGTTGAAAGTTACACAAGAGCAACAATTTCCAGTCTATGTTTTTTAATATCTTCGACAACATACGAGTCATTTTTTATAGACTGACTCCATTAAGAACAGGAAAGTCCATTTTCAGAGAATACTTTATGGAATTCTCCTTATGTTGTTAATGTCAGAAAATACATATTTATAATTATAATAATTCAATCATAAACAATTTATATTCTTTATTTGTATTCTTTATTTTATATATAAATTCCAATTTTTCCTTTACCTGATTTTGTATTTTTCATTCGATTACTCAGAGATTTGTGTCCCTCTTTCAAACATGAATCTGCACCAGACATGTACTCATTATTTACAGACTTTCACGTGATGCATTTTGAATGTTTTATCGTACTTACTGAATGTTTTCACACATCAATCTGGATTTAATTTGCATTTTTGTGGTAATGGATTTAGAATACTGCACCATGACAGGCTTGCATGGTTTATTGGCAATAATTATCAGAATTCATAAACCAAATAAGTTGTTAATAACATGGGTCACCTTATGTGTGTGATAGATTTCAACATGTGCATCAAGTTTTGACTTACATTTTACTTGGATTGGAGTTGCACATATTTTATAAGTTTATTTTTGGCAATTAACTGTGTATTTTGAACAATGTCCTATTCTTCATTTGTCTTTTAAAGAAAAATTGAAAATTATTTCAAGGTTTGTCATTACTAGAACTCAACATATGAGGCAATTCTATTTTATGAAAGATAGCTTTACTGATAGCCACATATGATTCAACATTATATTGTATTATCCAAAATAGCAATATTTTTATAGATTTGTTGTGCCAGGTATAATGTCAACAACATATGCTAATGTAATTTCTGTTCCCTGCAAAAAAAAAATGTAATAATGTGCTAGAAAAAGAGGAAATATAGTAACTAATGTTAAAATTTATTCTAAGTTAAAAGATATTTATAAAAGAGAATAATGACAGATTCATGTACTAGAAGAACCTTAAATTGTTATTGTAGCTGTGTAGATCTCCTTAAAAAGTTATCTTACAAGTGAAAACATTAATCTCTTGTAACAGAAAGAGAGAGATGAAAAAATATCATTCATAGGAAATGTCCTTTTAGGAGACAAGGACTAGGCCTCTGTAAATCATTCAGACTTGCAATGATTCAGAAAACCGAGAAAAGTATTTTTTAGACTTCCCAGTATATACCAAAATGAGCTGTGTGCAAACTTTCAGGTTTTGTGACTTGAAATACATATTTTCATTATAACTAAAATTAGGTTTTTTTTCCCTGTGCTAATAGAAGTATAAACATACAAATACGACCAGTAAATAGTACTCATGCAATGGCTCAAACCCACATGAGAATTTCTTGAAAAATTAGAGCAGATCTGTCTACTAACTTTTTTTCTGTAATTGTTAATACAAGTACAAGAAATATAGTTTGTAAGAGCAACAAAGAAGCTGCATGTAATAAATTGATGGTTTCATCAATCTTGGTATAGCAAGTGACACTACACCTTATTCTGTTTTTACTTCTAAATAGATTTTTAAAAAGCAGTGACCTGGGACTTCTTTTCCATGATTACTCTGCTTGCTTATTCTCCCAAATGAAGGAAACACTTGAAATGTTGAGTATAAAGCCAACATTGAACCAGCCAGTACTTCCTCACAATAACAATATATCACCTATAATATAGTCTAGTTCACAAACTTGTATGATTAAATCCTTAGTGACTTGAATACAAGTAGCCTTTGGTTCTGCTGTTATTATGTCTTAATCAGACATAAATATGTCTTTTATGTTTTACCTTTCTTTATAAAAGAACACTGTCCACTCTAGTTACAGTTTTAGGAGTTCAATCGTAAAAGACCATATGATTTAGACCTACCAGGATACAGTCAAGGTAAAGGTATGTAATCTTTTCATGACCTGAGAGTCGTCATTAAAAGACAGTTTTATCTCCTTATTTCAGTTATCTGAAATTTCTGGTTTTGGATATGTTTGTTGGAAAGAATAAAATACAGCGCCCAAAAGCTAGCTTCTCCTCTGTTGCATTCATGTCCATAAAGTTTTCATAGTTTATTCACCAGAGTACTTATATCTATTTCAGGAAACATGAAAGCTTGATATATAATTCCATTGATTTATGTTGTGGGCGAATGGGCCCACTATTAATTTGTAAGATCTGATTCTGATTTTTACTCTGCCCTGACAAATTCCACATCTGTGTTATTCATTTGATTACTTGGTTGTACAAGTGTTTTCTTGCAACAAAAAGACAAACATTTCTTGCTGTACTTTAGTGTTCATTCCCATCTGTTAATATTTTGCATCTCACAACTCAAATAGTAAGAAATAAATCCATTCAGGCTTTGCCAAAAGCTATTTTTAGCTATTTCCTCCACTCTCTATTTTCTGCTAGGTGTGTGTGACTGGAATATTATAACCACAGAATGATTCATGTTGCAAATAGCGAGTGTGATTTAGGAATGAAGACCCAACTATTACATTATTAGTGTTCAAATCTGCAGTCACATAAATTTCATCACAAAAACAACAGAAGTCGTAATGGGAATATGGTTGCCCTATCACAAAATTAAAATGTAGGAGAGGAAGATGGCTTGTTCACACCAGTCAAATAATTTTTCTAACTAAATAGGACTAAAATTTTAGTGATCACATTATCTTAGAGCTCTATCCTGGCAGTTGTACCATGGAAACAAGTTACATAGATATTAAATAAATTTACTTGGGCACTTGAGATGGGACTTGGACTTCTGGTGAGGAAGTTCAAGAGAACTGAGACTATAAGGCACAGTGTTGTTTGAGGCTTACAGCCGCTGAACTGATGGGTATCTTCACTGCAGCCCAGATGCCTTAAACTTGGGCACCCTGTGCCTCTGTCTAGGCATCTAGGAGGACAAAATGTCTTCAGTACAGAAGACAGCAGACACAGCAAATACATGAGTATTTGAAAGAGCATGAGAAATTGCCTCCGGTTCTCCACAATATAGGTTAGTAGCTGGAGTCACCCCACAAAAGTGGTAGGGATGTTCAGTATCCTTCTCAAATCAATGAAACCACATCCTCAATGTGTATCTAACCCTTCAACCACATTGTCTCTCCCACTTGTTGGAGCAAATCCAAAAAGACAAGGTGGGACTAAATAAAAGCAAGCTCACTGCAGCCGTGTGACTCAAATGGAAAACATGAGCTTTTTTTTGTCCTGGACCTTGCAGCCAATTACAAAATCTTTATAAATGACTGTAACCCATATCAACCTTGAAATGCCTGTGTGGACTCAGTGTGAACAATTGCCTCAGTGCAGGTAGTAACACTTTCTGTAAGACTGTCCTATAAATACGTACAAACATCCACAGCATATACTGTAAGGGTAATTTTTTGAACGTTAGGAGAGTTATTGCTATTCCAGTGCCAGCAACTAAGAGGTGTAACAAAATTTTGAACCCAGGAGGATAACTTTCTTATCTAGCTCAAAAATTAACCACAAAAGTCTTTAACACTTCTTTCATGTATCGACAGCTGAATAAGTGACTTTTATTTATTGGAATGTAAAAATTGTTTACTACATGTGTCTGCAAATCTCCACAAAGATCAGCTGCCATGTCTTCTGCCATGAGAAGAAAAATGTTTAGGTCTTTTTTATTCTTTTTCCTTTTGTCTTCAATTTACAAAAAAAAAAAACAAACACCAAACCAAAACACCAAAAAACCTGTAACAAAATTTATCTTCCTCTCATTTCAGTGATTCTTTAACATCCATGGCAGTGATTTTGCATGTGCAGCTCAGTAATTTTAGAGCATATGAAAAAAAGCTCTGTACCCTGTTGCTTTTTTATACAGGCAAACACTGTACATTCCCTCAATAGGGATTAAAGGGTGTACAAGCCTCTTTGGTGGGCAAGTTCAAAATAAAAGTCAGTTTAATATATCTTCTTTACCTGATAGACTAGTACACTTCCTAAGACTAGATGGTTTAAAAGTGCTGATTTGTCAGAAGCTATAAATTTGAAAGCAAGCTGTGTTCAGCCATATTCTGAGACTATAAAAGAGTTTATATATAGTATTTTCCAACATGCTAGGCAGCTGTGAACTAATGAATCATGCTTGGTGCTGTATAGCTAATTAACAACCAGCAGGAGGGAGGCTTTTGCAAATCAGTAAGGTCCTTCTGCCATTTCTCAAGCAAATATATTAGTCAAAATTTAAATCTATTAGATATATTTAGATACAAATGAAATGTACATAAAGTTTACTGGAGCTTTGCCTGTTTCTTAGGTTTCTTTCTGTTTTCATCAGTCATCAAAGTACATGTCCTAAACAAATACTTTAGAAGCTCATTTGATTTATTTTGTTGTTATTAAATGTTACACAGCTCATCTAAGCAGCTGTGAAATAAGCATGCAAGATGTCTGCAGGTATTTGTACTTTAAAAAGAGACATTTAAAAGTCTATCACCACCTCTCCTAGCTTATAAATTAACAGGATTTTCATTATTAACAAGATGTAGTCATTTTTACAGGTCAGCAAGATCTGGACAGGCTGGAGAGTTGGGCGGGGAGAAACTTGATGAAATTCAACAAGGGCAAGTATAGAGTCTTGCATCTGGGGAAGAACAACCCCATGTACCAGGACAGGTTGGGGCTTGACCTGCTGGAAAGTAGTGAAGGGGAAAGGGACCTGGGGGTCCTGGTGGATAGGAGGATGACCATGAGCCAGCAATGTGCCCTTGTGGCCAAGAAGGTAAATGGCATCCTAGGGTGCAATAGAAGGGTGTGGTTAGTAGGTCAAGAGAGTTTCTCCTCCCCCTCTACTCTGCCTTGGTGAGGCCTCATCTGGAATATTGCGTCCACTTCTGGGCCCCTCAGTTCAAGGACAGGGAATTGCTTGAAAGAGTCCAGCGCAGAGCCACAAAGATGATGAAGGGAGTGGAACACCTCCCTTATGAGGAGAGGCTGAGGGAGCTGGGTCTCTTTAGCTTGGAGGAGACTGAGGGGTGACCTCATCAATGTTTACAAATATGTAAAGGGTGGGTGTCAGGATGTTGGAGCTAGGACTTTTTCAGTGATATCCAGTGATAGGACAAGAGGCAATGTGTGTAAACTGGAGCCTAGGAGGTTCCACATTAACATCAGGAAGAAGTTCTTTACTGTGAGAGCGACAGAGCACTGGAAGAGGTTGCCCAGGGGGGTTGTGGAGTTCCCTACATTGGAGATATTCAAGGCCCGCCTGGACAAGTTCCTGTGTGATGTACTCTAGGTTACCCTGCTCTTACGGGGGGATTGGACTAGATGATCTTTCAAGGTCCCTTTCAACCCTTGGGATTCTGTGATTCTGTGATTCTCTGGCTGAATAGCTGATGGTGGTTGATATTCGTGCTTAGAAACATGTGACTTGACAGCCATTTAGATTATCTTTGCTACCCTGTCAGTACAAAACGACCCAAATGCAATAGGTTTATCAAGGAAGTCAAAATGCAGCTTCTAGAAATCGTACTGTAAGTATTCATTGTAAGAGTATATTTTCTTCTAGAAAGAAATTATTGAAAATATAATTTGTACACAAATATGCATAAGACATGATTCTAATTAAGAAGACTTTGCTGTGGAACTTCTACTTAGTTGGAATCAAATGTTTTTTAATGGAAATTAAATGCAAGGATAATGACTCAACTCTGAAAAATAAAGTGTGGATTTCACCAGTAAGACAGCAGGATACAGACATAATAAGAGTGTTCTGAAAAATAGCCTACTCTAAAACTGTTCTCAAAAAGAATTGATAATTTCATGCTTCCTTTATGTATATTATAGAATTGCTTCATGCACAAAGTATTAGACTTCTTGAGTCTGGTCTGTTATTAGGCACTTATTCATTATCAGGTAATTCAGTGTGCTATGAAACTAAATTATCTAATATATTTGTGCAAAAGCCTAAGCACAGAGATTAGATTTTTTAAATCATATTCTTTTCATGTATTTGGAAACGGAAAATCTTGCACCTGCCCTATGTTTGATATTGATTGCATGCGAATTCTCTAAACAGTGCCTGCAGAAAAATTTCAATATTCAGTGAAATCTGGTAAAAAAATAGGCAATAAAATAATTTAAAAAACAAACAAACAAACAACAACCCTTGTTAAAATACCAGTTTCACTGGTGAGATGGGGATAAGGTATATGTATATGTCAAGAAGAGCAAATTGTCAGGTTACTGTACTCTATTACAACCTCTCTAGATATCTCCAAGCATTTTGAGAGCCAATAGCTGTAAGATTCAAGATGTAAATCCGTTATCTTTATTTCAACACATAACAGCAGCATCTTTGTAAAAATGGAATGAACAAGACTCGGAAGCCTGGTCAAAGTAACATAGCAACATGAATATAAAGTTGGCCTAAATAGTGCTTTTCTTTCCTCTCACACAGTATAGAAAATGAAATAATGAAATAAAACCTATGGTACTGAACTGATAAAGTGAGATATGACTTGCAAAAGTAATTTATAAGACGAGTAGAGTAAGCAAAAATTTATGTATTATGAAAGACAAATAAAAGAACAGGAAGTTAAAATGAGCCTCAGATTCCCTTTTTTTTGTTTGTATTTGTATTTAAGGTTTATTATATAGACTTTCAGGTTTCTTGGGTAAATTATGGAGAAATATTATTAAGCTATTGAAATTGTTTTAGGGTCAGTGAATAGGCTGAAATTTACACATGTGATCACCTTTACATTGAAGTTCTAACATTCAGGCATCCAGGTACCTCATCTTCCCACATTGAATTATTACTCTATGTTTTTTCTTTGAATTGGGCTCAAAAGTATTTGCTACAACCATTGTTGCTTCCAAACCTATTTGGTGATTTATGTGATCTTACACAATTTCTGACGTGATGAAAAGTGAGGACATGAAGACTTTTGATAAGTGAAAGCTTTCCAAGAGATGCTGTTGTACAATGAAAAGGTAAAAGAGGCATTGCACATGAGAAAACACAATGAGATTTGGATACAAAAATCCTTTTGTATGGAAAAAAAACCCTTGCTTTCAAAAGTATTGAGAGATGCTAAGTGAAGATCTAAATCTGCTGCTATGCAGAGGAAATTTAGGTAGGAAATTTTTTCCAAAAGGCCATCCTGGAAATAGCTGGCTTTGACTTGAAGTGGCATATGCTGGAAGAAACTAAGCTGTAAAACTTAATTTGTGGAGAAGACATCCCTGGTAAAAGATCAGAAAAAAATATAATGTTTGTATGGCCATCCAAGGCAAGAATCCACAGATGAGGGCACATGCTAGCTATGAGGTTGTCCTCTAAGAACTTCCAAATGAATCCATGCATAAGGGAAGGAGGGAAAAGATGTATATTTCTAGCCCAGTCACAGATGACAAGGACATATGTTCCTAAGAGGAGAAGGTTAGCATCTTACAGTAACTCTACACAGCACAGCAGCTGTGAAAACTACCCCAGAATCATCTCCAGCTGCCAGGGACACAGAAAGTATAAGTGCAGGTTAAAATAATATTAGCCCATCTGCAACAGGGCTGAAATTTTCCACTTCGCTTTTAAAGAAAGGATACCAGATTCCATCTGAGCAGCTGGAGACCATTCATCAGTGGAAGCTTGTCTACACTGATGCTCCTTTTGGTGCCACTCACTGGTTCCAATGACCACAGCAGATGCATTAGCATAATCCTTCAAGCAAGCATTCTTCCCTTTTTCTGTTTTTGCCACTCCTGAATTATCTAATGATTTTCAGCACATCATTTTAATATAGAAATCCTAAAGAAATGTGCATGAAGCTAACTTGATATGTAAACTGAAATATTAAGATTTTTTGGTAATAAGGGATTATGGAAAATTTACAGGAAAACTGTTTTAGTGAGTCTCAGATTACTGTAATTTTCTTGTATTAAGATCAGTATTTATCTAAATGTCACCTCTGAATGGCTTTAAATTGTCATCATATTTTTGTACACTTACAGCAATTTCAAGCAAATATTTTCATAGAAAAGAATTTCACATGTCATAACAAAAACCCCAAACATTTCTATATACCATATGATATTCTAAAATAAAGCTTACTGATAACATCTCGTATGTTTTTAAAAACCTCTTTTTTCTTGTCATCTTCAATAAAATTTTTAACAATCCTTATTTCTTTGCATTTTAATTCTTCCACTGATTGGCACCAGGTCATTTATAATTTAAATTATAATGATCAAACAACAGTGCATCCACTGAGTCATATTCTCTATGCTTGTTTCATATCACAGATAACAGTAAGGTTACATTTGCTTGTTAATAAACGTTTTTTTCTATTGTATTCAAAGCATAAAGGTAAAAAAAGATCACAGGGCCTTCTGAGAATACTATTTTTTCCCCTTGGCTCATTTAGAGCTTTAGCTGCGATTGTGAAAGACTGAACATGTAGTGGTTTTTCTTTCTTTAGCGAAATAATTGTTACCTCTTTGAATCATGCCTTTATTCACCATTCATAGCCCACTATTATCCTTGTCATGCACAGGTCCCTCACACCATACACAGCTGTCATATTACATAAGTAAAGATGCCCTGCATGTTGTGTAATGCATTGCAGAACACATAGAATCAGACAATGGCTAGGGTTAGAAAGGACCTTAAGATCATCTAGTTCCAACCCCCCTGCCATTGGCACGAACACCACAAACTAGGCCATGTCACCCAAGGCTCTGTCTAACCTGGCCTTGAACACTGCCAGGGATGGACATTTACCACTTCTCTGTGCAACCTGTTCCAGTACCTCACCACTCTCACAGTGAAGAACTTTTTCCTTATATCTAAAGTGAACTTCCCCTGTTTCAGTATGAACCCATTACCCTTTGTCCTATGATTACAGCTCCTGAAGAAGAGTCCCTCTCCAGCACCCTTATAGCTCCCTTTCAGATACTGGAAGGCTACAGCGAGGTCTCTACGCAGATTCTCCATGCTGAACAGCCCCAACTTTCTCACCCTGTCTTTGTATGGGAGGTGCTCCAGCCTCCTTAGTATTCTTGTGGCATAATAAAATATACGGACCATCACCAAAGAGTTTAAAGGAGAGATTCAAGAAAGAAAACAGAAGTTCTACACCTGTACATAGTCACTAGTGTGACTGATGTTATCAGAAAATAAACACTAAGAAAAACAACTGTGGGTGCTCATTAGCACTACAGCCAAAGCTTGACTCAGTTACAACCTATTTACAATAACCCTTTTTAGCTCATAAGGCAATTATGATTGGCAGAATATACTTATTTCACAAAATATAAGTTAGCGGAGTGGAATCCATCTGCCATGAAAGTACGTGTGTGTGTTCATGCATAGCCAGTTTCTTGAAAACTAAAACTTTTAGAAAAATAAGCATTGAAAGGAATGTATTTGTAGGTTCTAAGAAAACAAACTTAGCATATTATAATATGGGTTATAAAATCCAAACCAATATATTTTACCTTTGATTTTTTATTCATCTTTTCTACTAAGATGCTACTCTTTCTTGATTAACTACACCACTAGAAGTATAAGGTACCTAGCTACCACAAAAGTCAGCTTTCTATGCACACTTTAACTGCTTTTTTAGGTACTTAGATGCAAACTTAGGAAACAAATATTAAATGTTCATTTTGAAAAATCTTAAAATTGTAGCTCTAATGAATCATTTTTAATATCTCTTTTACTAATTTTTAATTTTCCATAGATATTTAACAACAGAATCCTCTCATGTAAGTCAAGACATCTCGGTGAAGGCACTTACATGGCTACTTCCTCTAAAAACATGAAACAACAGCTTAATTGACCTGAGCCCTGAACTGTAATATATTTACCGGTACTGTCTGGACACAAAGGATGTAAAGATAACTACATAGTTAACTATACAGGTGAGGCTAGAATAAATAATAGAGGATTATGACAGTGATAGATTGCACTACTTGCTTCTCTAATGCTCTAATGGCTATACAAAAAAAAAAAATCAGAATTTACCTTTCTACTAAAGGGCATGCATGTTATAGGTTCTGGAAACTAAATTAAGGACAAAGCTTAGTATTTTCTCAGACAATTCTGCTCTGAAAATGCAGTTGCATTATAGAAAAGAATTTGTTACAATTTCAATGTTAAAATTATATATAATTCTTAAAAATAAAAAGGTAAAAGAAACTTTCCCATCACAGCAGACTATAACAAATCATGCTCAGAAATATTTAGAAATCTTTAAAGCTTTCTTTTTTCTACTTTTTTAAACAGAAAAAATGGCCAAGCAAAATATAGACCACACATACCTTTGGTTTCAATTTCTTTCCCCATTGTTGGTCAAACTTTGAAAATGTTATCTGCAAAATATTAGCAGAGCTGCCTCAATTCACAGCACACTCCAACACACAGATTAATGGGACCTTGATGTGTTGAAAAATAGTGTTGTTTAAAGATGACAAGCTCTTTAGAAATGTGTTGCAATGAAGTCAAAAGAAGCTAATTCTGTCATGTGGATGGGCTTTGACTGCAGAATGGGCTTTTGAGTCTTCGACTGATTAACTGTAGAATTTGAATTTAAAGTTCTGGCAAACAGACAAAACAAATAGATTCACCTTTGGGTAACATGATTTTGATCATAAAATCATTGAATGGTTAAGGTTGGAAAAGACCTTGAGACCATCTAGTTCCAACCCCCTGCCATGGACAGGGACACCTTCCACTAGATGAGGTTGCTCCAAGCCCCATCCAGCCTGGCCTTGAACACTACCAGGGGTGGGGCAACCACAGCTTCTCCGGGCAACCTGTGCCAGGGCCTCAACACCCACCACAGTAAAGAACTTCTTCCCTATATCTAATTTAAATCTCCTCAGTTTAAGTTTGATACAAGTTACCCTGCTCTTGCAGGGGGGTTGGACTAGATGATCTTTCGAGGTCCCTTCCAACCCTCGGGATTCTGTGATTCTGTGAAATCCAGTAGTATAGGGTGGCTTTATGTTTGCAGTAAAGAATTAAGACTATTTATTGGATGAGTCTAAAATGCTATTTTGGTGGTAACATTAATTAGAATATATGTTTCATTATCAGTACCTTTTCTACCATAATAATTTTTAAGCAACTTTAATAGAACAAGTGATTTTGTGTTAATGTGTGTCCGTGGATCATGTGTCTAAATATTTGTTATAACAACTAAATGCAAATTAATATATATATCATTTATTACTAACACATTAAATTGAAAAGGAAAAGTTTGAGGAAAACTAAATAGCATTTGAAATAGAACCTTTGCAAAGATCTTCAAATACATGTACCGGAATGTAAGAGTTTTGATTAGGATACTCTTTAAAAATATTAACCTCTTAGTTTGTAAATCAACACTGTTTTAGGAATATTCCTACTTGTCTTGCATTTGCCGATATAAATAATCCTAACCCTCTTTAACATGATGCATAGTATCTTCATATTATGAAGATTTAATGGTTTATCTTTCACTAAATCCTTACTGCTTACCTTCCATATAATAATTTTATTTCCCAGAACTGCTTTTCACCAGAAGCTATTATCTGTATGATTTTCATATTATTTTAAGCATTGCTACTAGTTTGTTATTAACTCTTTCCTGCATATATCTATAACATTTCGTGGTTTATTAAAAATGTCTCTGAGCACAATTTTAAAAAAAATTCTAAGCATTAGAGATTTAAAATATGTGAACCTGTGTTAAGCTGAAAAGGTGTGAACCATCGATTTGTGTTTCTCACTGTTTAAATCTGTCAGCTTTTATTTTAAAGGCATTACTTTGCTGCTAGTCCTAGCAAAACAGCCTGTTTCACAGGTATACCTAAATGAATGCTATTGCTTGAATGTATTTCCAGGATATTTTCAAGGTATATATATTTCTGATAATCCATTGATCAAAGATTAAAAAAAAAAAAAGAGAAACTGCCCTTCATTTTTCTTTATATCTATCTATTGTACCCTTTTTTTGATCACTATGAACTTTTGCTGTATACTTTTGCTGAAGATTACGGCCCATATATAAATGCAAATTTTAGGAACAATGTGGTCAATGATACAACAAAAATACAGACAAAAGCTAGAAGAACTTGGAGGTTATAAGGGCACAGTAAATGAACAGATATCTGAAATACTTAACAACTAAAAAAGCTCAGTCTTCTATAAATCTTGTTAACTTTTGATTTTACATCCTTAAAAAAAAAATGAATATTGACTCAATTACATTTTAGTTAACATGGCTTCCAGTCCATTCTGGTTTAGTAAATACATAACCTTCTCTCATAGGGGAGTATTAAGAAACATTTTAATACCTTTTTTTCCAAATTTTAAAATGTGAAGGAAACTTCAAATTCTCTCTCATTAAGGCAGCTTCATTATGCATGGTGCAGAACAGCAGTAGTTACCTCAAGTAAGTAAGCACTTAGTAAGTACAAAATAGATAAGCAAGCACTAAAAGGAGTTTTTCTGTTTCTCAGGGTACTTATGGTGTAATGCTTCAAAAATTCTTCTCATAAAGAAAAACAAGGCTTGCATTGATTTTAAATGCTCAAAGCTGGGATTTGAAGTAAGCTAACAGCAAAGTTTGGATTTCAGAGGCTTAACAGCCTCTATTGAAAAGAATAATGTCTTTAGTGGTAGCAAATAACAATATGTCAAGTAGAAATCTGCTGTATTTGACATTGCCTATCTACACAGACACATTCTTCTGAAATAATTCTGCAGGCAATCCAGGAAATGCCACCACACTAAAGGTTAATTAAGCAGTAAGACATGACAAACCACACTGGAGTGCAAATGTAGTATGTACCTCAAGAAGAAAATGAGGCAGAAGGTAAAGCAAATCCTCTGGTGCACCAGAGCTACCTGTTTATGAAAACGAATGTAAGCTGGGAAAAAAAAAAGCAAACAAACAAAAAACTTTTCAAATATCCATTTGCATTATTAAATGCACAGGTATAAAGCTGGAGGAAAATGTGGCCAAATATATCAAAAGAGAGTACAATTCTGAATTAATACACAAAGGGCTATACAAACAACAGGATCTTATACAAAAAGACAACATATCACAGTGCAGAAATGCTTCAGCTATTGGACAACTTACTTCAAATTAATGACAACTTTCACTGGTTTTTCTTTCCTTTACAGCACAAAAAGTTATCTTGTACCCTTATAGCTTGAATTAACTTTAAATGTACTAACAGTAGTAGCATTGGTCCAAGTTTTGAGAGCAGCTGACACTGAAATGTTGTAAGATCTAATTAGAGAGTAAAAAAAGTCTCTTTCTTTATTTCAGACTAAGTTTTACCTACAAAGCATTACAACACTCCCAACAAATAAACTTTTCCAACAGCTAAGCACTTGTGACTCAATGATTTGATTCTTTATCATAATACAGGTTTTGACTGCAATATTGGGTATACAACACATCATGTCTCTATTCACTCTAAACAACCTCATGTGGTATTTTAATTTTAATTATGTATTCAATTACAATCATAATCAACCACCTGAGGTTTCATGCTAAGAAAAAAGAATATGTCAATCAGAAAAACTAGGCTTCATCAGAAACCCTGTGGTGAAGCTGCTACAGCAAAACTTCAACTTTGCCAGATACAGTTATTCTTAATGATTGTAAATTATTTCAATTTGTTTATAGCTAATTTAAAACTCATTCTCAGTAGTAAGTATATTTTATATGATTATACCACAGCAAATTAATATGTATTAAATCTCTCTCAGTTCCTGAACAGCTGTTGTTTGCTCACTAGCCTGAGAATGTGCAGAAAAGAAGTTACCATTTTTATTGTAAGTGGGAAAAAAAGAGAGAACCAAACTCTCTTTAGAAAGGTGGACAGGTGCTACAGACACAAGAACTACAAACAGCTCCTCTGCCAATAGGTGGGTTTTTTTTTGACCCTGGTCGAGTCATATAATCAATTATTTTCTCATCTATGCACCATGGATATACTGGGGTTTTATACCCTTTTATTGTCTATATACTTGAATGCTGGAAAGGGATAGAGTTTCTAGAAGACATGTATATATTTTCTGATATAAAAAGGATCTTCATTACTACTATCATGGTTGAAATTATCATCTACCTTTTGCCTTTCTGTAACAGGACACCCTAACCATCTCTTTCTCTATGCTATTGACCCTGAAAGCTAATTAGGTTTTGCCTTCAGGCTGCTCAACTTTCCCTGCATGTAGTATGGGGATACTACATGTTAGGTTACAGAATCTGAATCCAATGTTCCCCAAAGTTTGATCCCACAAATGTCCAACTGCATCTTTTCTACTGAAATCAGGAAGAAATGGGTGAAAACAGACCATTCAGTCTCACATCTGCCTAGCAAAATCTTGGAGCAGATTCTCCTGGAAGGCATGCTAAGGCACATGAAAAACAACAAGGTGCTTGGTGACAGCCAGCATGGCTTCACTAAGGGGAAATCCTGCCTGACTAATTTGGTGGCCTTCTATGATGGGGCTACAGAACTGATGGACAGGGGCAGAGTAGTTGATGTAATCTACCTGACGACAAGCATTTGACACTGTCCCACATGACATCCTTGTCTCTAAATTGGAGAGACGTCAGTTTCATAGATTGTCACTCGATGAATAAAAACTGGCTGGATGACTGCACACAAAGACTTGTGGTCAATGGCTCAGTGTCCACCTGGAGATCAGTAATGAATGGTGTCCCTCAGGAATCACTGTTGGGACCAAAATAAGTTTGAATAATTATTTAAAACTAACTGGAGACATTGGTTTTTAAAATGTCAGCTAGGATGACATAGGCATAATCAAAGGTGGTCAGTTAAAGGCCCGAAGATTATAGTCAAACAGGCAATATTCAAAAGATGCTTTCTGTATTACAAACATTTACAGGATGAAAATATGTCTAAACCTGTTAATATGCTTGTCCTAAGTGCATATTCCAGGAAAATTCCTTGTCTTCTTATCTCCTAAAATAGTGACATTTTCAGAAATGTGAAGGTAAATTGATTTGTCTTCAGAGATTGTGTCCTGTTTTATTCTGCAGTCTTATCTGAAGAATGCTTAAACCAGCTTTTTTAAGCAGGATTTTTTTGAGAGGGAAGGGACACACGTGGTGTTGAATGAAATAAGAAAAAAAATTAAAATATACCTATGTAGAAAATTATAACACTATGAAAATGTGGTCACAGAATCATGGGATAGTTAGGGTTGGAAAGGACCTTAAGGCCTTCTAGTTCCAACCCCCCTGCCATGGGCAGGGACACCTCACACTAAACCATATCACCCAAGGCTTCATCCAACCTGGTCTTGAACACTGCCAGGGATGGAGCATTCACTACCTCTCTGGGCAACCCATTCCAGTACCTCACCACCCTAACAGGAAAGAATTTTTTCCTTATATCCAATCTAAAGCTCTGCTGTTTAAGTTTCAACCTGTTACCCCTTCTCCTATCACTACAGTCCCTAATGAACAGTACCTCACCAGCATCCATGTAGGCTCCCTTCAGATACTGGAAGGCTGCTATGAAGTCTCCATGCAGCCTTCTCTTTTCCAGGCTGAACACTCCCAACTTTCTCAGCCTGTCTTCATATGGGAGGTGCTCCAGTCCCCTGATCATCCTCATGACCCTCCTCTGGATTTGTTCCATGTCCTTTATATGTTGATGACACCAAAACTGTACACAATAATTCAAATGAAGTCTCACAAGAGCAGAGTAGAGGGGCAGGATCACCTCCTTCAACCTGCTGGTCACACTCCTTTTGATGCAGCCCAGGATATGGTTGGCTTTCTGGGCTGCCAGCACTCACTGAAGCTGCCTCATGTTCATTTTCTCATCGACCAACACCCCCAAGTCCTTCTCCACAGGACTGCTGCGGCAATAGAATCAGGGATGCCAGCTGTGGTGCAACTGAAATAATTTATTGAGCAAGCTTACAGGCTTTTTATAGACCCCTGCCTAGCAGTTATTAATTGTTAGCATCGGTTAGTTTCTTTTAGGTACTTTTCACAAGACCATACACTTTTCCCAGCCACTCACATTACTGACCACGCACCTCTGCTTGAACAACTTATTTGTTCTCAGATGTATAAGCACATTTTCTGTTACCACTTTCTGCTACATTGTGACTTTCCATTTTCCTTGAACACACAGACTGCTCTGAATCAATTGTCTGCTCAACCTGTAGCTGTGCCTTTGATTGCTCTGACCCAGGTGTAGGACTTCGCACTTGGCATTGTTAAACTTCATAAGGCTGGCATCAGCCCACCTCACAAGAGCGTCAAGGTCCCTCTGGATGCTTGTCCTTAGTCTGTCTTTTATTTGCTACGTACCTACAGAATCCCTTCCTGTTATCTTTCACATCCCTTGCCAGATTTAATTCTAACTGGGCCTTAGCTTTCCTAACCTGGTCCCTAGCTTCCTGAACAACATCTTCCCAGGCTACCTGTCCTTGTTTCTACCTTTTATAAGCCACTTCATTCCCTCTAAGTTCCCTCAGCAGCTCCTTATCCATCCAAGGAGGTCTCCTGGCCCTCCTACCGCACTTCCTTCAGGTCAGGAGGCAACACTCCCGGGCTTGTAGCAGGTGATCCTTGAATATCAATCAACAATCTTGGGTGCCCCTGCCCTCTAGGGCTATATCCCATGGAACTTTATTAAGCAGGTTCCTAAAGAGGTCTGCTCTCTTGAAATCCAGGGCAGTGAGCTTGCTGTATGCTCTTTGCACTGTCTTAAGGATCTCAAACTCAACCATCTCATGATTGCTACAAACAAGGTTGCCCTGGAGCATCACATTTTCAACCAACCCTTCCTTGTTGGTGAGCACGAGGTGAAGCATGACACCTCTCCTTGTCAACTCCTCTATTACTTGCAAAAGGAAGTTGTCTTCCACGTAACTGAGGAGCCTCCTAGGTTGCTTGTGCTGGGCCGCACCATCCCTCCAACAGATATCAGAGTGGTTGAAGTCTCCCATGAGGCTGTTCCTATCTGTCTGTAGAGTGCTTCATCCACAGAGTCGTCTTTATTAGGCAGTCTGTAACAGATCCCCACAATAATGTCCCCCATAGCTATTCTCCCTTTAACCCTGACCCAGAAACTCTCTGTTGACTGATCACCTGTCCCCAGACAGAGTTCCATACTCTCCAGCCTGTCCCTAACATAAATAGCTACTCCCCTTTCCCATCTGCCAGGCCTTTTTTAAAAATCCTGTAGCATTCCACTCCAACACTCCAGTCATCTGAGCCATCCCACCATGCTCCTGTGATGCCTATTATATCATACCCCTGTAGACATACACACACCTCTAATTTCTTTTGTTTATTTCCCATGCTACGGGCATTTGTATAGAGGCATCTGAGCTGAGCTCCAAACGAAGCCGGCTCATCGGCTGGAGAGGCTGAAATATCTCTGCATCGTTCCATGAATTTATTGTTGCTGCTGGCAACTGACTAGGAGAGTTGGAATGGAATGATGCCCCCTCCCCCAGCACATCTAGTTTAAAGCTTTCTTGACCAGCTTTGGCAAGCCTGGTGATGATTCTCATGGTGAGGTCTGTTTATTTTTTTTATATAAATGTACCACACATAGTTTCCTACTAGTGTTTTTCTAAAAATCTGCACTAAATTTGTGTTTCCTTAGACATCCACCTGCCATTTTGATGGCTTTGACTATTTTTCTGTAATATCTGGCATAAGGTTCTTAAAGATATGAATATGCAAATGCTCCATTTTCTTTAAACAAATGCCTGCTTGTTGGAGTGTATCTTTGTACCTATTATTACTTCTTCTCTTATAGTTAGGTTATTAGAATTTTTGCAGGAATTATCAGTGAAGTAATTCTCCTGAGGTGCCTTGCCCTTTGCCATCAATGAGAATATTTCTGCTGATTTTGGTATAACCTAAGTAGCTGCTGAAGACAGAGTCACATAGACTATTACAATTTCTCTTTCACCATCTGTCATTTCTCATTTCCAGGTTTTAGCACTTCCCTCAAAAAAATGATCTTCTATGTGCTCCTGCATTTCACAACATCTTTTAACAATAAAGATAATCCTTGATTTCCTCTAAGCTGTCAAAAAATCGGTGTCCATTCCCACAAATAACTGTACTTTTTAACTGTCATTGTCATGTCTTAGTAAAGACCTTAGAGCACTTTATAAGGCACAGCTCAAGAATCAACTTCCTTCCCAGTCAATTCTTAACACCTTATTTACACACAAAAACCAGTTATGTGTTCAATAGAAGAAGACATACTACCAGAGTACAGTTTGGAACAGTGAAACATGTTTTGCAGTAGAATAAATTATGTATAAAACAAAACCCACTTTAATTCAATTTATTCTTAAAGTCAACTATTCATATTTATGTTTCCTGTCTGACATTCACTGACATTGCAACGCGATTTCCTATGTCATTAAAATGGCTTAATTATCAGGGACTGAGCTCTGCACTTATGAAAATCTAATCTGCTGTGAGAAACTATTGGCTAATACTTTAATACACATTTGGAGAATATCAAGTAGGAGATGCCTTAAAAAAAGGGAATTTATATTTTCAAAATACACAGATAAGAAACATCTTTTAACCTGACACTGCACAAATATGAGGAATATTTGAGCTGCCTTTTTTCATTGAAAAATATAACAACCCTACACAGGAAAGTTATTCTATGTTCTACATGTTCTTGTACCAACCTCTTTTCAGATACAAAACTTTAGCTGTAATAATTTATATTTTCATAAGCCCTTTGGAACCGCAGTTCCAAAGATTAAACTTGATCATATAACCAGTCTGTGTGATATGTGAACTTGAAGTTCACATAACCAGGAACCAGGCACCATTCTGTGACCATCTGCATGGGACAAGAACGTTCATCCTACCTGACCCTCGAGGTAGAATAGTGAGTGCTCATCTGAGAGCAAAGGCTGCACTTCTGGTTCTATGATTCTGTGATTCTTGTACTATTTTCTGTTTTGCTAATCTGAGCAAACCAGGTCCTGCTCATCTTCCATGGGTCTTTGTCGTGGTTTAAGTGCAGTCAGTAACCCACACAACCCTCTCGTTCACTCCCTTTCTCACCCAAACCCCTGCTCCCAGGGGGACAGGGAGGAGAATTGAAAGAATATAACCCCCATGGGCTGAGATAAGAACAGTCCAGTAACTAAGGTATAACACAAACCACTTCTGCTACCACCAATAATAATAATAATGATAAGGGAAATAACAAGGGAAGGGAAGAGAATACAATGCCACCCGTCGATACCCAGCCTGACCGAAGAGTAAACTAGCCCTTCTGGGTAACTCTCATTTACATCCTGGGCATGACGTGCTGTGGTATGGAATACCTCTTTGGCTAGTTTGGGTCAGGTGTCCTGTCCCTGCTTCCTCCCGGCTTCCGCTCCTCCCTGGCACAGCATGAGACTCACAAAGTCCTTTGTCAGACTGAACATTTGAGCAGTAACTAAAAACATCAGTGTTATCAGCACTGTTCCCAGGTAAAAGTCAAAAACACAGTGTTGCACCACTATTAGGAAGGAAAAAACATGACTGCTACTGCTGAACCCAGGACAGTCTTACATGCTCTGATCATTCTGCCATAAGAGAAAAATTGCAGACAAGATCAACATGCATGTTCAACAGAACGGAATTGCTTCTTTTTCCATTTGAGTGGAGCAGCACCAAACACATTTTATTTCTTCTTTTCCCAGTTCCTGCTAGGTTCTACTATGAAGAAAAGAGTTGAACTGAATGTTACCCAGATGCTCTGTGCAATAGAACAGCAATAACCAGACTGACTCGAAAAATACTTGCTTTCTGTCTTGCAGCAGTTTAGTGGTAGTAATAGAGAGCACTACATGTGGTAATTTATTGGCATCTTGTGCCTCCACATGAAGTTCATTGCTTGAAATTAATTAATACCCCCTTACCTATGGTTTATTTCTAAGCACAGCTTTGTATAATTATCTGTTTAGTTGAAGCATCCTCCTTTTGCCAAGATAACTATAGAAAATGAAGACCAATAATACAGAAGACCTTTTTTTTCTTCTTTTCATCATTAAGAAATATATGCATTCTTTTCAAAGGAAGAAAAGAAGATCTCTTTTGCCATTAACAAGTGTTCTTTCTCTTTGTCTATATTCTGTTTTAGGAAAAGCTTTTGCAGCTTTTGTTCAGAGCTCTTATTTATTAGTGGTTAGAGTAAGCTGTGTTATTCTTTCCATTAAGCCAAATGACAATTAAAACTGTTGATCTAGAAGCATTTGACGCTTTGGACCAAATCTTGTTTTTCTTAACTACACCTTATCTACAGTATGAAGTTAATATTCCACTCTGAGTAACATTAACTATAAGAACAACTGTTATGTGGCAAGTTAATAAGTAATAATTCATTTAGAAATAGATATTTTTGTTTACATAGCAAACAAATGTTAGGGATTAAGTATTGATTGATAACTTGAATGGATAAAAACTTGCTCAAGCTTTTTTCCATAAGAAGCTGTTCTGAGGCAGGCTGGTTTGGTTTTGTTTTTTTTTTTTTTTTCTTTAACATGAATAAAGAAAAATCAGATGAGGGAAAAAAGAAAAAATCTGTCCAGGTTCCAGATTCAGTGCTGAGAAAAACACAGGCCAGGAAATCATGAAGATGTTCAAGGTTTATAAGAAAAGCCATAAAACTTACCATATATTTCTATTAATTGAAAAATAACAGTGTTTTTATGCTGTAGCCAAAGAGGATAAGATGACAGGAGAAACTAAAAATGGCCAAGTAGGTGATTTGTCAAAAGAAGCCAATAGCAAAGCCACATATAGGATCAGGATTCTTGACTCCCAGGTGATGTATTCACAAATCCCAGAACTCTGCCAGTACACATATCCAAGTTGCATGTCAGAGTGGCTGCAGATACATATAGACTAATCAAAACTCAGTGAACAGGTAGTTTGTGCTCTCAGGTCAGTGTGCTTCCAGGCAGCAGAGCCCATGAGTCGCAACTCATTATTTGTATTTGTATAAATGAGATTACAAGCAGACCCTTTGTCTTTTTTGTATAAACTGACTTTTTTATGGGAAATAATCTTCTGCTCTGAAACTGAATGTTCAAATAAACTACCTTAACATTTTAAATAAAAATAATTGCTACTGCACTTTCTTCACTGTACATTGAACACAGGAGGATCTAATTTTTCATAACATTCTGATCAGAATGATGTATTTCTTTGCTGGTAAAGTTTAATGTTCCCTTAAATTCTAGAGTGATTAAGGTCAGAAAGTTAGAAAAAGCATAAAAACAGCAGAAAGAAGCCTTGCTTTTTTCTTCTTAAAGTTTCAAGATTTTAGGTAATTTTAACTTCTGAAGTCTAGGAGCGTAAGCTGAGTTTCAAGCAAGCTTGATACTGACTTTCCCTGTTCAAAGGAAAAGTAAATGTTAAGTTTGCTTCTGCTTGATTTGATAAGAACAGTAAACACTTGTTCAACCCTACATTTTAAGTTTTGCTTTTTGAATACAGCTTTCTCTTTATGCTGTAGATCAAACTCAGTCAATGATTTCCTGAGATTTTTCACAAGATCTCACAGGGAGCATGGTGAAGAACTAGAAATCTATTATTTTCAAAGCAAGCAACTATATTTGAGGAGAAGGAAAGAAAGTTGTGTTAGTTTTGGTTTACCTTCTGCTTAAAATAAAGTCATGATGCAAGTTCAGAAATAAACTAAAAATAGGTAGTTTATATTAGTATGTTTTCAAGATTAAGCTGTTATGTACCCACATGAAAAGAATTCTGCCACTCCTAGTACTGATGTGCTATGGAAAGTGTAAAGTTTTTTTTAATGCAGGTATTTGTAGTTTCATCCTTTTTTATTTAATTTTATTATTTTATTTATTTTATTTTATTTTATTTTTTGGGTGTTAACCAAAAAAGTCTCCACACTCAGGTCCTGCATTTGATGTTGTGTCTCTAACTAATCATTATTTTCTACAAAATATACTGAACTTTTCAAAGATACCTGACAGACATTAATGTAGCATTCAAACCTACTATACTGTCTACAAAATATTGCAACAGTGTGTTTATGGAATCACTATGTGGAAATTAAAAAACAAAAGCTGTATTGCATAATTTGCACTGGATCCATTAAGACTACCAAATAGTAGGCATAATGATACTGGGTATCCAGGAACAGCAAAGCTGGCTAATATTAATTATGTATTTTTGGGCCATAGGTATCTTTAGAAAGTTATGGCATGCTCCTTCTGCAACCTAATGGCAGATTATGGAACATCTTCCTCTATCTGCTCCCCACAAGTCTTCCCATGGAAAAAATATGTATTGCTTTTAAGAAAATGTCACTGACTGAACCATAAAACTGCTTGGTGTTGCTTTAACCTGTCTTTTACTTTTCATCAGTGATGCACAACCCCTGACATGGTTGAGGTACTAGAATCTACAGCATGAAAAGGGAAGTTTCAGTATCCCTCTGTTTTGTGAATCCTTTTGGTCCTGCAGGTCTGCATTATCTTTAAGAGTTCTGATCTGTTACATTTCAGAACTCTTACTAGAACTCAATTTCTCTGAGATCAAGTTGTATCTATGGAAAGATTTACATACATAAACTTGAACTTGGACACTCAGGAAAAGAAAAATATTCAAAAACAACACTAGAACAAAAATCCTTATGATTTCTCCCCAAACCACAATAATTCATTATGTATAATATATAAAAAATGTACAATTAGGAGAAATATTTAAACAGAGAGATAGAAGAAATTAAATTGTAAGTTTGATATGTTATGGTAATCTGACCAGCTTTTCAAGTCTATTTTCTGCATAAAATGTATATTCTGTGTGGTCAGAACGGCTTTATCGGGCGCCATGGAAATATTATTGCAATCCTTACCGAAGGTATGGCTTACAGAAAACAATTGGGCTATACACTTGTTCTGCAGTCCTTTGATGTCCTAATAGCCCATAGAAATTACAGTGTTATTATAAATTCGATCAGTAATACTAGATGAGGTGACTACACAGTACCCTTAGTTAGGCCTACTACTTTTCTGCTTCACTATAATCTTGGAGTGTTCCTTGGCTATTTAATCAGCACTTGTTGTCATAAACAACAAAGCAGCTGAATTTTCAGTGTTTTGAATGCTGATTGGCATTGCCAGGCTTATAAATTGTGCAGTATTGTTGCTAAAAAGCTGAAAATGTTAATGAGAATACAATTACTGTTTAGCATGGAAGATAAAGGCAGGGAAGACAAAGCAACAACTCATTTTATAAAGAAACACAACCATGCCTTTTAGCTACTCTAGTCCTATACTTTTGCCACCTCTAAAAAAATCAGATCACTAGAATGGTTTATTTAGCTGTCGTGGTTTAAACCAAGTCCCCCAACTCCCGGAGAGTTAGAAAGGAAAATCCGAAGAATATAGCCCCCATGGATTGAGATAAGAACGGTTTAATAGCTAAGGCATAACACAATAATAATGATACAGCCCATAACAAGCGAAAAGAATACAACACCCCACCAGCCACTGACCCATAACTCACTCCACCCTCCCCGGCCAAGCACCGCGTGCTCCTTCCTCTATTTTCCTCCCGAGCTCCATCCCTCCTGCTCTCTCTCTCCCATTATGCATCCTGGGCATGACGTGCTATGGTATGGAATACCTCATTGGCTAGCCTGGGTCAGGTGTCCTGTCTTTCCTTCCTCCCGGCCTCCCCTCCTCCACCTGGCTGGAGCATGTGCTCAGAAAAAGCCTTGAACAAAAACACCCTCAAAACATGCTCGCTATCAAGCAACTGTTCCCAGCCCAGAAGTCAAAACACAGCACTGCACCAGCTACAAGAAGGAGAAAAATGACTGCCACGGCTGAACCCATGACAGCTAATAACAAAGGTCTCTATTATAATGGGGGGGGGAGGGGGGAAATCAACTTCCTACTCCCCTAAAAAGCCCTGAAATCTGTTAGATGCAAAAGCAGGAGAAGGTAATTCAGCTATTGAGTAATCATAAATTATGAACTGCAAGTCACAGTGTAGCTGCTAAATATCAAATATTTTGCAGGCACAAATACAGAGGTGCATTGTAAATAGAAATTTAAAAATATCCTTAGGCAAAAATGTAGAACTTCAGAGAGATGTGGAAGAAAATGTTAAGGTATCTCTTGACAGTTTTATGAATGGACTATCAAGACTTGGATACTTGAAGAAATTAAGTGTAATCTCTGCAGTATACAGTGATGGACTCACTTGTTTTTAGGACAATAATATAATTGCTTGATAATAATTTTGATAAATGAAGGACAAAATTCGTGTATTATGTGGTGTGATTGTTGAACACTTCTTTTAGTCACAAGTAGCAAACACTTTCAAAATGAGGTTCAGCTGATTTTAGAGATGATTATAGAACATCCTGAAATGCTATTTTCTTTTACACTGGATTAAGAGAATAACTCCAAATCTCATGTTAAGGAAAAGGGAGGTTTCCAAGGGCAGCAATGCTACTCTGAAACTCTTGTGGCAGAGAAATTATGAATAATTTGATTTTGATCTTGACAGAAAATCTTTCTATATGTATTCGTACTTAAGCAACTATAAAAAAGAATCTGCATGAATATAAAGAAAATCACAATTTTCATACAGTCAGTCATATTGACTCATATTTATGGCATGGTGAATTTTGGCATTTTTGACTATTTATAAATGCACATTCTTCCATGTATAAAGTTTCAGTTATTCAAATGGTGTATGGAAATAACTATGGGATCATAAAACAATAGACTTTTATAACTAATCACACCGCAGCAACAACCAGCAAAAATATAACTAGGAGAATAAGAACACAATAATGACATATGAGGCATGCTGAAGATATGTCTAACCAAGTACTCTGTTTTCAAGCAACCACAAGCCTGCCTTCTGATAGCTCTGATGCCCTTTAGTTCTAAAAGTAGATAAGTGCACAACTGCCACCTTTTCCATGCCACTTATGTTTTCGTATACATCTATTGGCTCTCTTAGCCACTTTATTTATTAAAGAGCCCTAATCTGCTTGATCATTTCAAGTACAGACACCACTTCCTAATTTTTATCATGTGTATTGCTGGTGTTGAGAAATCAATGAACTCATGGTACATACGCCTTCAAAGACTTGAGGATATATATTTCTTTATGTATTGTGAGCAATCATACAGCTTCATTAAGCCTTCTCTCTTCTACACTCCCTTTCCCACAGAAGGTTGGAACAGGTTCAAGCTCCCTTCCAGCCTGGGCTGCTCTGTGATTATTCAGTTTTATTTCTGGACTGCTTTACATCAGGAAATCACAGGTCAGGTTTCACATGCACGTCTAAGATACTTCAGTGGTTTTGTTTCTCATCTCACATCACAAGGCTGGGACAAAAACACAGATGGAAAAAAAAGTTTGTGATGGATCAATAATGTCAGTTTGTTTTCCTATCTTTTAAGATTTACTTTTTAGACTTTTCCTAAATCTATCATAAATTTGGTCAGTAAGAGAAAACTAATTTGAATTTATTTATACACCCTTGATATAGTGTAATAAAGTAAAAGATGGTTTTGAAACCTACAAAGGTGTAGAAAATCTTGGGAAAATCTTTGGTGAAAGCATAGAAAATGTAGAAAATTCCTTCTATTTATTCTGGAATCCAGAAAAACTCACCTTCCTCAGTGATAACGCACAGTGAGAAAAGGATTCAAAAGTGCTCTGTTTTCTGAAAAACATGCACTATGTATAAAGTCAATGAAGTTCAGCACATGACATCAATACTGAAAGTTAGAATAAATTGAAGCTCCCAGTAGTTTGGGTAAAAGAGACAGCACTATAGAAAAAGAAAACTAATCGTTTTCATTTTATTCTGAGTCCAAACAGATTATAACCAAAATACAGAGCAAGTTTTTTATGATTAATTAATGATGGGCTAATCACTTTGGGCCGCAAAGTTTTTCAGCCACTCATTAATCTCGGAAAATACCATTGGCTACAGTTGTTACTGTTTAATTAAACAGTATGTCACAGTTGCAAAGCTGCAGAAAGCTGTAAATATTATCCTTTGTCAAGCATTTACATATCCAGGATAATCTGTAGTCAAAAGGAGGGGTGCAAGAGAAAGGAAGAGCTAAGCATCAGATGCTTTAGGCTGAAGTAACCTTTTTTTGTCACTGTGATTAGAAAGTTCTAAATTTATACACTTGTGTATTCTCTATATGAAAAATATTTCATCTTCATGGATGATTCTTCATTATTATATTATCCTCAGGTAAAGTAAAAGGTGTTTCCTTTCATGAGAATTTGGTTGTGTCTAGACAGCCATGAAGGTAAGTACAAAAAAAAAAAAAGAAATTAAAAACAGCTTCTAGATTGTTTATGACTCTTAAAATTCTTCTGGGTGAATTGCAGATACTGCAGTTCTTCAGCTGCAACTAGAAAAGTACATATTGAGGTTCTTTCTAAAAAAAGGGGAAAATGCATTTAAAAAATATAAAGATTGTCTTATAAAACTGCAACAAGTTATTTTTTAAAATAGCATAAATATTACAACACTGGACTGTAAACATTTTAAAGCTAAATTTACAAACCTTTTCTTATCAGACTTAAGTCTCTCACATAAAATTGTTGCCAACTGAAGAAATGCGACAGTTTTTTGGATTAGAACAGCATAGGTAATACAGTTGTTAACCATTAATTCCCTCAGAAGTAAAATTAAAACCTAATGAACCTTCGTGGTTTCTTTCACATCTATTTCTTTGAGAAATAATTCAAAAAGAAAAAATGAAATAGATATTATGTTTCATTTTTTGTAAATCTTCACTTCAATATTAAAAAGGTTACATTTAAAAGCCAGTATGATAAAAAAAATGGAAGAATAATTTTTTTCCATAAAGGCCAGTATTCCTATGAGCACACACAGCCTGGCACTCTGTTACAAAAGCCACCACCACTTCTCTTTCTTACTAGAAATTTCATCAGAAAAGTAAACATACAACAGTACTACCTACTTCATCACATATCACTCGTAAGCTGTTTAGATCAAGGCTGAGATACCAAACATGGCTTTAATTTATTCAGTGACAACTTACAACATCCCCCCAACACACAGGAGCCTTGAACTAACTCTGTGTTATATGAGCATCTTGTTTACTGCCAAAGCAGTAGAAAGGAGTATTAGTATCAGGTGAGTTGTCAGGAAAATAAACATGTGTTGCTCTTTTCTCCATAACATAGGTGTTTGTGAAATCATTTTAAAAGCCTAAAAAGGGACCAAGAAGCTATTTTCAGTCTTCCCTGCTAATCAGGTAGTATAATAAAATTAAGGAAAAGGTCTATGTATATCTGTGCATATATGTATCGGGTGTTTTAAGAACAGGATCAGAAGTGAGGTTGATCTGTAAGAAAACTCAAAGAACTCAGCACTCAAAAGCATGTAGAAAAAGAAAACAGAAAATGTAATAAGATTACCTATAAAGGAAAAAAGTGCTAAGAACTGTCAAGACAAAAATAAAATGCTATATACTGAGAAAAACAGTAAAAATAAGCAGAAATATTAAAAGTCAGAACACAAAGGAAAGAGGAAACAAAAAAATATCATAAGCTAGTCACCAATACACACATATATGCACAAACAGAAGGGGAAAAGCACACAATGACTGTCCAATATACAGAAGAGGAAGATCAAAAAAGATTAAATGGAAAATGTTTTGTGAAAGATAAGGGTGCAGCAACCTGACCAAAGTGAAAAAATGACAAAAAAACAGAGTGATAAGGAAAAGTCAGCAGAGAAAAACATAAGAAATGAAGTCCTAGAGGTAACTAGGTAAACAAATTATAAGTGAGAAAACAGGTTTTAAGAAAAAAATCAAAAGGAACTACAACATATGAAAAAACAAAATACTGTGCCCTCAAACTTGGTGCCTAGGCATCAGGAAAAGCTTGAGGAGTTTAAGATTTCTCCATTTGCTGGCTCTGTCTGTCTGCTTAATGTGCCTTGCTGAAATGTGAGAAACAGCTTCAGCCTTACCAGCTGCAGAAATGGCTTGAATGAGTTAAAGAAGCACCTCATTATAATTGGTCCTAGAGGAACTATTAGATGTGTGCAATAGCTATTTGCTCTATACCTCATTAAGAATGATCCCAAAATAAGAGGTTAAAAAAGACTGTAAGAGAGTATTAATCTGGCTAATTCTATGTAAAACCCATTAAAAAGAGCATAAGTGTGAAGTTTAGCTGTCCAAAATTTCCACAGCTCCTGCACAGCTCACAGAAATGCAATTACTCTACATACTGGTCTGCAGAGTCCAAAATAGTTATTGTGTTGTACCAAAATCTAAAAAACTTTCAGTGCCATAGCTTTTCTGGCAGTCAGAGGATAACAGCTGTAAAATACCAAAAAAAAAAAGTACACTTTCATAGAATCCCAGACTGGTTTGAGTTGGAAGGGACCTTAAAGATCATCCAGTTCCAACCCCTGCCATGGGCAGGGACACCTTCCATTACACCAGGTTGCTGTAAGTTCCATCCAAACTGGCTTTGAACATTGTCAGGGATGTGGCAGCCACAGCTTCTCTGGACAAATTCATCACAGCTAAGCTTGAGTCATTCTAAACCATGTAGGCAGGACTAGTCAGAGGAATAAGTCTCCTGAGAAATAAAGCAGATGCTGGTAACTGACAGCAGAGGTATTCCTACAAAAATCCCTCAAACAGTCTGAAAAAAAAGGATTCTCACACCTGCAACATACAGACAAACTCATGCTGGGATATGAATAGCTATATGTTGGTTTTGGCTGAGGTAGAGTTAATTTTCTCCACAGTAGCTGGTGTGGGGCTCTGTTTTGGATTTGAGATGGAAACAATGCTGATCACACAGGGATGTTTTTATTACTGCTGATCAGTGCTCACACAGAGCCAAGGCCTTTTCTGCTCCTCAGCCCAGACCATCAGTCAGCAGGCTGTGGGTGCACAGGTTGCTGGGAGCACAGCCAGGACAGCTGATCCCAATTGACCACAGGGCTCCCAGACCATAGGACAATATGCTCAGCATATAGAGGTGGGGGAAGAAGAAGGAAGGTGATGATGGTGTGATGGTGTTTGTCTTCCCAAGTCATTATTACACGTGATGGAGTCCTGCTGTCCTTGGGGATGGCTAAACTGCCTGACCACGGGACATGGTGAATGGATTCCTTGTTTTGCTTTGCTTGTGTTTTGCTTGTGTTTTCCTTTTGTTTTATCTACTAAACTGTCTTTATCTCAACCTACAAGTTTTTGCACTTTTCCAAATCTCTTCCCATCCCACCCAGGGGGAGTGAATGTACAGCTGCGTGGGGCTCAGTTGCCAGTTGGTGGTACATCAAGTACCAAACCACAGCACCACACCATACTAAGTTTCACCACAGCTGAATAAGACAACTGCTATTTTTATTGATAGTAGTTTATAGCTCTTTTCCATTTGAAATCATTTGCAGTAAGATCTCACATTACCTTGTCAACTTGCCTCTGTAGGTCTGCAGAAGCTTTTATGCTTGTAGCCCTAGATTTCACAGCGATAAACCCGGCATACAATCATGGTCAATCCATGTGCAAATTGGGTTCCTCTTAGCAAAGTATATTGGTCTCTTGTCAAGGCAAGAATTCAATACTGAAATACTAATCTTCTCATCTCATTGTTTCCACAGCAGTCCCAACACAATATCATGGGAGAAAATTCATATAATAGGGGCAGGGGCCAGTTTTTATCCTTATGTCTCACACAAAAAATTACAGCTCCTACATGCAGCAGCCTGAGCACATCTTTGAGGTGTAAGTGCTGCTTAGGACAGTGGGGACAACTTTATCCTCAATCCAATGAGAAGGACATAATCTCTGAAAAGGATGCCGCAAGACCTTTAGTTCTGCTGGCACAAAAAGAATTGAAAGAAGTTTAAAGACAGGTTTTGTAAATTAGGCAGAAGGATACACATGCTCAACACCAGAAATGAGGTCTCTAGTGCTTTTAAACAACAACAGAAAGTACAAGATCCATTAGAGGAGATGAAGGGAGAAGCAGGAGTAAGAAAGATCACTGAAAAAATCCATATTTTGCAATAAAAATACCTATTTTTTCCATAGCATAGCAGAAAGACAACTAGGCACAACTGCTACATGAAAGCATTTACATAAAAATACAAAAGCTTGTATGTACAGAATTATAAACCAAATTTTTACTTACAGGTAATGTGTATGCAAAAAAAAAGCTAAGCAATAATTACTACTACTACTACAGAAGATGAGATTTTCACCTGAAGAAACTTTAAGTAGCTGGATCTTGATACTGTAATGCTGTAAATATAAACTGTAATCATCTAGGACCTTCTTTGCATTCAATTTACACAACTTTTGTGGCCCAGCACCTCTTACATTCAGAGGCCAAGTATCAAAGAAAATTTGGGTTTGGTTCATCTTCTGTGGCAATGGGTCAAAATAGTATTCTAGCAGAAGAAAATAGTAAGATCAGAATTAAAGTATGAAAGGGAACTGGACAAAATCCTAAATTTAAGGGTTCTTGTCACTTTTAAAAATAGCTATGAACACTCTGCTTTGATAAAATATATGATGGAAGTGTTTGAAATAGACTTCAGCTAGTTACTTTTCTCAGTGTGCAAGTCTTGGATACATTGGAATAATATTGATGGTGATTTGTTAATATGAATGCTGCCTCAATCATGTGCGAAGACACTGAGAGCAGATACTCTTTTCAGTATTAGGGATTTTTAGGTACTTTTAAAAGCTCTACAAAGAAACCTATCTTGCTGTTCAGGCTTGCATCCTTTTACGAAAGAGGATGGCTTCATACCTAAAGAAATAAGTACTATTATTTCCTCTTCTCCAGCACTAGCTTTGCATTTCACATTTAACATTATAATTCAAGAAAATACTTAATCACTCCTTGAAACTGAAGCTTGAAGTCTCTTTTCCTGGGGAAGTGCCCTAAAATCCATTCAGCAAGGTCCTGCTCCCTACAGTGCCTCTTTACGCTTTGCTACCAAATTAGAAACTTTAACAATTTTTTGCTTTTGGGTTGCTTTATATTCTATCCGCAACCTCAGAGTGTGATAGCATAGCCTTACAGCCTAGTGTTTTGCATTATCCTGAGAGCAAGAGATATGGTTTCAAAAACCTAATGGTGGGAGGATAATTGTACCTGATCAATCTATTAGTTCTGTCAGGGCTTGAAACTTCTGCAAAAGTGGCAACATTATCATCTTTTCCTGTTCCATTTTTGAAGGGAACTTAAAAATTGTTAGCTACTATCTTCCTTTACAGTGAATACTCTGCTAAAATAGCTCAATATCATGTTCCACTGGACCTGATGGAGAGGGAAGAAATGAATTCTTCTTCCTCCCTAAAGTTCACAGTTTTCTTTATAAAGAATACAAACAGATCTAATAAATGCCTTTCAAGAGAGGCAGAAAAAGGGACATCTAAACCATGGATTTTGATAGTGATTAGAATTACAGAAGTTACTAAACTAACCAAAATTAAAAAGGCTATCCCTGGGCAAGCACAGAAATGCAGATACACAGAAAAGAACATGTATTTTGAGGACTGGAGAAGATTGCCTTTTCTATATTCATTGTCCCTATTTTTTTCCATACTTATTTTCCTGCTTTTCCTACAATTAAACTTTACTACCCAGTTTTTATGTCACTTATCATTCCTTTATATTTCATTCTCTCTGATCAATAATAAAAAAAACAACTATGTTATCAGTTGCAAATTACTGACTTTAGAGTATTACATTCCTTTGCAGGGAACAACTGACTAAGCAGATCCCATTGCATGGTCCCCTCTGAATGGAGAAGGAAGCTGAAATAATTTCATACTCGTGTTTATGACTTCCTTTATGACAGAATAAGACTTGCCATAATTCAGTCATTCCTGTGTGTATCTTGAAAAATTATGGCAAAATTTGTCTATCAGCCACAATAATGTTAAACTAACATTATTTCTCATAACAAATGTTACCTGATAGCTGTAACTAACGGTACTGTTGCCTAAACTCCAGATCTAAATATCCTGGAGTTCATCATAAAACCTTAACTTGGGGATTTATTTCAAGTGCCAAAATTAGGAGTTTGGTCTTTCTACACAAATGTACTCATCAAAGATTAATGGATTAGAAGCACTGAAGTCAGTAACATTTATATAGAAAATAGATTCACAAATTAACAGTATAAAACACTGAGTATTTTTTTTTTGCTCCAAATAGTTTTTTTGCAGATAAAAAACTATCAGTTGTTTCACGTATCAGAGTGGTATTAGTGTTAGCACAAACCTTACAACATTGCAACTATAAAGCACTTGTCCTGTTTTAGAAAGTTTGAGAAACCTAGCATTTTGTGAAAAACTCATTGACCTTTCATGATCATCGTAAGAATTATTTTTCTATTAGGATGCTTTGAATCACTGATCAGTCTGCACCTTGTTCCTCTTCATTTCTGTATTTCCATAATGACTGATACAAAATCTATGAGTAGCTTGCTCCAAATCTGGTAGTAAGGAAGTTCTTTAGAACTCTGAGGTTTCCATATATTAATGAAAATAAAACACTGTTAGGCATCAAATGATTCAGTGGGAATTCTGCCACTGAATATATTGTGTGAAATGTTAGGTGTACCAACAAGCCATACCAAATCTATAAAAGCAGAAACTTAAACATATTGGATAAAGACAGATATAATTTGCAAAAATGTATTAGATAATCCAGAGCAAAGGTAGAAGTGTAGGGGAAAAATGTTAAAGGCCAGATTACCATATGATGTAAACCCACATTGCCCCCAAAAAACTCTACAATGTTAAAAAGCATTCCTAAGTGTTTTACTCTTTAAATCACCATTGGGCTGGAAGATTAGGTAAGCATGTTATTTCTGAACAAATACCAGCAAGGTGTATCAGCTTCAAATCCAGAGCAAAAGAAAACAGCAAACTAAACATTGTGTGGGAGTATCTCTGTTATAGTTAAAAGACTAATAGGGCAAGGAGATGCACATTTTGAATACATGAATTCGAAGGAACTTCATTACTAAGCAAAGCTGTATCAACATTTTAATTTAACACTAGGTCCTGAGAAAATAATAATAATAAAAATTGGATCCAATACATTTTTACATTGCTTTTGAGGTTGTTTGTTGCAGCAATTCTGACTCTACAGGCATAACATTCATATTCCCAGTAGAACTCAAAAGTTTGAAATGAGTGTTACATTACATATGCTACTCCATTACCATATCTACAGGGAAAAGTCTGAGTAATGGTCCTTTCCAACCAACTCCTTTTTACTCATGCATGAATGATGAAAGTGGCAGAGCTATGAAGCAGAAGTAAATGGCAGGAAAAGTACAGAACTAGAAGCATAGAGGAACAATAACAACAACAACAACAAAAAGTGCCTTGTGAAGAACTTGTGTATCAGCATCAGAGAAAAGAGCAGGAAGAAATAAAACACAACCTTTTAGCAAACTGGAGCTTTTGAAGGATTGCTAGGGGCCAATTTGAAATATGGTCTGAAAGTGCTGGAGAGTGAACTTGAGTCCATTCTGTGCTGAAGAATGCTCCTGATTTATCATTTTTTTAAGAGTTTAAGTCTATGTAATCAGAGAATTAAAAAAGGAAGAAGAACAAATAAAGGAAGGGGGAGGCAAACATAGTTACTTTGGGATTTTGAGTTGTGCTGTTAAATTAGAAAAACTCTACAAAGTTCAAAAAGGGCTACTATTGCCATCAAACTCTGCAGGCAGGGGGCATATTTATTTACATAAAAGTCAGATGATACATTATGCTGTGCATGCTTAGAAACAGAGAGATGGAATAGAGTCACAAGTCCAAATGAATATTAATCCATGACTATGGCTAATTTTAACAGCTTGAAAGTCAACAAACACATTTATCTTAAGTCCGGAAGGAATAGATATGCTTTTGAGGTGAAGTGATGAAATTATTGCAGGAAATAAAATACTAAATATTGCATCAAGAGTTAGAAAAATGAAACAGTAGCCTGAAAGGTATATAAAGAGAAATGCATGCAGATAAATTATAATTAAATGTGAGCATTACCACATTTTTTTATGCTTCAAAGCTATGTATTGCACCTCATTTCTCTTCACTTGTTCACTGTTCTTAATGGGCAAAAATGGCTTTTACTATCTATTACTTTCTAATATTATGAAGATGGGTTTTTTTCCTCTGTATGCCAAAACATAGGTCACAAAAATGCTGCCTCTGACCGTATTAGTGCCTGAATGGCTGATGAAGCACAACAAGAAGCATCAAAGTGGGACTGTTTCAGTTGATTCCTACTGAATCCAGGAGAGCTGAAATTTGCTTTTAAACCAGTTTTATACTGATGTTGTTGGACTTAAATATATTTATTTAAGTTTTTTCCTTCTGCTTTTGAGTCAACACAGGAGAAATTTATCAAATTAATTGGCTTTTTAATTTTTTTTTAAGTTGCGTCTTTTTCATAACATGAGCAAGTGGTTTTCAGACAGAATTAAATGTGAATGAGTAGCTTGACAAAAACATTCCATACTTGAAAAAGACAATACAGAAAAATATATAAAATGGTGAAAGAAAAAAATATGGAGTTCACTTTATTGGAATAATCTGAAGAGAAGTTATCAGAGAAGGGCTGAGGTCTGAAGTCAGGTTCTGATCACCATTTCAGTTGTCAGAGGACATAACAGACTTCTTATTAGCGAACAGTGTTGTGGTATGAGATGGTGTCAAATGCTGTAGCCTTAAGCACGTTGAAGTTCTTTAGAACAATAATACACTCAATAATCATTATAACATTAAAATTATCTATGGACTTCTTAGATGCCGTACTTTTCCACAACTAAATTTGGTTCCTATCTCAAGAGCCAGCCTGTGTCTAAATTCTCTATGAAGAGTGTGATGGTATCTTCCACGCACCATTATGATGTGAAAATTATTAATGAACAGACTGCATTCTAATGGATAACAAACTAATCCTGGCTATGATTACCAGGAATATCTGAATAGTCCTTTCCAATCCAAACCATTCTATTCTGTTTCTTTTCTATTCTATGATGATACAAGCCTTCAGCCTCTTCAGTTACAGAAGCTTAACATCCACATTTGTACATTTTTGGATGTTATCCTTACTCTATTGATCAAATATATACCTCTATTCCATTAAAAAGATGAGTATGCGACACTCGTCATGATTAATTGCAATGATACCTTCAGATACCTTCAACTTCTACACAGCTCTAAAAGTCATGAATATTCATGAGATAAACATTATTTTTGAAGCCACCAATTTTTCTTCTTTTTTTTTTTTAAAAAAAAAGCCCTAGAGGTAAGGTTTGTATCATGTCAATATCTATTGCTTAGTTGACAGCCTTTAAGTTAATTGAACACACTTCACCAGTAACAAATCTACCCTTACATGGTTCACAACATGCTGTATTTTTGATAAGGCTTTCTAGCTATATAGCTTTAAAGAACTTTCATGTCCCTTTCTGACTCATAGGGCTTTATTCTGCACAGCTTCATCAACCCCATAAAGCTCTGCCCACCCACCCAGGTAGATTGTGTTTTGGGAGATTATTCATACATTAACAAGGGAAGCAAGATACAAGTCATCTTTCTTTTCAGTCCTTGGTCTTAAGTAAGGCTTTTCTTCCCCACTTCCAGAACTGAGCTTTTCTAAAGACACTGCCACAGACATGATGTGAAGTCCTTTACCAGGTTGGAGCCCCCCACAGAGTAGCACTGTTTTCCTTAAACTTACATTTTGGTCTCTTTTCTCTGACACTGAATACTTCATTTTCCTTTTAAACCTTCACTGTGCTCTCAACCTGAGTCCCAGACCCTCAAATGAACTGCCATAAGATGAAGAAAATGTGTTTTGAATCTTTCTCTATAACTTTATCTTTACAGCATCCTGACATCAAAATGTCAGCTGCTTTTTTGAAATAAAACTGAGTTTCACCTTTCGGGACATAACTACTAAAGTGGGCTGTCACTGTTTCTCTGCTTTGCTTGAACTCAAATTTACCCTGCTGGGGAGTTGGAGGGAGCTAAAATAAGCTTCATTAATTTTTAAGATTTGCTAAGGGTCAACAGTAGCTCAGAAACAGGTTTTACCTGAGCAAAGTTGATGTTCCTTCCAGTGAAATTTCTCTTTTCAGAACTGAAAAAAAAGCAAAATAAACCAACCAAAAACAAAACAAACCAAAAAAGACTGATTTAGAAGAATGCAAACTTTATCACAAGTCAGGCAATTGCTTAACCAAGTAATCATGGATTTTTTTTATTTTGTTATCCTACAGTATAGTTATAATAGCTATTATTGTATTTCATTATTTGTTTGGATGCCCAGGTGACAGGTTAATCCCATTATGCTACATGAAGCACAACATAGACTAAAGGAAAACAGCCAAAAGCAGTGTACAAGGCAGAGGCATGTAAGGTACTATCTCCCCAGGCTGTCAGACAGACACAGTGCAGAGCTGGCTACTGCTTTACCAACAGTATCGACAAAGGATAGGCAGCATACATGGAAACTTTGCTGCAGTGCTTGCCTGGGAAGACTTCTCTGATATCTACTACCCTAGTGTTAATAGTATCAGAATCACAGACTGGTTTGCCTTGGAAAGGACCTTAGTGCTCATCTAGTTCCAGCCTCCTGCCATGGGCAGGGACACCCTCCACTAGATCAGGCTGCTCCAAGCCCCATCCAATCTGGTCATGAACACTGCCAGGGAGGAGGCAAATAGCTTCAGCCACTTCCACACTGTGTTTTTCTGTTTAGAACTGCACGACTTTTGCATTTTCTGAAAAGGAAACAGGCATAATAGCAATGCAAAAGATTCCTCTCCTTCCTTCATCTACCCTACTCCATTTAATGGTAAGAAACCAAGAAAGTAAAAGCCCAAACTTTTTCATAGTTTCTGCTGCCATTCCCAAAGCACTTCCAGCTCCCATTTCATTAGAAGAAAAATCTGCATTGCATTTCTATCGTTCCCAGGCACCAAGCCACCATTGTAGCAGATCCCTGTTATCACATTCACTTAAAGCTGCAAAACCTCAGCAGAAAAACAAGTCTCACGTATTTTTTAAACATACAGAGAATTTTCCTTTACTGTACAGACAACAAAAACATACATTTCATGGCTGAGTTTTTTAAAACAATTTTGAGAACACTGGAATACTGTTTTAGATATAGAATCATAGAATAATAGAATCATAGAAGAGTTAGGGTTAGAAAGGACCTCAAGATCATCTAGTTCCACCCCCCCACCATGGGCAGGGACACCTCACACTAAACCATACAATCCACGGCTTTGTCCTGGCCTTGGACACTGCCAAGGTTGGAGCGTTCACAGCCTCCCTGGGCAACCCATTCCAGTGCCTCACCGGCCTCACAGTAAAGATTTTCTTCCTTACCTCCAATCTAAACTTCTGTTTAACTTTTAACCCATTACACCTTGTCCTATCACTACAGCCCCTAATGAATAGTCCGTCTCCAGCACCCCTATATCTCCCCCTTCAGATACTGGAAGGCTGCTTTGAGGTCTCCATGCAGCCTTCTCTTCTCCAGGCTGAACAGACCCGACTTTCTCAACCTGTCTTCATACAGGAGGTGCTCCAGTCCCCTCATCATCCTCGTAGCCCTCCTCTGGACTTGTTCCAACAGTTCCATGTACTTTTGATGTTGAGGACACCAGAACTGCACACAATACTCCAAGTGAGGTCTCTCAAGAGCAGAGTAGAGGGGCAGGATCACCACCTTTGACCTGCTGGTCATGCTCCTTTTGATGCAGCCCAGGATACAGTTGGCTTTCTGGGCTGCAAGTGCAGAGTGAAGCTGGCTCATGTTACGTTTCTCATCAATCAACATCCCCAGCTCCTTCTCTGCAGGGCTGCTCAGAATCACTTCTTTGCCCAACCTGTAGCTGTACCTGGGATTGGCCTGACTCAGGTGTAGGACCTTGCACTTGTAATGGTACTTCTTTTCCCACAAAGGTGTTTTGCTTTATTTAAGAGTTTCTGTATGTAAGTATATCATCTACATTTTTTTAAAAAAAGCAAACCTAAAATAGCTGCCACATATACCTTTATGGAATTTTCTCTGAATTTTTTGAGAAAACTGGAGTTATTTTTTCTAGTAAACTTCTAATTGTTTTTAGAAGAACAACTGTATCATTAATTCATATATTTTCAAATATGCTTTTACTCTTGTAAAATATGTGGGTTTTTTTGGTTGTTGTTGGGGTTTTGCTGACAGTTCCTAATATCATCACAGCTTAAAAAGCTGTATTTTGTTTTGTTTTCTCATCAAGGTATTGGCCATTTTCTTCTTAAAAAACCCACTAAGTTAAGCATTAATGCTTTGTCCTGGATTCAGCAGTTGCAGTCATTTTTCTTCCTCTTAGTAGCTAGTGCAGTGTTGTGGTTTTGACTTTCAGTCTGGGAACAGTGCTGATAAAACCAGTGTTTTTAGTTACTGCTAAATAATGTTTTACTCTTGCCAAGAACCTTCTGAGTCTCATGCTCTTCCAGGGAGGAGGGGAAGCTGGGAGGAAGCAGAGACATGACACCTGACCCAAACTTGCCAAAGGGGTATTCCATACCACAGCATGTCATGCCCAGTATATAAACTGGGGCAGTCACCTGGAAGGGCTAGATAGCTGCTCTGGTCGGGCTGGGTATCGGTTGGTGGGTGGTGATTGGTTGTATTCTCTTCCCTTGTTATTTCCCTTATCATAATTATTATTGGTGGTAGTAGTAGTGGTTTTGTGTTATACCTTAGTTACTGGACTGTTCTTATCTCAACCCGTGGGAGTTACATTCTTTCTATGCTCTTCTCCAACACTCCGGGAACAGGAAGAGGAAGAAGGAGGGGAGTGAGTGAGGGACTGTATGGTTCTGAGTTACCAGCTGGCCTTAAACCTAGACAGTTCTTTGTGGTGTCCAACGTGGAGCACAAAAGGTTGAGATAACAACAGATCTGACCAGAGTGTGTCTAATCGTATTTGTGATAAGCAGCCATTGTTTCAGATTAGTAGTCATTTGTCACAATGCTGATTTATTGGCTCTCAGAATTGTTGCTTGTAATCCCAGATTTTCAGGATGTCGTGCCTTGCTTACAGCTTGTATTTGCTGTGTTAGTGTTTATCGGCTAGGAGCCTGGGCTAAGGTTCTTCTTTCGCTGTACTTTATGGCAATGACTTGTAATACGATAGACTAAATGATCATTAAACCAGTCTGGCTTGTGTTCCCCATGTGGTCATCATCTCTATAGTTTGTGAGGTATATATTAGAAGTATTTAGCCATTACACATCTTTTTTCCCCTCCTCGGGTGGTCAACCTATGAAGGAGACATATCCTTACACCACAAGCTCCTCCACCAGATTATTTACAACAACTGTTAAGAGTTCTGAAGGTTTTGGATGGCCTTTGAATACCCTTGAGACCTAACTGTTGATTGTGATGGGGATCACCATGTTGGCACACATACATAGTGTGTTTTACCCATGATCATTTCACCTGATTTCGAAAGATAAGCAGAGTCGTGTTTGGGTCTTGTCTAAGGTTAGACAAATATATAGGAGGACCAAGTGATTTCCCCCAGGGCTGGACAGTCATGAGTGGCAGGGTGTGTGGTACAGTACAGGCAAGTGTCTAGGCCACTGGGCCCCTCCAGTGCTTTGGAATCATCGGAGATGGAAGGCAGCTGTATGGGGTCCTCTGCAACATGTTGCAGAAACCGCTGAAGGAGAGGGTGAATTAAGTCAGTTTGACAAGGTGAAAGCCATCCAGCTGGCCTTGGACATTGCTGAAAGAGAAAAATGTACAGTACTTTATCTCTATACTGACTCATGATGGTGGCAAATGCCCTGTGGAGGTGGTTGCAGCAACGGAAGCAGAGCAACTTGCAACATAGACAAAAACCTATCTGGGCTGCTGCACTGTGGCAAGATATTGCTTCCTGGGTGCAGAAACTAGTGGTGAAGGTACGCCATGTAGATGTTCATGTACCCAAGGGTCAGGCCACTGAGGAACACCAGAACAACCAACAAGTGGATAAAGCTACAGTTGAAGTACCTCAGATTATAGAATCATAGAATAGTTAGTATTGGAAAGGACCTCAAGATTATCTAGTTCCAACTCCCCTGCCATGGGCAGGGACACCTCACACTAGACCATATCACCAAAGGCTTCATCCAACTTGGTCTTGAACACTGCCAGGGATGGAGCATTCACCACATCCCAGGGCAACCCATTCCAGTACCTCAGCACCCTCAAAGTAAAGAATTTCTTCTTTATATCCAGTCTAAACCTCTGCTGTTTAAGTTTTAACCCGTTACCCCTTGTTCTATCACTACAGTCCCTAATGAAGAGTCGGTCTCCAGCATCCCTATATCTCCCACTTCAGATACTGGAAGGCTGCTATGAAGTCTCCATGCAGCCTTCTCTTCTCCAGGCTGAACAGACCCAACTTTCTCAGCCTGTCTTCATATGGGAGGTGCTCCAGTCCCCTGATCATTCTCGTGGCCCTCCTCTGCACTTGTTCTAACAGTACCATGTCCTTTTGATGTTGAGGACACCAGAACTGCACACAATACTCCAAGTGAAGTCTCACGAGAGCAGAGTAGAGGGGCAGGATCACCTCCTTTGACCTGCTGGTCACGCTCCTTTTGATGCAGCCCAGGATATGGTTGCCTTTCTGGTCTGTGAGTGCACACTGCTGGCTCATGTTCATTTTCTCATTGACTAACACCCCCAAGTCCTTCTCCGCAGGACTACCATGAATTTCCTTTTTGCCCAACCTGTAGCTGTGCCTAGGATTGCTCCAACCCAGTTGTAGGACCTTGGTCTTGGCATGGTTAAGCTTCATGAGGTTGGCATCAGCCCACCTCACAAGTGTGTCAAGGTGCCTCTGAATGGCATTCCTTCCCTCTAGCATATCAAGAGAACTACACAGCTTGGTGCTATCAGCAAACTTGCTGAGGGCGCACTCAATTCCATTGTCCATGTCAGCGACAGAGATATTAAACAAGACTGGTCCCAACACCGATCCCTGAGGGACACCACTCGTTACTGGTCTCCAGCCAGACATTGAACCATTGACCAAAACTCTTTGAGTGCGACCATCCAGCCAGTTCTTTATCCACCGAGTGGTCCACCTATCAAATTGATGACACTCCAATTTAGAGGCAAGGATGGCATGTGGGATAGTGACGAACGCTTTGCACAAGTCCAGGTAGATGACGTCAACCGCTCCACCCATGTTCATCGCTTTGTAGCCCCATCATAGAAGGCCACTAAATTGGTCAGGCAGGATTTTCCCCTAGTAAAGCCATGCTGGCTGTCACCAAGCAGCTTTCTCTTTTTCATGTGCCCTAGCATGCCTTCCAAGAGAATCTGCTCCCAGATTTTGCCAGGCACAGAGGTGAGACTGACTGGTCTGTAATTCCCACGGTCATGGACTTAGACTGGCAACATAACGGTGAATTATTTTTGGCCCAGTGGGCCCATGACACTTCAGGCCATCATGGCAGAGATGCAACATATAGATGGGCTCGTGATCGAGTGGTGGGCTTCACAATGGACACTATTTCCCAGGCTATTCATGACTACGAAACATGTGCTGCAGTTAAACAAGCTAAACATGTAAAACCTCTTTGGTATGGAGGACGATGTCTGAATTACAAATATGGGAAGGCCTCGTAAACTGAGTACATCACACTCCCACCAACCCTGCAAGGCAAGATCCATGTGCTCCATGGTGGAAGCAACCACGGGATGAATAAAAACATACGCTGTGCCCCACGCCACTGCCAGGAACACTATCCTGTGCCTTGAGAAACAAATTTTGTGGCGACATGGCACCCCAGAGAGAATTGAGTCAGACAATGGGACTCATTTTCGGAACAACCTTATAGGCACTTGGGCCAAAGAACATGGCATTGAGTGGGTAAATCACATACCCTAACATGCACCAGCCTCTGGGAAAATTGAACAGTACAATGGACTGTTAAAAACTATACTGAGAGCAATGGGTGGGGGAACTTTCAAACACTGGGATACACATTTATGAAAAGCAACCCGGTTGGTCAACCACAGAGGATCTACCAACAAGGCTGGTCCAGCTGTCATGGTTTAAACTAAATCTGCAGAGTTCCCCTTTTTTTCCCCCTCCCCCCCCACCTTCCCACTCCTGGATGGATGGGAAGGAGAGCCAGAGGTGTACAACTCCCACGGATTGAAGTAAAATCAGTCCAGCAATTAAGGTATAGCAGAAATCACTACCGGTACCAATAACAAATCAATGTTAGAGGAGACAAACAGGGAGAGAGAATACGATACCACCCGCCGCCAGGAGGCCAGCCCAGAAGAGAGAGCTCACCCCCCCCCCCCCCCCCCCTCCTGGCCAGCTTCCAGTTCCCTCCCTGAGCCCAACCCGGAAGAGTGTTAAACCCTCCCCTTCTGACCAGGTTCCAGTCCCCTCCCCGAGCAGGAGGGTGCTGTTGTATGGAATACCTCCCCGACTAGCCCAGACCAGGCGCCCTATCTCTCCCTCCTCCCTGGCAGAGCATGAGCTACTGCTGAACCCATGACATTATCCACCCCTTATTCCATACCATTCACATCATGCTCAGATCCCACATTTTCAATATACCATCATACAGATATATATATATATATATATACACATCAGCATGCACCCAGACAGATAGAAAGAAATCATTTCTTAATACATGGACCAATACCTGTAATGCAATTGAGTCCATTTGGTCCATGATGTTAGGTTTCTAATAGTCTTTTGTAGCAGGAGAGTCTGTGTGCAGTGCTGGATTGTTGCCTGCTGATGTTGATCATCCCTTTACTGCAGAACTCCTCTGGTTCTATCAAAGTTCATTCTCTGTTGGGACGATGGTTAGAGGGAAGTCAGGGCCAGTCGTTGGTGACCTGAAGACATCTAGTTGATGGACTATAAAAATATTACACAGCAAGCAACAACGTATAATTAAATTCATTGGCTGCTTTCCCCTAAAATCACATCCCCTTGAGGTATACATCGGACTTCCCCATCTTCCTGCATTACCCACCAAGTATATCCAGGTCCTTGAGCAAAAGCAATCCCACGAGTGGGTTTGCCTTGGCCTGAAACAGGAGTAACCCAGACTGTCTTCCCTAGCAAATTTCTCATGTGCACTACAGGCACCTTGTCCCCCGCTACAATATGTAAAAGTTCTGACTGGGCTGGGCCAACCCTGTTAGCAGATCCTCTGTGGTTGACCAACCAGGTGGCCTTTGGTAAATGTGTATCCCAATGCTTGAAAGTTCCCCCACCCATTGCTCTCAGTGTAGTTTTTAACAGCCCATTGTACCGTTCAATTTTCCCAGAGGCTGGTGCATGGTAGGGGATGTGATATACCCACTCAATGCCATGTTCTTTGGCCCAAGTGCCTATAAGGTTGTTCCGAAAATGAGTCCCATTGTCTGACACAATTCTCTCTGGGGTGCCATGTCGCCACAAAATCTGTTTCTCAAGGCCCAGGATAGTGTTCCGGGCAGTGGCATGGGGCACAGCGTATGTTTCCAGCCATCCTGTGGTTGTTTCCACCATGGTAAGCACATGGCGTTTGCCTTGGCGGGTTGGGGGGAGTGTGATATAGTCAATTTGCCAAGCCTCCCCATATTTATACTTCAGCCATCGTCCTCCATACCAAAGTGGTTTTACATGTTTAGCTTGTTTAATTGCAGCACATGTTTCGTAGTCATGAATAACCGGGGAAATAGTGTCCATTGTGAAGCTCACCACTCGATCACGAGCCCATTTGTACGTTGCGTCTCTGCCCTGATGGCCTAAAGTGTCATGGGCCCACCGGGCCAAAAATAATTTGCCTTTATGTTGCCAATCTAAGTCCATCTGAGTCACTTCAATCTTAGCAGCTTTACCCACTTGTTGGTTATTGTGGTGTTCCTCAGTGGCCCGACTCTTAGGTATGTGGGCATCTACATGGCGTACCCTCACCACCAGCTTCTGCACCCGGGCAGCGGTATGTTGCCATAATGCAGCAGCCCAGATGGGTTTACCTCTGCGTTGCCAGTTGCTCTGCTTCCATTGCTGCAACCATCCCCTCAGGGCATTTGCCACCATCCATGAGTCAGTATAAAGACAGAGTACTGGCCACCTTTCTCGCTCAGCAATGTCCAGGGCCAGCTGGATGGCTTTCACCTCAGCAAACTGACTCAATTCACCCTCTCCTTCAGCAGTTTCAGCAACTTGTCGCCGAGGACTCCATACAGCTGCCTTCCATCTCCGATGCTTTCCCACAATACGGCAGGACCCATCAGTGAACAAGGCATACTGCTTTTCACTTTCTGACAATTTATTATATGGTGGTTCCTCTTCGGCACACATCACCTCCTCCTCTGGTGACATTCCAAAATCTTTGCCCTCTGGCCAGTCCATGATGACTTCCAGAATGCCTGGACAACTGGGATTTCCTGTCCGAGCTCGTTGTGTAACTAGTGCAGCCCATTTACTCCAAGTAGCATCAGTTGCATGATGTGTAGAGAAGACCCTGCCTTTGAACATCCAGCCCAGCACTGGCAAGCGGGGTGCCAAAAGGAGCTGTGCTTCAGTGCCAATCACCTCCGAAGCAGCTTGAACCCCTTCGTAAGCTGCCAATATCTCTTTCTCTCTTGGGGTATAGCTGGCTTCCTAGCCTTTGTATCCCCGACTCCAAAAACCAAGGGGTCGACCTCAAGTCTCCCCTGGAGGTTTCTGCCAGAGGCTCCAGGTAGGACCATTCTCCCCAGCTGCGGTGTACAGTACATTTTTCACATCTGGACCAGTCCGGACTGGTCCAAGGGCCACTGCATGAACTATCTCGCGTATAATTTGCTCAAAGGCTTGTTGTTGCTCAGGACCCCATTTGAAATCATTCTTTTTCCGGGTCACAGGATAGAGAGGGGTTACGATTGAACTGTAATTTGGAATGTGCATTCTCCAGAACCCCACAGCACCCAAGAAAGCTTGTGTTTCTTTCTTATCAGTTGGTGGAGACACTGTTGTTATCTTATTGATTACTTCTGTAGGGATATGTCTACGTCCATCTTGCCATTTTATTCCCAAAAATTGAATCTCCCGTGCAGGTCCTTTGACTTTACTCCGTTTTTTGGCAAAACCGGCTTTCAGCAGGATTTGGATTATTTCCCTCCCTTTCTCAAAAACTTCTTCTGCTGTATCACCCCACACTATAATGTCATCGATGTATTGCAAGTGTTCTGGAGCTTGCCCCTGTTCCAGTGCAGTCTGGATCAGTCCGTGGCAGATGGTTCCAAGTGAACTGGACACCCCTCCAAGTAAAAGCGAGCCGTGGCCTTCACTCTGCTGACAATGGAATTGAGAAAATGCATTGGCAATATCAATCGTGGCATACCACTTGGCTGCCTTTGACTCGAATTCATACCGCAGCTCTAACATGTCTGGCACGGCAGCACTCAATGGTGGTGTGACTTCATTCAGGCCACGATAATCTACTGTTAGTCTCCACTCTCCGTTAGACTTTTGCACTGGCCATATAGGGCTATTAAAAGGTGAGCGGGTCCTGCTGATCACTCCCTGACTCTCCAGTCTACGGATCAGATTATGAATGGGAATCAGGGAGTCTCGATTGGTGTGATATTGCCGCCGGTGCACTGTTGTGGTCGCAATTGGCACTTGTTGTTCTTCGACTTTCAGCAACCCCACAACAGAAGGATCCTCTGAGAGACCAGGCAAGGTGGACAGCTGCTCAATTTCCTCAGTCTCCAAAGCAGCAATACCAAAAGCCCACCGGTACCCTTTTGGGTCTTTGAAGTACCCTCTCCTGAGGTGGTCCATGCCGAGGATGCATGGAGCCTCTGGACCAGTCACAATGGGGTGCTTCTGCCATTTCTTCCCAGTCAGGCTAATTTCAGCCTCTAGTACAGTCAACTCTTGGGACCCTCCTGTCACTCCAGAACTATAGATGGGTTCCACCCCTTGACAGTTCGATGGCATCAGGGTACACTGTGCACCGGTATCAACTAGAGCCTTATACTTCTGTGGGGCGGATGTGCCAGGCCATTTGATCCACACAGTCCAGTAAATACGATTGTCCCCTACCTCCACCTGGCTGGAGGCAGGGCCCCTCTAATAGTCATCATCGTCACAATCTTGGACACCTAAGTCGTGCTGAAAGGGATTATTCTTCTTTATCACAGGAGCTGGAGTAAAATCAGCTCTTCCGCTCCATCTGGGAACCTGTTCACCAGAGACTGAAGCTGCAGCTCTCATGGGGCGATCAGTCATGGCCCTTGCTCCTCTCTTCAATTCACCCACACGTTCCTCCAAGGCTGAAGTAGGTTGTCCATCCCACTTTGTCATGTCTTCTCCGTGATCCCGCAGGTAAAACCATAGGGTGGCCCGTGGTGCGTATCTTATATATTTTCTCTCTCGAGCAATAGGACGCCTTTTGTTAATAGCTGAAACACGTGTTGGCACACGTGAGGAGCTAGATAAATCAGACAGATTGTCCCTCAACTGTTTGAGATCATGAGACAGTTTTTCCACAGCTGAGATGATGGAAGGGGTAAGATTGTCTTTGAATTCTCGGAGTTTATGAACCATTTCATCCACTGTTAGTGGTGCTATGTCATTCCAGGTTACCATTGCCAATGGATGGGCATATGAGGACGGTGCGTTTCGTGTAAGTCTTTGCCACATGGGTCGTGTGCACTCGACTTCATCTGGGTCTATGGGTACATTCCCATTATTTGGCTTGGAGTGGTAGATCATCTCTACGATAGCTGATTCCCTCAGGGACTGGATGCCTTTGTCTATAGTAGTCCACTTGGCCGAACGACTCACAACATCATCCTTGTATGGGAACCTCTCTTTCACAGCTGTCAAAAGCCGCCTCCAAAGACTGAGGGACTTTTTCTCTCTTGCAATTGCTTTGTCAATTCCCCCTTCTCTAGCAAGTGATCCCAGCTGCTTGGCTTCTGTACCTGCTAGTTCGTGACCATCGGCCCCATTATCCCAACATCGGAGCAGCCAGGTGATGATGTGCTCCCCTGATTGAGGTCTGAGATTGAGAAGTCACCTCTTCTTCTTCATCGTGTGATGATGACCCCTGATCAGATACTAGACCAGGTAGTGGATGCATAGTTTCTTCATCCTGCCTCTTCCTTCTTGCCTCCTTTCTGGTTTTTCTCTTGTGTACAGGAGCAACCGATATTGGTACGAATTGGTCCTCTAGTTCAGATGCAGTGATTATCACTGTAGTTTGAATAGCAACTGTACTTGTTGCTGGGGTAGCTGCACTGTCTGTTGCAGTCGAGGGTTGAATAGCCGCTGTACTCGTTACTGAGGTAGGTGCACTGTCTGTCACAGCTGAAGTTTGGGTAGCAACTGTACTTGCCACTGGGGATGGTGTAGCTGCTGTACTTGGAGTTGGAACAGCTGCGCTGACTTCTGTGTTGCTCTCAGATCCAGGGACATTTTTTTCCTTTTGAAGGTGTTTGATAGTGTCGAACAAGGCCCTATAGGCATAGGCCAAGCCCCAGCACGTTGCCCTAATTTGTCCATCTCTGGTATGGCCAGGACGACAACACACCTCATTTAGGTGTTTTACTAATTCTTCCGGATTCTGCACTTGTTCGGAAGTAAAATTCCAAAGTACTGGAGGGGCCCACTGACCTAGATGCTTGCCCATACTATCCCACACACCCTGCCACTCGTGACTGTCCAGCCTCTGGGAAGATCTCCTGGTCCTCCTATGTCATCGTTTAACCCCAGTACAGGATCAGACCTGACTCCGCTTAACTCTTGAAATCAGATGAAATAATTGTGGGCAAAACACACTCTGTATGCGTGCTACTATGGTGATCCCAATCACAATCAGCATACAAGTCTCAACAGTATTAAAAGGCCATTCAAAAACTTCAAAACCCTCAAATGATGTTGTAGACCATCTGGAGAGAACACTGGGAGGATAGAAGAATGTCTCCTTCACAGGTTGACCACCTGAGAAGGAGAAAAAAGATGTGAAATTGCTAAGCACTTCTATTATATACCTCCCAAAATATAAAGTTGGTGACCATACCGGGAGCATAAACCAGATCAGTTTCATGATCAATGCTTCTATTGTATTACAAGTCATTAACACAAAGTAGAATGAGACCAGAACCTTAGCCCAAACCCCATACTTGATAAACACTAACACAGCTAAAATGTATGACAAGTAATTGGTAAAATCCTGAAACCGTGAGATCAAGAGAAAAAACTGTGAGAGCCAATAAAACAGCATAGTGACAAATGACTATAAATCCTGTCAGATTTGTTGTTATTTCGTGGGTTCGTGCCCCACATTGGGCCCCAAAAACTGTTGTGATTTAAACTAAATCTGCACAGTTCCCCCTTTGTTTCCCCTCCCCCCCCCCTCACCTTTCCACTCCCAGAGGGATGGGAAGGAGAGCCGGAGGAATACAGCTCCCAGGGATTGAAGTAAAATCAGTCCAGCAATTAAGGTATAACACAAAATCACTACCAGTACCAATAACAAATCAATGTTAGAGGAGACAAACAGGGAGAGAGAATACGATACCACCCGCTGCCACGAGGCCAGCCCGGAAGAGAGAGCTCACACCCCCCCCCCCCCCCCCCCCTCCTGGCCAGCTTCCAGTTCCCTCCCCGAGCCCAACCTGGAAGAGTGTTAAACCCTCCCCTTCTGACCAGGTTCCAGTCCCCTCCCCGAGCAGGACGTGCTGTGGTATGGAATACCTCCCCAACTAGCCCAGACCAGGCATCCTATCTCTCCCTCCTCCCTGGCAGAGCATGAGCTACTGCTGAACCCATGACACCAGCCCAGTCAGAACTTTTACCTACTGTAGAAGGGGATAAAGTTCCTGTGGTGCACATAAAGAATTTGCTGGGGAAGACAGTCTGGATTATTCCTGCTTCAGGTAAAGGCAAATCCCCTTGTGGGATTGCTTTTTCTCAGGGACCTGGCTATGCTTGGTGGATAATGGGGGAAGATGGGGAAGTCCAGTGTGTGCCTTAAGGGAATTTGATTTTAGGGGAAAACAGCTACTGAGCTCAACTGTATTCTGTTGCCTGTTATGTAGCACTTTTATAGCCCACCAGGTAGATGTCTTCAGGTCACCAGTGATTTCCCTTTGATCATTATCCCACAGAGACTGAACATTAATGAAAGCAAACGAGCTCAGGAGTGACCATATGATTTCTGTGGTATCATCAGCAGGCAACAGTCTGACACTGCACACTGTCTCTCCTGCTCTGAAAGACTCCTGAAGACAGGAGGTGGAGGCTAACATCGTGGACCAGATTAATTCAGCAGCTTTATAGGGATTGGTCCATGGACTAAGGAATGATATCCCCCTGTATATGTGGGTGTGCATATATATAGATGTATATATACACACATATCTATATGAGAAAAAAGTGATGGTATATTGAAAAATGTGGGATCTTATCATGACGTGAATGGTATGGAATAAGGGGTGGATACTGTTCCAGGTTTAGCAGTAACAGTCATTTTTCTCCTTCTTAGTATCTGGTGCAGTGCTGTGTTTTTAACTTTCAGTCTGGGAAGAACACTGATAACACCAATGTTTTTAGTTGCTGCTAAGTAATGTTTACTCTGGCCAAGGACTTTTCTGAGTTTCATGCTCTGCTAGGGAGGAGGAGAAGTCAGAAGAAAGCAGAGACATAGCACCTGACCCAAACTAGCCAAAGAGGTATTCCATACCACAGCATGTCATGCTCAGTATTTAAACTGGGGGGAGCTACCCGGAAGGGCTAGATCACTGCTCTGATCGGGCTGGGTATTGGTTGGTGGGTGGTGGTTGGTTGTATTCTCTTCCTTTGTTATTTCCGTTATCATTATTATTATTGGTGGTAGCAGTAGTAGTTTGTCTTATACCTTAGTTACTGGATTGTTCTTCTCTCAACCCGTGGGAGTTGAGTTAGTTACATTTTTTCGATTCTCCTCCACATCCGTCTGGGACAGGAGGGAATGAAGAAGAGGGAGGTGAGCAAGCAGCTGCGTGGTTCTGTGTTACTGTCTGGCTTAAACTATGGCAGGTTTTTCAGTGTTGTATTCTGTAATTGTATCCAGCAAAACAAACAAAACTGGATCCTACTGTTTGTCACTAAACTTCTGTATTTTACCAGCTGAAAAAATGATGTGCTCCATATTTATCCCAGCTTACATGAAACTGTGTAATTTCATTGTACTGAGCTGTAAACAAGTGTTGACTATATTGTAACAATTAACGTCAACAAAAAAAAAACTTCAGCTGATTCAGTATTTTCAATGTATAAACACAGAAATATCTCTACAAACAGGACTTCAGTAATCCCTGGAGATATATTACACTCTGACTAAATTCAAAAATGTGTAGGAGCCAAAAATCTGGTAAATAAAGGAAACACAGCTGCTGGAAATATTATGCTATCCAATATTTCTTAAAAAGCTGTGTTTGTCAGGAACGGATACAATTAGTGTATTTTGTTACAGTACTTTTTAAGGGTTATTGTTATTAAGTTCAGATGCTTGTTTTCTTATTTTCCTCCACTTTCACACAACCATGAAAATTATATAGTGTTACATTAAGGGAAAAGAATGATACTATTGCACAAGAATATCAAGAATACAGATTAGTAATACCAGGTGGATAAGAAATCTAATTTACTCTCGAGATGAACATCATGCACTGGAATTTGCTGTCAGAACTGTAGTTTTTTATATCTAGATGTATATTGAGATTCTGAGGTAAAAAGGAGGCTTTCGGAAAAAAAGCTACATGATATTTTTGTCTCTAAATTGGAAGGTCACCAATTTGATACATGGACAACTTGGTGGATAAAGAGGTGGCTGGATGGCCACAAGCATAGAGTTGTGGTCAATGGCTCAATGTCTGGCTGGAGACCAGTAACAAGTGGTGTCCCTCAGGGATCGATGTTGCGACTGGTCTTGTTCAACATCTTTGTTGGTGACATAGACAGTGGGATTGAGTGCACCCTCAGCAAGTTTGCTGATGACACCAAACTGTGTGGTTCGGTTGATACACTGGAGGGAAGGAATGCCATCCAGAGGGACCTTGACACACTTGTGAGGTGGGCTGATGACAACCTTATGAAGTTTAACCATGCCAAGTGCAAGGTCTTACACCTGAGTTGGAGCAATAGGGATGCTGGGATGGATTATTCACTAGGGACTGTAGTGACAGGAAAAGGAGTAATGGGTTAAAAGTTAAACAGGAGAAGTTTAGATTGGATGTAAGGAAGAAGGTCTTTACTGTAAGGGTGTTGAGGCACTGGAATGGGCTGTCCAGGGAAGTTGTGAATGTTCCATCCCTGGAGGTGTTCAAGGCCAGATTGGACAGAGCCTTGGGTTGTACGGTTTAGTGTGAGGTGTCCCTGCCCATGGCAGGTGGGTTGGGACTAGATGCTCTTTAGGTCCTTTCCAGTCCTAACTATTTTATGATTCTATTATTCTATGGTATATGACCTCAGGAAAAATGTTAAGCTTTCAGTTTGTTGCTTAATAAGCCAGATTTAGATATTCTATTTGCATCCAACTTGAAAGTGACCAAAACTTCATTAATCTTGAGGAAAACAATTATTTAATCAAAGTTTCATTCACAGACATCACAATTTCTTATTTCTTTCCTACCTTTCTGGTTGTACTAAGCACATGATGCAAAACAGATGGGAATATTTTTCCTGCAAAATCTATAATGTGAGCATTATTGCAAACTATGACCAGCTACTACTGTGGAATTTAATTTCAGTCACTCTACTGTTTTTTCACTATTAAAAAATATATCATCCTTTAAAGCCTCTGTCTCCATAAAAGGCTTGTTTCAGGTAAAACAATAATCCTTAAGAACAATATTCTATACCACATCTATAAATTTAGGCAATTCTGGTCTCATTTTTACTGTTCTCTGTGTGTCTTGGGCAAATGTGATAATAAAATTTGAAGTATAGGGTACTTCTAAAAAAAAAGAAAGACATATTTTTTTACCAATTTTACAATATCAGTTCTAGTTAATAACATCTATCAACCTTACAGCTACCTTCATACCTACATTCACTTTGTCAATGTACTTAAATAAATGGATAGTCCAGCTATGTCATTCTCTGTGTCTCTTCCATCCCTTTCTAACTTCTACTGCAAGAATTCAATAAAATTTAGATACAAGGCTACAAGGGCAAAATCTGATCAAAACTGGAAACTGTTTAGCATTTCTTAGGACATATTTCTGGGGTTTTTTTCCATGAGGAGCTGTTCCATGACATTTTGGGGAAACTAGGCTGATCAGCATGCTAGACCCTCAGAAAAGTTACTCAAAATATGTTACTGAATCTGGATAACCGTGTCCTTGGAAATGGGTAAGTAAATCAAAAAAACAGTTAACCAGAAGTTTTGGTAATGCAGCATATTGGTGTGAACAATTAGTCATAGATAAAAGAGTGGATCGGAAGCCTTAAAGAGAGAATCAAATCCCAAGAAAAAATGCTAAACAAAGCTCAGAAAATTTTGTGGTGTCAGTAGAAAGAAGTACAGATAAAATGTGGAAATAGGGGCATCTCTGTGGGCTACCCAACAAAATCAAAGCATTTGATTTCAATTTTGCCAGTAAATGCAAAAATTCATTATCGTACATTATTGATTTCTGTGCTGAGTTTCCCTGATTCCAATATGGAAACTCATAGCACGACTACATATCAGAAGTGAGTCCACAGTTTTATGTCTACAAGTGTTTCCTAACTGAACTGTTGTTCACTTAGAATATCCTTTTTTTCATATATTTTTAAGCCACAACGACTCTTCTTTGTCTGCAGTAGAAGTGTCACATAATTCAACCTTATCAAATAATCTCATAATTAAATAAAATAGTCTCAATATCTTTTGTACAAAATATCGATTTCTGTACAATCTTACATTAAATCTACAACAAGGTGATGGACATATTTGTGACATGTCTTCTGTAGTACATAATACAGCTGGGTTTCAAGAAACAATAGAGAGAAGAAAATGTCCTGCAAAGAAATAACGCAGTAATCAGATTATTCTTAGTCTTATTTCTCTTATTTTTTTTTGCCTGAGTACACTTTGGTGTATCTTCTCTAAAAATCAAATTTGAATAACAATAGGACACTGAAATTTAATCATAAACACTTTCCCAGTGAAATTCTTGAATTTGCACATTAAAGACTTAATTAAAGATAACTTATTTTATTAAATACTTTTTTTTAAATTTATTAATGGGTTGGAACATGAATATTCTTTTATTCCAATATCTGGCATATTTGATGACATTCACAAGAGATATAAAGCCTGGCAGAGGAATGATAGCAGGAATTTATAGTGATACATTAAAGAATTCAGAGTTAGCTCACATCCAGGATAACAACAGTCACCTTTTGAATAAGTAAAGGCTAATAATAAGGAGGTAAAACACATAAGCAATAGATTCTTATTTGTAGACAGAAAAATATACTCAGTGATATAAATGAGACCTGCAGTAAACTATATATGTGTGGTCAACTTTGTTATTATAATCAAACACTGGAAAATCTGATGGCTTCACATGTAATGGAAGAGTAAACAGGCAAATCCTGACAAGTTAGAAGAAGCCCCATTTGTAAGTGTTCAGGGTAAGTGGCATGGGAGTGAGCAAATTATGTCTGTGTGATTTAATAATGTAAGAATACAGATAACAGGTTAGGACTATAGTATTTTAAATCAGAGCAGTTTTAGGGAATTTTGGATTAAATGTAATTTTATCACTAACAGAAAGAACTAAGTATATCAGATTCAGAAGAATAATGGTAATGAAGATGAGGACAAGCCTCAGATGACAATCAGCACATAGAGTTAGCAATACACTTCTCAAAGCCTAGTCTGAGAATTGGAAGAAAAAATGTTGCTTATCAGCTATATTTGGTGTGGATTAATGGCTTGGCTTCGTGAGCAAGGATTTGGGAAGGGCTTTAACCATGCTTACTACAAATATGATGACCAAGGGCAAGGGAAAGGGTGTTTTAGGCAGTCGGGAAGAGTCCGACCAGGACTATCATCTCCAGAGAAATCTCGAGCTACCCATGTGCTGGTCTGCCTGCAAGCAAGGTTGGATCTGCAGCTTCCCATGCACCTTATCACCTACCGATTTGACCCTCACCTGTCCGTACCGACAAGTGAGAGCAAGACCTTCCAGCCTGCACAAGGGATTTTTTAGGTGAGGAGCAACGTGTGCAGAACTGGCCCCACCTTTTACAGCTGAGGTTTCACTGCCAGGGCCTAGTGAGCTAGGATGGTGACAGCAAAGTCCATAGGTCGTAGGTTTTGTAAGAGTGTCCTGCTCTTAGATGGAAGACCATACAGTCTAGATGAGCTTCATCAGCCCTCTTTTGAAGATGGGAGTTCTCCTGTGAGGAAGTCCTGTTCCTTCACATTCTGAACAAGACTGTAATTTCCTGGGTCAATCTCAAGCATCTAGGTGGGATTCTGACTTAGAGGCGTTCAGTCATAAGCCCGCAGATAGGAGCCTCACGCCAATGGCTCCTCAGCCAAGCATGTGCACCAGGGGTCTGAACCTGCGGTTTCTCTCGTACTGAGCAGGATTACTATTGCAACAATACATCATCAGTAGGGTAAAACTAACCTGTCTTATGACAGTCTAAGCCCAGCTGACGTTCCCTATAAGTGCATGAACAATCCAGCGCTTGATGAATTCTGCTTTACAATGATAGGAAGAGCCGACATCAAAGGATCAAAAAGTGACATCTCTATGAATGCTTGCCTGGTGTGGACTAGACAAACACAAAAAGACTATATATATATATAATAGACTACTACGCAGCTGCAAATGCCAGGAAGAGAACAGGACAAGTAGAGATGACAAAGAAATTAGAGGCTCAATCAGAGAATATCCAAGAAAATTAAGTGACCTTACAGATTGCAATGAATAGCAGTAAAAGACAGATCTCTATTATAGGGGCAGGCTTGATGGAGCTTGGAGCAACCTGGTCTAGTGGAAGGTGTCCCTCCCTCTTCCAGGGAGTTGGAACTAGATTTTTAAGGTTCATTCCAATCCAAACCATTCCATGAGTCTATGATTCTATGATTATGTAAAATTGTTCAATAATTTTAGTACCTGCATATCACAAAATGCTAGTTCAAATAATAGCAACAAACAAGGTCATGAACATACTGCCTTCTGCATAGAATGAGGGAGAAGAAAAAAAAAGGAGAAAAAAACCCACAACAGAACCAATTTTTTTGGAGACAAAAAGTAGATGCCAGTCTTTTAAACTATAATACTAGCTGCTACTCTAGAATTTCTGCAAGTTATTCTAAATTAGTACAATTACTTTAACTTTACAAGCAATCAGTACTTATAAAACTATGTGATCATGTCCATGATGACACTTTTCATCTGCAAACTGTAATTTTATCAAAGTTGAAAGGATTTTTGTTTTTCAGGACAGAAAACTCAAATTCAAAATGGAATTATCCTCTAGTTAGCTAGAATTATAGTACGGTAAAAGAGTAATGTATCTAATTTTATATCTTAGTGGTTTTATTTCCTTCCACTTTTTATTAAAAAACTGACAAATATATGATACAAAGTAAAGAGATATCTATTTTTCTCCTTTTCCTATTAGAGCACTATAAGCAATCATTCTCCTGTCTCTGTATCCAACTTCATTCATTAGCAAATTGCAAAAGGATGCAAGAATCTCAGGCACAATCAGAAATCATAATCAGGAAAACACCCAATCCTTCTGATTCTTATAAATATTTCTTGTAAAATTGAAGTACATTAATATAATCTACTAACTCCTGATACTGCATTCACTACTTTCTGAAAAATATTTCTTCTTGAAGCTAAGTCTCTTAAAATAATCACTTGAACATCATGGGATAATTACTTTTTTACTTAACATAGAAAGCAAAAAGGGTTTTATTTATCTAGGCATATAAGGTAAAATAAATAAATGCCACTGGTTTACATAAAAAGGAAAAGGAAAAAAAAAGCACTAGTTGACACCAGAAAAGGGATCACTTCCAAAACTTTATTCAGTTTTAAACTGAAGTATAAGCAGTTTCAAAATAAAGGTTGCCTTACACACAAGCTTCTTCTGACATATCCTAGTTCACAGAACTTCTTCTACAGTTTTTGTAACGATCATGATTGTGTAATGTGACGTTTCAAGATTATGTTTCTCTAGATAAAATTACTCAAAATTATTCAGTAATTTCTGAAATAAAGGCTAGGAAATAATATGCTCCTTTGCGTACTGTTTTATATCAGCTGACCTTTAACGTTTCCATAGAAGATCCCCTCATTTATCTTGGGTTTTACCACAGAGAGTTTTCTCTTGATTTTCAGTACTCTCTTTTTGTAAAAACAATTACCTTGTGTTTGTGAAAATCATGGTAGTTTTAAAAGATAAAATTAAAATGAAAGCAAGCTCATTGGATAAGCAGCCAGAATCTTGATGAAAAGCTGGAAACACAGCTACTAAAGAAAACTAAAAATTATAAGATAGGCAAATGGCCATTTTAAATGGTTCTGGAAACAACCTCTTATCCAAGCTATTGTTCAGGGTGCCTCTTGGGCTGCCTCAAACTGCAGCAGACAAGCATGACCAGATCAGTACCTCACTTACAGATCAGGCCACCTGAAATTTTACTCTACAAAAGCTGAGAGGTCAGCTCAATATCATATCTCTTTCTAAGGACTAGTTTTCACAGGTTTGCTGCCAAGTTAACTAACACACACCTGAGAAGTTTTCAGATTCACCTTGGCTTTCACCCAAGGCTGATCTCATTCTCCCCCCTCCCTTTCAGCATTAATTTCTTTTCCCCCAAAGTGAATGAAGATATAAGTTTATATATCAGACATGACAAAGAAGACACAGTTTTTTCCACCCTGTTCCTTCGAACCGAGGTCAGAGCTACAAAACAGAAAGCCACAAAATGGGAGAAGAGCTTGAAAAATGTTGTCCTATATTTTTGTTTATGGAAGTGAAAGTTGTCAACAGATAGAGTTGATGCTACTGTTGACATTGAAAATCTGCTGAAATCTGTGTTTTATGGAAGGCTGATGTGCCTAGACATAGGAATTCAGTTTTATTTTAGACTTTGTGCTCTTGCTTGAACTCCACCTTATGCTCTTCAGTGGCATGGTTTAACTGTAGGCTCTGAGTCTGATCTTTCCTGTCCAAGCTACCCATTTATTCTAGAGCAACTAAATTGCTAAGGCACCTGGGTGACTCCACCAATTCTTTTATTTTTTTCAAAGAACAAAACTAAATGAAACAAAGATCCTCTTCTTAGTTCACACAGCTGCAGAGGCAAAAAAATACCCTAAAAATCACTTCTACGAGTGCTGAAGAGTCAAATAAGGGTTTCCTCTCGAAATTGCAGGGCTTTTTTGTGGAACATGCAGTTCGTAGGCAAAGGCATTGGGAATAAAATGTGAAGAGTTGTTTTCTGCATTTCTGAGAAAGCTGGTTGATTTGAATGTGAAGATAACAAACATTTATCTTGGTAAGTGTCAGGGGATGGAATTGGGTGCTGTTGGATAACAACCTTTGAGAATAAAGAGCATGTAGAGATGTTCCTTTTTTTCCCTCCTTTTAATTATATGCTGTAGGTCATTAAATCTTCTTATCATACTCCTACACATTCAGTTCTTGATGTAACTTGAAGGTAATTGCCTGGTTTACTAAACTAGATTAAAAGTTAGTCTTTCTTTAGCAAATTTTTATTGCAGGAGCAGAGAAACCAGACAATGTGTTTCAGGGGTATAATTTGCATGCTTTATATCAGAAGTGACATTCAGTTTCCTGGGAAAAATAACATAAATTAGGCCAAGCTATTGCTGCTGCTCTGTGTCACTCCAGGAAGATAAACTATAATATTTCTTCACTGTATTCTGCCATGAGCATACATAGGGCAAAAGTTATCATATAGCTTGCAGTTTATGTAAACTTAAAATCCTGTCCTTGTTAAGCATTTAAAGTATTGTAGTTTTTTTCTGAAAGTAGCTAAGCAACATCCTAGGCCCAGATTGGAATGAATTTCCTCCATCATATGAATGCTGGCATCAGCTTTAGACAATCAAAAAGATCTGACTTTTCATCTTTGATAGCAACAAATCATTAAATGATAAGGTGTATGTCTTCCTAGAAGGGAAAATTTCAATCTAGTTGAGAGTAGCTCTCAGCATAGTTGCAAATCTACTGCATATGCCTTCTTCAAGTTATCCTAAAATTATAAAAATTACATAATTCCAGAATTTACAGTGCTGTTTGAAATTCCCCCTCCCACTTCTAGTCTAGCTATGATGCGTAGTTAAGCTAACAGTGAAAGGAAAACTACATCTCAGCTACTAACTCCTTGAAAAAAAGAACTGCAAAGAAAATAAAAGAGGAAGAACAAAAAATAAATGTACCAGATGAGTGCATATAACCAAATATATATATTCAGACAGTGTACCAGATTCATAGTCCTTGGCCCAGAGAAGATGACAATTAAGGATGAAAGTGGAAACTCTCCTTCAAACGGAAGAGAACCACTTATCTACTACTGTGATCTGACATCTTGGTGTTTTGGTTGCATAGCTTTAAAATACATTATATTCTGCTCAGGCTGTGCAAGTTCATTTAGAAATTATATCTTCAAAATAATCTCAGAAGAATTTTTAAAACAATATGTAGAATTTTCAAATTTCTGCCAAGGTTTTGGGAATGGAGGTGAAAGAATATGATGCATGATCACTGTTTCTGTCAATCAGCCTCACTGAATGAAGGTAAGGACTCACAAGGGGATAAACATAAATAACAGCATATCTGTAAATACAAAGAAAAGGATTACAGTATTCCTGACTAGGGAACAGTGACTGCTGTAGGTGAATCTTCTGGTGAAGACAGGGATGATCACACCAACTCTGTAATCCGACTCAGTCTGAAGAGTGGCTCAGGGTGCACGATCACAGGGGGAAAGAGAAAGGAAAGAGTAATATTCAGAAGGGTATCCCTGTACGAAAATCCACTGAAAGCAGAAAAGCAGATCCACTGTCAGAAAAAAAATATAAGCTTCCAAAATATCCATCAAGTCCACACAAAGAAAATTTGGAAGTTTTTAAGTTTACAATGCAGTCCTGAAGAGGGAGGATACCCTTGAAGGTAGACAATGATGTTAAAGAGATATAATAGAAAATAAATCGGGTCATTACAATGAGCGCATTAACAATTCCAAAACCTAAAAGGAATCTTAAGATGAAACAAAACAAAACAAAACAAAAAAAAAGCCTAAGATTACAGCACAGTCACATTAGGTTTGATTGCAAAGACCATGGCACAACTAGCAGAAAGCTCAGAAAACCGAGGAAAAATACTATAAAACAAGAAATGTAAAGGAAAACACGGGCACACCAAGAAAGAAGAAAAAGAAATGAGGACACTGAGAAAATGTAAGTGCATTCAGGACCTGTTAAACTGCTGTGACTACAAAAAGACATTGTTAAAGTCTTCTTTTTTTTTTTAATCAGAATAAGGAAAGGATAGATCAAGAGGTTTGTGGATAGACTAAATGCATTCAGATCAGAAGATCTGGTGATATTTATTTTGATGCGATTTCTGAATCATTGAAGATTATATGAGAAGCAATGGGGAATAAATGAGAGCCCAGAGGATTGAAACAGGGTATAGAGACTATTTGTCTTCAATACGTGGCTGAGAACAAGCTGTTCTGGCTTAAACCTCCAGAGACATATCTGAACAAATTACTGAACAATCAATATGCAAACAGTTTGCAGATTCAAACATGGATTTGCCCATATCACATTATATCAAACCTATTTAATTTCTCTCTTTGAAAAGGTCACTTAATCTATCATAGAAGGAATTTCAAATTTGCTAGAGTCCCACATGAGATTTAAGAAAAGAGAGTATGTTGCAAGCAAAACCACTCTGATCTTCCAGATAATGTAATTGAAAAATTTTATTTAAAAAACAAACAAACAAACAAACAAACAAAAAGTTTTAAATGGTAGCAGTTGGAATTGGAGAACCACCGAATCCCAGACTGGTTTGGGTTGGAAGGAACTGTAAAGCTCATCCAGCTCCAACCCCATTCCATGGGCAGGGACACCTTCCACTAGACCATGTTGCTCCAAGCCCCCTCTAACCTGGCTTTAAACACTGCCAGGGATGGGGCAGCTACAGCTTCTCTGGGCAACCTGTGCCAGCACCTCACCATCCTTGAGCACCACCACCTCACTTGCTCCTTATATCTAACATGAACTTCCCTTGCTTAAGTTTGAACTCATCACCTCTTGTCCTGCTACTACAGTTCGTAATGAAGAGTCCCTTCCCAGCATCCTTAAAAGCCCCCTTCAGATACTGGAAGGCTGCTATGAGGTCTTCATGCAGCTTCTCTTCTCCAGGCTAAATAGCCCCAACTTTCTCAGCCTGTCTTCCTACAGGAGAAGCTCCAGCCCCCTGATCATCCTCGTGGCCCTCCTCTGGACTTGCTCCAACAGCTCCATGTCTTTTTTGTGTTGAGGACACATAAATATGCAGTAAAAGCAAGGATGGAGTGAAGGCACTGTCTATAGCAATATTTAACCAATAACCAGTAATTCAACTTCCAGCTAAAGTATCTGAATAAAAATGTATGCTAGCCTCTCCTGTATAAATCCTCTGCTTGTCTTATGATTAAGGGCTGATATTGGAGACCACCAGCCCCGTGTTTGCTTTTCATTAGTTTTGCCAAGATTTGACTTTCAATATAATATTTCTTCTCCACTCTTGAGCCTTCTCCTCCTGCCACGGAAGTTGTTGTCCACAAGAAAGCTGACAACTAAACCAGATGATTTCCCCCTACATACCCATGTCATGCTTTCAGTACAAGTTAACATGACCAAATTTCTGTATCAACTAATTTTGTCAAACTCATTACTTGTATTTGCTGAGCTTGTGGTAGAGTCTTCCCTAGACATAGATAAGAGTTAGCTGGACTCCCATAATTTTCAGTGACTGAGTAACAAATTATTTTCTTGACTGACTGAGAGTGTCAAGAAAGAGGATAGGCCTTTTCTGAGGGAAAGAGGCATGATAGCCCCACTATCATTCCTGCTCATGGTGAAAATTACACTTATCAGTAGTAAAGTGCTGGAGTTACAGGATGTATTAAATATGGGGGGAAAAAAACAGGTGGCAGAGGAATTAATTTATTGGGTTTTTTTAGACTGGAGTATCCTCCAATACTGAAGAAGCGAAATAACTCTGACATCATAAACTGAAGGATAGGTTTTTCCCCTTGTTTCTTAAGGTGAAATATCCTTCTTGTTTTCTTTGCAGTGTAAAAAAAAAGCAGTATGTCCTGGCTCCTGTTCAGATTGTACAGTATACTGTAAAATGTTTTAGTTTTTACAGTGAATGTTGGATATTGCCCTAGAGATTCCAGCTATTTATGTGCCAATTTCTATTCACAAAGAAGTGAATTTTATTTCATTTTATGGCAATTTTTGAGGTTTTGTTTCTCTTGCTTCTAAAAAATATTTAAAAGAAAACCTGAAAAGAAATGCAAGAAGTGAAGAAGGAGCAGATGGCAAATCATTCTGCCTGAAAGACTAACAAATTCCTGTTAAAGTTACTCTGAGAGAAGAAATCTAGTTTGCTCTTGAAAAAATAAACCAGTTTCATGAAACTGAAAGGAAGGCCTATTTACATCTTAGCAGTTAAAAATAGGCTGTTAGCTAAGAACTATATATAATTGAATTCCTATAATTTCACTGAATATTGTGTATACTGGTTTCAGGAAACAGAAGACACGACAAACTTTCTTTTTTTCTTCGTCTGTACAGAATTTTCTTTCAGTAGTGCTATTATAGACAACACAGCAATAAATTAACTCAAATTCTATTTCAAAAGTCACAGTGACTTTTAATTACTCTGAACATTCATGGATAGGAAGAAATTGTATCCCTTTTGAGATCAGTGATTTCAGTCTAAAATGAACAATAAAGTATAGTGAGTTATATTGCTACTAGGTAATATTTTCATTAAGAAACTGTTTACAGTCAACTAACATCATGCAGAAAGCAGTTATAACATCTTTACTTGCACTGCTTCTATGGGTAAGGACTGGAGGTGTCTTAAATAGCAGCCAAAGTTAAAAATCACAGCACATGAAAACAGGACGCAGCACAGCAGTTGCAGTTATGTTGATATATAATGGTATAAAGCTCTAGAAGTTTTATGTTAATTGCAGGCATTTCTGAGTGGAACTAACATTTTAAAGAACTGCAAACAAAACTCTTCACTATCATGATCTTATCACAAGTATCCAGCTAAGACACCTTTCCATTCTTGTTATGTCAGCGCCAACAAATGACCCGTGGACTGCAGAGCACTATAGGGTAAATAGCCATATCACCAGAAATACAGAAGCACCCCAAGTGAATTTCATAGGTAGGATAATAGGGTTTTGAAATCACTTTGTACTTGCTTCTTGCAAATTTCCCCTAAATACCATTTTTGCATGGAGCCAGCCTGCTAAAACCACAACAAAACCTGATCTCTTAATTGTAAACATGACCATTGCAGAGAATATGAGAAGAATATATCCAATTCAGGCAGGTTCACAAAAGCCTACAAGCAAGCTGAAGATCAGTGGGGAATGATGGAGTGAGTATTCTGGAAAACAACCAAGAAAGTAAACATGTGCAAGGAGCTTCTGATTCTGCCTCTGCTCTCTGAAACAAATGCATTGCTTAGCTATGGAAATAGATAGCAACAATACTTCCTTCAGCTTGTTTTTCATTTGGTTATGCTACATAATTAAGGGAACCAATTTTCCTGGTTTTGATGACTGGTGTAACAATAGTATATTGCTGTTGCCCACTGGATTACTGTCGTGGTTTAAACCAAGTCCCCCAACTCCCGGAGAGTTAGGAAGGAAAATCCAAAGAATGTAGCCCTCACGGATTGAGATAAGAACGGTTTAATAGCTAAGGCATAACACAAAATCACTACCGCCATTACCACTACAAATAATAATGATACAGCCCATAACAAGCGAAAAGAATACAACACCCCACCAGCCACCGACCCATAACTCACTCCACCCTGCCCGGCCGAGCACCGCGTGCTCCTTCCTCCGTTTTCCTCCCGAGCTCCACCTCTCCTGCTCTCTCCCAGTTGCATCCTGGGCATCACGTGCTATGGTATGGAATACCTCATTGGTCAGCCTGGGTCAGGTGTCCTGTCTCTCCTTCCTCCCGGCCTCCCCTCCTCCACCTGGCTGGAGCATATGCTCAGAAAAAACCTTGAACAAAAACACTTGAACAAAAACAAAGGCCTTGAACAAAAACACCCTCAAAACATGCTCACTATCAAGCAACTATTCCCAGCCCAGAAGTCAAAACACAGCACTGCACCAGCTACAAGAAGGAGAAAAATTACTGCCACGGCTGAACCCATGACAATTACCAGTTTATTTGTATTAATGAATGGGGAAAAAATCTAGAAAGACAGAGTAATGGAAGAGGAGACAGTTATGATAAAGCAAATGAGATTCCTTGACCAAGTTCCATTTAGATGCTCAGAGCCATACATGGAAATGAATACTGACATTCAATTTCTTCCTTTTATATTGCCTTTAATTCAGTCTTACCAGGTTTGTAGTATTTCCCTGAAATTTGCCTCCCTTATGTCAGCAGGGGCTCTTCTTACTAAGGAATATGTTCTTCTGGACAATTCATGGCATTAGAATCCCAGTCCACTGAGAGATAATAAAGAAGCCAAAGAGAGAAACTTCAGTAAGAAACTAAAATAACCCATTTCGGGGTATAGGGCAAGGAGAGGAAAAGGGAGAAAGGGACTCTTAGCTGCAGTGCAATGCTGTTTAATTTATTATATAGTTTATCTAACAAGAAGGGAAGCTTCTTAGACCAGACTTAGCCATTTTAACACAAAGAAATAGTGAAAGTAAACCTGTTGAGCAGTAAATACAAGTGACACCCATCTACAAGGACCAGAAGGAGGATCTTTGGACCACAGAACTGTCAGCCTGATCTCTGTGCTTATGAAAGGTTATGGAACAGATCAGCTTGAATGCCCTCATGTGGAATGTATGGGACAATCAGGTGATCAGGTCCAGTCAGCATGGGTTTATGACAGGCAGGTTCTGCTTGACTAACCTGATCTTCTCCTATGACAATGTGAACCACTTAGTGGATGAGGGAAAGGCTGTGGATGTTGTCTGCTGTTGTCTGGACTTTAGTAAAACCCTTAATACAATTTCTTACATTTTCCTGAAGAAACAGGCTGCTCGTTACTTGGATGGGAGTCCTTTTTGCTGGGTAAAAAAATTATTAGGATGCCAGGGTCCAAAGAGTGATAGTGAATGATGTCACATCTACTTGGCAATCTGCTACTACTGGTGTCCCTCAGGACTCAGTATTGGGTCCACTTCTGTTAAATGTCTTTGTCAGGTGCTCTGGATGAGGGGATCAAGTGCAGCCTCTGTTGGGCAGAAGTGTTGGTCTGTTGGAGTGTAGAAAGGCTACACAGAGGGATCTGGACAGGATGTATCAATGGACTGTGGACAATGATAAGAGGTTCAACAAGGCAAAAGCCAGGTCCTGCACATTGATCACAACAAACACATGCAACGTTCCAGGCTGGAGGAACAGCGCCTGAAAAGATGCCTGGTGGAAAAGTACATGGGTTTGGTCAACAGCAGGATGAACATAAGCCATCTTGTGCCCAGGCAGCCAAGAAGTCCAGTGGTATCCTGGCCTGTATCAGCACTAGTGTGGCAGCAGGGCCAGGGCAGTGATCATCCCCATGTACTGGGCACTGGTGAGGCAGCACCCAAATCATGTATTCAGTTCTGGGGCCCTCACTACAAGACAGACATTGAGATGCTGGAGCAGGTAAAGAGAAGGGCAATGAAGCAGGAGAAAGGCCTGGAGCACAAGCGTGATTGAGGAATGGTAGAGGGACCTGGCGAGTTTTAGTCTGGAGAAAAGAAGGCTCAGGCGGAATGTTATCGCTCTCTACAACTGCCTGACATGAGGATGGAGCCATGAGGTGGCTGGTCTCTGCTCCCAAGGAGAAGCATCAGGGAGGACGTCAAGGGAGCATCAGAGGAAACTGCATCACAGAAGGTTTAGACTGGATATTATGAAAAAATTCTTCACTGAAAGGATTACCAAGCACTGGAAAAAGTTATCCAGTAAAGTGGCTGAATCACCATCCCTGTACATAGACTCATAGAATCATTTGGGTTTGAAAGCACCTTTAAGACCATTTAGTTCAATTATTAACACTGTCAGGCCAACCACTAAACTCTGCCCCTAAGTGTCACATCAACAAATCTACATGGCTCCAATGATGGTGACTCCACCACTTCCCTGAGCAGCTTTTTGCCAATGCTCCAACGTGCCATGTCTACACATCTCTTAAATACCATTTTAACAGACATGTAGATGTGGCACTTAGGGACATGGGTTAGTAAGACTTGGCAGTGCTAGGTTTACACTTGGACTCAATGACCTTAGAGCGTTTTTTTCAACCTAAATGATTCCATGATTCTCTGATTGTACTGTTATATGATCACACAGAAGCAATAGAAGATTTAGGAAGAAAAGCAGTACTTCTTTCTCCTCCCTTGTCTCTCCCACATCTGAAGAAGTACTATGACCTGTGATCTTAGGACAGGTAGACAGACTAGGAACATCTCTTGAGAATGAAAACAATTAAAACCATATTTACTATCAGCTTTATTAAATAGTTTTAAAAAGGGCCTACTTTGTCATTCTCTGATGAACTACCGTTGTTCCATGAGAAAAGAAATTGTGAGCAGCTTGCTTTTGCCTTGTGTCATGGTAAAAGTGCTAGTCACATACAGGAATTTCCTTCCCAGGAAAGATGTTGTTCTGATCTTATAGTGTCAAAAGAAGAGGTTCAGAAATGTTACAGTATTTTCATGTTCTGGAAATGTGACTTGTTGAACTAGGTCAGACTGGTTCATCACTGCTTTGCTCAAAACAAGTTTGCATTATCTACATAGATGTCAACCAATACAAAAGTTGTAATTTGAAAATCTCACCTCTGTTGCGTTAAAAGTCTCAACTTCACAAATACACTCCATTTACTACGACACTGTTGACTAAGGAGTTTTAAGTGTGGTGATACATGTCTAGAAAAATGTCCAGAGATATTAAATTAATTTAAACGTAATGTTAAACTGCATACATATTAAATACTATAGGTTCTTAGAAAAACAAAACACAGACAAAAAAAATGTTCAGTTCTTTTCAAGCAAATTATTAAATCTTTTCTAATAGAAAACTTGAATATTACTATAAAACTGATTTTTTTATAACAGCATGTTTTATATGTGAGAGCTTTCCAACTACCTCTAGGGGATAGTACTTCACAGGATATTTAAATGCTTTTGGAAATGGTGGCAGAGGGCTGTCATTCCTCTGTTATTAGTTCTGTTTGCCCATGTTATTTGCCCTTAATTTATTTTGTAGAGCAGCTGAATTCAAGGGTTTGAGTAAATTTCATTCTATTTACCATCAGTGTCACATTAGAGAAGGTTAATTCTAGAGAATAAACATTTTTTAAAGTAAGTAGAGAAGGTGGCATTATTTTTAGAGACTGTAAGGGATCATATATAAATTAACAAGTGTTTCCGCACTATTGTGGGAATTCTTACTATGTTCATTGTAAATAACAATTTGGATAAGACACTCTGTTCACTGGAAATAAACATTTTTGTTATACTTTTTATATGCTACATAATAGCAGCTATAAATTAAGATTACAAACGTTTTTACTTCACATTTAAAAATAAACTTTCATTACTTGAAAGATATAAGGAAAAAAAGTTATTTACTGCAACTACTTCAGAGCTTTAGGTTAGATCTAACACAAAAATGGAGAGAAAACTTAATGCTTTCAAGCCTTCATTTCTATGGCCACTTTTATATGCACATTCTAACACAATGATCATCTAAATGTAATTCAATACATCTATCCCCTGTATTTTCATGTGTTATTGTAGAAACAAGAATCAAGACCTGCTGATTGATTTGAGAAACAAGGGTTGACTAAATTTGAAGGGAGAAGGATGACAGCTATAGAAAAGGAAATCTCTTATTTCTATGTGCCAGTATCAAAGAATCCTTGACGCTAGCAATTTTTCAGGAACAGGCTGTTAAATTGCTTTCAGGTTGAGAAAATACAACCAATAAATCTTAAAACAGAGTTTACAAGGATATTATTTTTTTTTTTTGAACCACACTGAAAAGCCAACATATAAAATTATCATTCTGGAGATAAAAGTTTGGTGTCATTATCAAAATACAGGTATCAGCATTGAGTTGATTCTGGAACATCTGAGAGGGAAACTTAGAAAAGTATTGCCAGGGACAAACTTTAGTGTTAATTCTTCTAATATTTTAAAGCTCCAACTTCTGGAGTACTGTTATTAAAAATAAGTTTTGCTTGTCAAGGATTATTTTGTTATTTTCTTTCATTCATCATATCTCAAAAATGTTCAAATACCAGATGTCCAAAGTTTTAGACATAATTATTTTTTAAAATATAATATCCCTGAAATTTTGTTCATATACCAGCAGGACTTTCTGATTTTATATCTAGAGTAACTAATAAGAATATAAAAATGAAATATTGCCTCCATGTGCAAGCTGAAAACCATATAAGATTCTTCTGAAGAAATTGATGCAAGGCAAGAACACTTAGAAATGGAAATTGAGTGTGCTGGAAGCATGAGATCTAACTAGGAATATTTTGCATCCCCATATTTGCCTCTCAAGGCATCTGAATTGGTTCTTCCAAAAATCAACAGGCTTTTGAAAAGAAAAATCATGACAAGCACAGACATCACCAACTTACAAAATTTGATAGCCCAGTGGAACAGACCTGCAGGACTTCACCTAATCAGTCTCTCAGGAAAAACAAGCAAACAAATACAAAAGTTCTAATAAGAGGTCCGGAATACATTTCAGATAAAAATGTAAATAAAGATTAACTATTTCAATGTATATTTGCCGTGTGAAGCATTGAGCATATGCACAGTTTAAGAAGAGGACCAGGGATGCTCTGGACTATGATGAAACATGTCAGTTAAAAAATCATCTAGCATTGCATGAAAGCAGTGTAAGCTGAAACAGCTTTAGGTTGTGTAGATCGCCCATTCTCTTGAAGATACTAATCATCTTTGACAAACAGCCTAATGGATACTTAAAGATCTTTGTGGCTGAAACCGAAACATTTTTAACCAATCTGCAGCAGTTTTTAACTGGTTTTCTGAGTATCTGAATTAAACTCACCTGCTACTTATTAGTTCTTGTCTTACTTAACAGAGACATGAAGAAAATCCATTTATTTCTCCTCCTTTTGACATACATAAAATTCATTATGCCTTGTCTTCAGTTTTTCTCACAAAAAAAATTTTGTGTCTTATGATTTCCTTTGTTCCCCTCAAGACTTTCAACAATTTGTTTGTCCTCTTTCCTTCAGGCAGCACCCAAAACTGGAAATATATTCCAGGCAAACTCTTCATAGTTAATGGTACAAACACAGATTAATTTGTGTAATATATACACAAATTCAGTAAAATTTTGGCTTTATGGCTCTTCCTTAATAACAACATTAGAAATAAAGGAAATCAACACAGTTTTCAAAACATTTCACAGAAACACCACTGCTGAGCTGTGTCAACAAGATATTGATATGTTTATCCAATAACATATTGGATCTACGGTACTTTCTTGATCTTATAGTCACCAGTGCTACAACTAAAAGCACAGGTAACTTTGTCTTTCACTTCCATAATGGATTCATCTGCACAGTCAGTAGTAACTAAATTTCCCTATCTTTCTTATTCTTTTTTTCTTGTGGGTATTCTTTTTTTTCCATTAGAATTTAGCATCTTAGATTATATCCCACAAATACCTGTGCTTCAAATTTTTGTGTGTGTGAAGAACCTTACAACGATTTAAAATTTCATAGCGTTTTCACAGTACATGCATTTTCAATCATTTGAAATGAAGTTTCATTTGCTTAAAAACAATGAAAAGAATACATTTTGAAACTAAAATAGTTTGGGATTTTGTTATTAGTACTTCTAATGAGAAGAGAGATCGGTGGTTACTTATCTGAATTGTGGGTGTATAACTGTAGCCATTCAGCTTACAGATACATTTTAGGTAGGTAATTAAACAATAATGAAGTAAATATGTATTTTCTATGTACTAAAGAACACAGATAAGGTAACTGAAAAAAACTCATCAGATGCCACTCAGGCTTTGCCTGTTTATAGGAAATTCAGAACACTGGTTTCCTCATAGCATCATTTGTAAGGTTGTTGTCACATAAATTCTAGGAGCCACACACTATATTTTATATTATTGCATTTATTCTGTTTGGGGACTAAAGTATGCCAGTATTCACCTGCTGTGTGTCTAGATTACATCCAAGTCAAACTGAGGGCCAGAAAGGAGGAAGGACCTACTTTATTGACTGCAATTTTTCCATGAAAACAAACAAAAAAACACACTGGCATTTAATAAAAAGGCTGGTTTTATTAAAAGCAGTCTTCGTATTTGCCCTGAAAGAAGGCTTTGAAGAATATTACCAAGCTCAGGAAAAGTCATATAACATGTTTTTCTCTTTCATATTCAAGCTGTAGTGTAGATGCAGGAGTCACGGACAACGCGGAAACGATCAATGTAGTCAAGCAGTTGACAAAGTTTATTTGGATACAGTGTTCTTTTTATACCCCTACATTATGTAACAGCCTCGGATAGCAAGATATGATTGGTTAATCTAGAGGTTATTACAGTTTACAAAGCTAAACTAATATTTATGATATGTCATAATTGTGGCTAATTATCCTGTTCTAGAAGATACATTGGAAAACTACAACCTTGGTGGAAACCAACATCCGCACGTCCTTGGCAAAGAGTTACAGAGATACATCATGCATAACAAGACAACTGGCCTTGGCTATGTTGGCCAGAAATACAGAGGATCATAGGTCTGGTTACTGGCATCCTTACTGGAAAATTACAGAGACATACTGAGGTTTAGGGTACTGGGATCGCTTACCAGGTGGCCCTGGTCCTTTAGGAACCCCACAAATCCCCCTTCTTGTTCTTGAGCAATCCAGGTACCCTTTACAGACTTTTATACAATACGTTGCATACACTGTAAGATACAGGGAATAATCATTAAGAATAAGAGTACAACTGCAACCAACATTAAAGAGCCTTTGATAATACTTTTAATCCAGCCTGCGATTCCCCAGCTGCCTAACCACTTATCCAGACCCCAATCATCAACGGTTAATTTCTTGGTCATGTCATCTAACCGTTTTATTGCTTTGTGAACCGTTTCTGAATGATCAGACAAATTCATGCAGCACATTCCATCAAAATCTTCACACCCATGGCCTTGTGCTAATAACAAGAGGTCTATGGCAGCACGATTTTGAAGCGTAGCGTGTCTAATTGAATCAACATCTGCTAAAAGCCCGGACAATGCCACAGAAGTAGCATTGGTCTGTTTTGCTAACCAACACCCTAATTTCTTAAAAGTCACTAAAGCTTGGGTGGAAGCAACTCCTGGGGCTAACAGTGAAGACACTAGGGTTTCACCTGGTCCCCAGAATTCTACCTTGTCATTGCAAACGCTGTTAAAAGACTGAATACTCCGTTTCCCTCTATTCCTCCTTCTCTGAGTCAGGATAGTGGAAACGTTAGGGGTTAACAACGTTAACTTCCCCAGAGAGCACGGTCCTCTTTTTATATGTGAAGGAATTCCCTGCCATGCTCTATCATCACAAACTAGAAACATCCCATAGGACAACATTAAAGGAGCATTAGTAGATTTGGAGATATTACGGCTAGTATAATTGCACCAAGTGGTCTGATTGCGATATTGTGGAATAGATGCATTTACTATTTGCACGAGAGAGGTGGGATTCTGTCCTGAATAATTGAAATATACACAGTAATTCATTTTTACTGATCCAAACAACTCAATTTCTTGAGGTTCTTAACCTCTTTGCGGAAGACATACAGTCCAGGCATCCCAATAATCTGTCATATTTTGACCCTGGAGTCGTAAGGGCCTAGCTGGTTCAGGGATTGGCCAAGAGTCGAGCGGAACCCCAACTAGGCACGTTGAAAAGGGATTGCTTGGAGACACAGTAGCTAAGCAAATAGAGTCTTGGCCTGTCATGTTAGCCAAAGTTATCCAAATATTGGTCTTTGGCTGCGATGGGGGCCAAAATGTACAATCTACATTCAGCATGACTGCAGAAATACTGATTGTTAGCAGGACACATTACTGTTCCGTCGGTTCCTCAACTGGCTGAGTTAAAGGTCGATCTGCTTGACTTCTGACTTCTCCTGTAACCACGGCTTAACCCACTTCACTGGTATCCACCTTGGCCCAGCCTCTGTTGAAACACAAACATAACCATGTCCTGTCATTATCACTTCCACTGGTCCCTTCCACACACCTGTACTTAACTCTCTGTACTGGACTCGTGTGCCTGTAGTCTTGACACAGCCTGACGCCAGATCATTACCATGAACAACTATTGGTGGCTCTAAGCGGCTGCCAGTAAGGCGCAAAAAATTCATGGTATACACTACCTTTGCTAAGCGCTCTCCTGGGGGACTAGGGGCTCCCCCTTTCTGTTTATCGAGAAGGTTTTTCAAGACTGCATGTGTACGCTCTATGATTGCCTGTCCTGTGGGAGAGTGTGAGATACCAGTGTTATGGCAGATACCCCATAGAGAATAGAAATGAGCAAAAGAGCGAGAAGTATAAGCAGGTCCGTTGTCCGTCCTTATGGACAATGGAACTCCTAACGCAGCAAAAGCAGAGTGAAGGTGACGAATGACGTTTTTGGCATTTTTGCCTGTTTGGGCGGAGGCCCAAACTGCCATAGAAAAGGCGTCAATTGAGACATGCACACACCGCAAACGACCAAATTCTGGGATGTAACGTCCATCTACCACAATTGCAGAGCTAGGAGACCACGCGGGTTAACTCCCAGTCCTAGTCCAAAGCCTGATTTCTGGCAAGCTGGACAGGATTGCACTATACCTTGTGCATCAGAAATGGACAAATTAAATTGGCAGGCTAGCACTTTCACAGACTGATGGAAAAAATCATGAGACTTACATGCCTGTTCAAAAAGGTTTGGTGCAGGTCCTGTCCATATGGGAGCTGCAACCAATTGGTCGGCTTGCAAATTACCTTGGGCTAGGCCTTCAGAAAACTGATGACTCCAAATATGAGTGATAAAATATGGTACAAGCCATTGATTGATTGCCTGAAGCAGCTGTAACAAAATAGACAACAAAAGAGAATTCTTAACAGTTCGAATAAAGGAACGCTCTATGCACTGTACTGTGCCCACAACGTAAAGAGAGTCAGAAACGATATTAATGGGGTGGGCAGTCCTGTGAAGAAAGGCCCACACCACGGCTTTTAACTCCAATGTTTGCAAAGAATCAGCTGCTTCGCCATCAATCAAGTGCCGCTGCCATTGATCATTGGCATACCACGTGACTACAGCACGCCGGGATTTGCGCCCTGCATCTGTGAAAACAGTTAACCCCTGTACTGGAACTTCAGATCTAATTGGATACTGCTCAAGAGTCTGAGACGTTAACAAAGGCAGTAATCGGGATTGTGGAAAAGAGGTTCGAATTTGTCCAGGATAATCTGCAAGGGCTACCTGAAGAGGAAGTGAAGTCCCCAACAAGTAGTTCAAATAGTCCTGGGCTATTGGTACAGTGATAGAAGCTGGCTCTTCACCTGTGAGATCAATAATTCGGGTACGACCCTTCATGATCAATTGAGCAAACAACTCTGGCCTTGTCACAATAGTCTTTTTTGGTTGAAAGGGAAGAAACACCCATTCTAATATACGCAATTGACCTTCAGGTAACTGAGTAATAATGCCAAATAGGTGGGCATTCTGAGAACTAGAATTGAGGAGAAAAAACAAGAGTGGGAGATCATGGATTAGTCGAGAAACCACTGCTGAACCGATCTTGTCTATGGTTTTTTGCAAGGCCTCTGTTTGGGAATCAGACAATTGCCAAAGGGTATCGGCTTCTGTTGCATGACCTAACAACAGCATTAGTGGTGCCAAATCGTCATTGGTGATTCCACAGACAGGCCCAACCCACTGAATATCTCCCATCAATTTTTGAACATCTGTCAAGTTTCTATTTTACTGGTTAAAACCACCTTTTGAGGCCTAATTGAGCTGCCAGTTATCTGCCACCCCAGATAGTTCCAGGGGGCTTGTCACTGAATCTTTCCTGGGGAGATAGACAACTCTCTTGCTTGCAATGTTGTGGTACGCACTGAAAAATATCATTTGGTAAACTTTTTGCTTCAAACAGGATATCATCCATATAGTGATAAATTAAGATATCACAATACTGTCTGCGCAAGGGAGTTAGTGCCCATGCCACATATGTTTGAAAAATTGTGGGGGAATTTTTCATGACCTGTGGCAGAACGACCCAATGATACCGCTTTGCCGGTGCCTGTTTGTTGACACTAGGCACCGTAAAAGCAAACTTTTCACAATCCTCGGGATGAAGTTTTATGGTGAAAAAGCAGTCTTTCAAATCTATTACCAACAGTTCCCAATTCTCTGGGATCATACTCCGTGAGGGTAATCCTGGTTGCAGCACACCCATATCCTGCATAACTGCAGTAACCACTCTCAAATCATGTCACAATCTCCATTTTCCTGATTTTTTAGGGATAGTGAACACTAGGGTGTTCCAAGGACTAGTGGACAGAACTACATGACCTGCCTGCAATTGTTCGTCCACCAATTCTTGGACCTTCTGCAGCTGTTCATCTTTAAGCAGCCACTGATCTATCCAGACTGGCCTCTCTGTTAGCCAAGTTAATTTCAGTATAGGAGGCTGCTCTTCAGTGACCGCACCTAAAAAGGTGACGTAACCAATTTTGTGTGCAATTGGCTTAGAAAATCTCGTCCCACCAATGCCACAGGGAGGTTCAATACATATGGCTTTATGGTTGCAGTGCCCCCATCAGAGAGGGTACAACAAATTAGATCTCGACTAATTGATGTCTGCTGACAACCACCGGCCCCCATTATAGAGGTGGCTGCTGGAATCAAAGGCCAGTCAGAGGGCCCATTGTGTGTCAGGATGATTGTTACGTCCACTCCTGTATCTAATATAACGGTCAGCTTGATCGACTGCCCGTTGCAATGACTCAAGCAAACAGTCTCCGTAGGCTTCCCCCTTGAAATTTCCTTGGCTAACAGAACTTCTGGTTGACCTGTGGAACCAAAACCACCTGAGCCCCGTTCTCGTTCTCCCTGGCATGGTACTTTTGCCTCAAACGGCACTAATTGCGCGATCTTTTCCCCCTTCAGAATTGATACCAGTGGGCACAAGGTATACACCATAATTTTGATATTCCCACAAAAATCTGCATCAATTAGACCTGGCACAACAAAAATCCCACGATGCAACACAGAGGAGCGACCTATTAGCAGCGCACTTAATCCTCGACCTAAAGGATCCCATAACTCAGGGTCAACCAGTCACACCTGTGTGTCGAGTAGTGTGATATCTATTGCTGTTGCCACGTCCACTCCGGCACTGCCAGCTGTGGCTGAGGCGAGACTGTCCAAGCACCCTGTACTTTTGTCTGAGTGCGAGGGTAAGCGCTCGATTTCCCGTTTCCCGGGCCCTTACATTCAGCGGTGTTATGCGTGGGCTTGTTACACTGAGTGTACCACTTGGGATTCCCAGGGCCACTGCCTTGGCTAGTGGGAAAACGATTTCCACCGAAGGAAAGTGCGGAACGACACTGAGGTCAAAGGTGTTCCATTTTCCCACAATTATAGCATCTTTTATCCTTTCCCTTCTTTTCCATCCCCCGCACAAGTGGTCGGACAGCCGCGCCAAAAGCCTCAGCCATATAAGCTGCCTTTTGTTTGAGACCCATACGCTCGACCATTTCCAGTAGTTGGGCTGTGGGGGTTCCTCTGGGCAACACACTTAGTATCTACTTAGTGTGATCATTTGCGCAATCAAAAGCCAGTATAACCAAAAACTTCCACTTCATGTCATCAGTTAAATCAGGATGCTTTTTTAGAGCATCATACAGCCTATCTATAAATTGTTGGTATGATTCTGTTGGCCCTTGTTTTATCATCTGAAAACATGGGGTCGCCTTGTCGTCTGGCAAGGCAAACCACGACTTGATCGCCTGGTCTTGTGAGGTGGCTAAGACAGGTTTCGGCAACTGGGCTTGCTGCTGGGGATTCTCAAATGGCCCTGCCCCTGTCAAAGCCTCCACTGTTACTCCGAACAAGGGATCACCTTGCTGCCGTGGCTGACAAGCCACTTGCAGACAAGCCGAATGCCATTTGTCATAAAAGGTAATCTGCAAGTGCGGAGCAAGCAGTGTCTGGGCTATCAATTTGATATTGTATGGAGCAAGCGTATATGCCAAAAATATATGGGCTATAATTGCCTGGGTGTATGGTGATTTCACCCCATATGTAGTTACTGCCTGCCTACCCTCCTTCACCACCTTTATATCCAGCGCCTCCCACTCATATGTCCCCTGTGGGATAACAAGCACAGGGAATGCAGCTGGCCCCTCAGTCATGAACTCCCCATCTATTATAGCATCTGTGAAAAAACCGCGCCACCGAACCGCTGGATTTGTCCCCCTGCCGCCCCCCTTCAACTGCAATAACACCACCCGCCTTCCCCTTCCAAAAAGGATTGTAAGAAGGCAGCGGAGGAGCAGAAGAATCCGCCACATTAACATTTCCCCCCAAAGTTGCTAATTTTCCCACAAGTTCCTTGTACTTCATCTCTAGCAGTCAGTGTCCAGGACGAACAGCTTGGTTTGCCTCGGAATCAGAGTCAGAGTCAGGCAAAGGAGGGTAAAGATCTGGTTGCTGCTCCGGATCGACAGGTCCTGGGTCTAGTTCCCCCTCAGGATCATCAGCATCAGAGGACTGGTCGCCCGTCGCCTCCAGCGGCAGTGGTGGTGGTGTCAGAGGAGGGGAGACACGGTCCTTCTCGCCCCGTCTCTCCTTCCCCTTCTGGCCTGCAGAGACCCTTGTCGGTGCTGATTTTGAAACTGCTGGAGATGCAAAAAGCATTGCTGATGCGCCATCAGCTCCAGTCCCGGATGGTTGCCCGTTTGGCACGGTGGCCATCAGAATGGAAGCCACCGTGGTGCACTCTGACTTCAGCTCGGTCAAGGTCTCTTTTACCAGCCGCCAAAAAGTAGAATACTTAGGAGCCTCTTTAGACCCCTTTCTGGCTTCGTCCCATAGTGTCTGTCCTATACGTTCCCATTCGGAAACTTCAAACACTGCCTGCACATTGGGCAGATGACCACGGTCTCAGGACCATTTTAACAGCCTTTCTAAGGCAGTGCTATCATAGTCTCTCTTAGAGAGAATATGTTGGAGGAGCTTCATTACCGCCTGTTCCTCTTTGGATAGCAAGTGCCCCATCTCCTCCCCGGCCACTCACCTGATCAGGGCGAGATTCCGAGTTTTGCGACTAGTCGCCTTCCTACAGTGCCGGGGCAGCGTTGATTTCAAACGGCTCCTGCCCCCTCGTGTCTGATCAGACTTCAAACCCTCTGCGAATGTTACCGGTCTGAGTGTCCCTGTTCGGGCACAACTTGTAGATGCAGGAGTCACAGACAACGCGAAAATGATCAATGTGATCAAGCAGTTGACAAAGTTTATTTGGATACAGTGTTCTTTTTATACCCCTACATTATGTAACAGCCTCGGATAGCAAGATATGATTGGTTAATCTAGAGGTTATTACAGTTTACAAAGCTAAACTAATATTTATGATATGTCATAATTGTGGCTAATTATCCTGTTCTAGAAGATACATTAGAAAACTACAACCTTGGCGGAAACCAACATCCGCACATCCTTGGCAAAAAGTTACAGAGATACATCATGCATAACAAGACAACTGGCCTTGGCTATGTTGGCCAGAAATACAGAGGATCATAGGTCTGGTTACTGGCATCTTTACTGGAAAATTACAGAGACATACTGAGGTTTAGGGTACTGGGATCGCTCACCGGGTGGCCCTGGTCCTTTAGGAACCCCACACCGTAGAGCAAACACTTCCCAGGTCTATAAAATAAAAAGGTCAAATCACTGAACCAAGTTGTATATGATGTATATTCTGTATTGTTAATTTACTGAATTATGTATATTTCCAAACAAAAGAAAGATCATGTGCAATCTATGCAAACATAGAGATTAGAGGTTTGTTCATCTTAATGTAATTCAAGTGAGAAAGTACACACTCTCATACCATGTATTTAGTTGGGTACATTTTCTTCATTTTTTTCCCCCTTATAATGTCTAAAGTCAGTACCTTATCAGAAAATATTTCCTGCTTCACGTGTTCAACCTCCGAGATACCAACTTTCTTTGCAAGCTCCCTATTGCACACAAATCTCTCTTTAACAAGTTAAATCTTTATATTAATTTCCTCTTCATATTAAACTTTCCTGCCTTTCAAGTAAACAATTTTTTTAAAAAAGTTTTTCCTCCTTTCCTCCTTCTATCTTTGCCTTTCTCCCAGAGTGTTTTGAGCTGCACAGATATCACCTCTGCCTCCAGATGTGTAACACAGGTCTCTGTAGACTGCAAGAGCTCACTGACGAATAATCACAATAGTTTTGTCTATTTTCTATGGTCTTCCCTAATAATTTCCTGTTGGCTTGTGTTAGGAAAAAAAAATGGATAGCCCTTTGAATGGACAGGAACAGTCAAATCATATGCAACTTCTTCAGTAGTACTCCAGTTTTATAGATAATGACATCTTGCTGCATTTCTTTTTCAAACTGGAGAGACCTAGCCTACTCAGCCACTGAATGAAAAGGAACATTAAGTCATTCTTGTCACCATTTTTAAATCTTTTAATTTTCTTCTACATACTGAATATTAATGCTACTCTTTCATATGTGAAATTATGTATCTTTTTCACCATTCACACTGTTTTATATCTACCTACATCGAACTACTAGACACTTTATTAACAGTCACTGTTTCATAAGATCTTCCTATAAAGTTTCAAACTCTGTCTTTGTCTTTACTCTTCTGACCAACTTAGTACCATCACAAAATTTTGTTTCATCTCCTTTTACCGGGAATTTATTAAAAGATTAAAAATCTTCCAATGCAGAGCTCTGCAGAACCCTGATGCCCTCTGTCTCTGGAGGTAGCAACTATCTATTCCCTCCTACACTTTGTTTCTTACCTTTTTAGTATTTACCTATCCATTCAGGGACCTTAATTCTTATGCTGAGGCTGAATAGTTTCTGTAGCGTCTTTGATATGAGACTTTGTGTAAACTCTTATAGAAATCCATATAGACTGTATCAACCAGATAATTCTTGTGCCATTTCATTTACCATCTCATTTCCTTTAGCTTTTAAGTTGATTGAATGATCTCTGTTGCTGTTTGGAATTTCAGTTTTATTTTTCAATTCAATTTCTACCAGTGAAACTGCTACCCACATCTAAACTAATATCTTTTACCTGCTCTTACATTCAAAGCTCTTTACTGCTTATTTTCTCCTGAGATATTGATTATTGCCTACAATTTACTCTTGATAACAGATTTCAATGCCCAGGAGAGATGGTTTGTTTTAAAATCTCCTCTTCACTTTCCTCCTTAATGTTTCTCCTGCATACTTCAGAAAACACTATGTGTTTTTATATTAAAACATTCCCTTTCTGTAAGTGCTAAAAATTGACAGTAGTGAGGCTGTTGCTAAGACCATCACCTCTAATTCTCATAAATGCTGTCTCATTGACTCTGTGTCTTTCCACCTGTGTGTTTATAGCTATTTGTCAGCTCTTGTCCTTGAATGGCATGAAAATTTGTCAAGACAGAAATTCTCTTTAGTACTTCTTAATATTGTGTGTTTGCAGACCCCTTACGTACCCTGAAACTTCTATCTATGACTAGATCCACAACAATAAGCAAATAGTATTAATACCCATTAATACCAACATCTCTCCAATCTGTGTAGGGAGGCTAGGTGATGCTCAGATGACTACTTTTTCTGCCTCTTGACATACCCTGGCCAGCATGCCTTAGTCTGCTTGTAAATGTAGCATATTCTGTAATTCTGGAGCCACTGCAGTGCCTTTGGCATGGTTTCTGAGCTCACAAAATCTGGCAGTATGTACTCAAGCCCTCCTGCATCCATCTTGTACAACAATTTGGTTACAGGTAACTGAGACTTAATTGTCAAAATTATGCATTTTTTAATATATTTATAATAGGTCCTGTCACCTCAGAACCATAGTTACCCAGCATGAAAGATAACCTACTGCTAAAGAAGCAAACTCCTGATTACCTCCATATTACAGTTCAGAAAATTAACCACTACTAGAGAAAAATACCTCCTTCCTACACCAAGTGGTTGAATAAGCTTTCCCAAAAGCATTTGGTAAACAGAAAAGTGCAATATTCAAGTGTCATGGGTTCAGCCGTGGCAGTAATTTTTCTCCTTCTTGTAGCTGGTGCAGTGCTGTGTTTTGACTTCTGGGCTGGGAATAGTTGCTTGATAGTGAGCATGTTTTGAGGGTGTTTTTGTTCAAGGCCTTTGTTTTTGTTCAAGTGTTTTTGTTCAAGGTTTTTTCTGAGCATATGCTCCAGCCAGGTGGAGGAGGGGAGGCCGGGAGGAAGGAGAGACAGGACACCTGACCCAGGCTGACCAATGAGGTATTCCATACCATAGCACGTGATGCCCAGGATGCAACTGGGAGAGAGCAGGAGAGGTGGAGCTCGGGAGGAAAACGGAGGAAGGAGCACGCGGTGCTCGGCCGGGCAGGGTGGAGTGAGTTATGGGTCGGTGGCTGGTGGGGTGTTGTATTCTTTTCGCTTGTTATGGGCTGTATCATTATTATTTGTAGTGGTAATGGCGGTAGTGATTTTGTGTTATGCCTTAGCTATTAAACCGTTCTTATCTCAATCCGTGAGGGCTACATTCTTTGGATTTTCCTTCCTAACTCTCCGGGAGTTGGGGGACTTGGTTTAAACCACGACAGTAATCCAGTGGGCAACAGCAATATACTATTGTTACACCAGTCATCAAAACCAGGAAAATTGGTTCCCTTAATTATGTAGCATAACCAAATGAAAAACAAGCTGAAGGAAGTATTGTTGCTATCTATTTCCATAGCTAAGCAATGCATTTGTTTCAGAGAGCAGAGGCAGAATCAGAAGCTCCTTGCACATGTTTACTTTCTTGGTTGTTTTCCAGAATACTCACTCCATCATTCCCCACTGATCTTCAGCTTGCTTGTAGGCTTTTGTGAACCTGCCTGAATTGGATATATTCTTCTCATATTCTCTGCAATGGTCATGTTTACAATTAAGAGATCAGGTTTTGTTGTGGTTTTAGCAGGCTGGCTCCATGCAAAAATGGTATTTAGGGGAAATTTGCAAGAAGCAAGTACAAAGTGATTTCAAAACCCTATTATCCTACCTATGAAATTCACTTGGGGTGCTTCTGTATTTCTGGTGATATGGCTATTTACCCTATAGTGCTCTGCAGTCCACGGGTCATTTGTTGGCGCTGACATAACAAGAATGGAAAGGTGTCTTAGCTGGATACTTGTGATAAGATCATGATAGTGAAGAGTTTTGTTTGCAGTTCTTTAAAATGTTAGTTCCACTCAGAAATGCCTGCAATTAACATAAAACTTCTAGAGCTTTATACCATTATATATCAACATAACTGCAACTGCTGTGCTGCGTCCTGTTTTCATGTGCTGTGATTTTTAACTTTGGCTGCTATTTAAGACACCTCCAGTCCTTACCCATAGAAGCAGTGCAAGTAAAGATGTTATAACTGCTTTCTGCATGATGTTAGTTGACTGTAAACAGTTTCTTAATGAAAATATTACCTAGTAGCAATATAACTCACTATACTTTATTGTTCATTTTAGACTGAAATCACTGATCTCAAAAGGGATACAATTTCTTCCTATCCATGAATGTTCAGAGTAATTAAAAGTCACTGTGACTTTTGAAATAGAATTTGAGTTAATTTATTGCTGTGTTGTCTATAATAGCACTACTGAAAGAAAATTCTGTACAGACGAAGAAAAAAAGAAAGTTTGTCGTGTCTTCTGTTTCCTGAAACCAGTATACACAATATTCAGTGAAATTATAGGAATTCAATTATATATAGTTCTTAGCTAACAGCCTATTTTTAACTGCTAAGATGTAAATAGGCCTTCCTTTCAGTTTCATGAAACTGGTTTATTTTTTCAAGAGCAAACTAGATTTCTTCTCTCAGAGTAACTTTAACAGGAATTTGTTAGTCTTTCAGGCAGAATGATTTGCCATCTGCTCCTTCTTCACTTCTTGCATTTCTTTTCAGGTTTTCTTTTAAATATTTTTTAGAAGCAAGAGAAACAAAACCTCAAAAATTGCCATAAAATGAAATAAAATTCACTTCTTTGTGAATAGAAATTGGCACATAAATAGCTGGAATCTCTAGGGCAATATCCAACATTCACTGTAAAAACTAAAACATTTTACAGTATACTGTACAATCTGAACAGGAGCCAGGACATACTGCTTTTTTTTTACACTGCAAAGAAAACAAGAAGGATATTTCACCTTAAGAAACAAGGGGAAAAACCTATCCTTCAGTTTATGATGTCAGAGTTATTTCGCTTCTTCAGTATTGGAGGATACTCCAGTCTAAAAAACCCAATAAATTAATTCCTCTGCCACCTGTTTTTTTCCCCCCATATTTAATACATCCTGTAACTCCAGCACTTTACTACTGATAAGTGTAATTTTCACCATGAGCAGGAATGATAGTGGGGCTATCATGCCTCTTTCCCTCAGAAAAGGCCTATCCTCTTTCTTGACACTCTCAGTCAGTCAAGAAAATAATTTGTTACTCAGTCACTGAAAATTATGGGAGTCCAGCTAACTCTTATCTATGTCTAGGGAAGACTCTACCACAAGCTCAGCAAATACAAGTAATGAGTTTGACAAAATTAGTTGATACAGAAATTTGGTCATGTTAACTTGTACTGAAAGCATGACATGGGTATGTAGGGGGAAATCATCTGGTTTAGTTGTCAGCTTTCTTGTGGACAACAACTTCCGTGGCAGGAGGAGAAGGCTCAAGAGTGGAGAAGAAATATTATATTGAAAGTCAAATCTTGGCAAAACTAATGAAAAGCAAACACGGGGCTGGTGGTCTCCAATATCAGCCCTTAATCATAAGACAAGCAGAGGATTTATACAGGAGAGGCTAGCATACATTTTTATTCAGATACTTTAGCTGGAAGTTGAATTACTGGTTATTGGTTAAATATTGCTATAGACAGTGCCTTCACTCCATCCTTGCTTTTACTGCATATTTATGTGTCCTCAACACAAAAAAGACATGGAGCTGTTGGAGCAAGTCCAGAGGAGGGCCACGAGGATGATCAGGGGGCTGGAGCTTCTCCTGTAGGAAGACAGGCTGAGAAAGTTGGGGCTATTTAGCCTGGAGAAGAGAAGCTGCATGAAGACCTCATAGCAGCCTTCCAGTATCTGAAGGGGGCTTTTAAGGATGCTGGGAAGGGACTCTTCATTACGAACTGTAGTAGCAGGACAAGAGGTGATGAGTTCAAACTTAAGCAAGGGAAGTTCATGTTAGATATAAGGAGCAAGTGAGGTGGTGGTGCTCAAGGATGGTGAGGTGCTGGCACAGGTTGCCCAGAGAAGCTGTAGCTGCCCCATCCCTGGCAGTGTTTAAAGCCAGGTTAGAGGGGGCTTGGAGCAACATGGTCTAGTGGAAGGTGTCCCTGCCCATGGAATGGGGTTGGAGCTGGATGAGCTTTACAGTTCCTTCCAACCCAAACCAGTCTGGGATTCGGTGGTTCTCCAATTCCAACTGCTACCATTTAAAACTTTTTGTTTGTTTGTTTGTTTGTTTGTTTTTTAAATAAAATTTTTCAATTACATTATCTGGAAGATCAGAGTGGTTTTGCTTGCAACATACTCTCTTTTCTTAAATCTCATGTGGGACTCTAGCAAATTTGAAATTCCTTCTATGATAGATTAAGTGACCTTTTCAAAGAGAGAAATTAAATAGGTTTGATATAATGTGATATGGGCAAATCCATGTTTGAATCTGCAAACTGTTTGCATATTGATTGTTCAGTAATTTGTTCAGATATGTCTCTGGAGGTTTAAGCCAGAACAGCTTGTTCTCAGCCACGTATTGAAGACAAATAGTCTCTATACCCTGTTTCAATCCTCTGGGCTCTCATTTATTCCCCATTGCTTCTCATATAATCTTCAATGATTCAGAAATCGCATCAAAATAAATATCACCAGATCTTCTGATCTGAATGCATTTAGTCTATCCACAGACCTCTTGATCTATCCTTTCCTTATTCTGATTAAAAAAAAAAAGAAGACTTTAACAATGTCTTTTTGTAGTCACAGCAGTTTAACAGGTCCTGAATGCACTTACATTTTCTCAGTGTCCTCATTTCTTTTTCTTCTTTCTTGGTGTGCCCGTGTTTTCCTTTACATTTCTTGTTTTATAGTATTTTTCCTCGGTTTTCTGAGCTTTCTGCTAGTTGTGCCATGGTCTTTGCAATCAAACCTAATGTGACTGTGCTGTAATCTTAGGCTTTTTTTTGTTTTGTTTTGTTTTGTTTCATCTTAAGATTCCTTTTAGGTTTTGGAATTGTTAATGCGCTCATTGTAATGACCCGATTTATTTTCTATTATATCTCTTTAACATCATTGTCTACCTTCAAGGGTATCCTCCCTCTTCAGGACTGCATTGTAAACTTAAAAACTTCCAAATTTTCTTTGTGTGGACTTGATGGATATTTTGGAAGCTTATATTTTTTTTCTGACAGTGGATCTGCTTTTCTGCTTTCAGTGGATTTTCGTACAGGGATACCCTTCTGAATATTACTCTTTCCTTTCTCTTTCCCCCTGTGATCGTGCACCCTGAGCCACTCTTCAGACTGAGTCGGATTACAGAGTTGGTGTGATCATCCCTGTCTTCACCAGAAGATTCACCTACAGCAGTCACTGTTCCCTAGTCAGGAATACTGTAATCCTTTTCTTTGTATTTACAGATATGCTGTTATTTATGTTTATCCCCTTGTGAGTCCTTACCTTCATTCAGTGAGGCTGATTGACAGAAACAGTGATCATGCATCATATTCTTTCACCTCCATTCCCAAAACCTTGGCAGAAATTTGAAAATTCTACATATTGTTTTAAAAATTCTTCTGAGATTATTTTGAAGATATAATTTCTAAATGAACTTGCACAGCCTGAGCAGAATATAATGTATTTTAAAGCTATGCAACCAAAACACCAAGATGTCAGATCACAGTAGTAGATAAGTGGTTCTCTTCCGTTTGAAGGAGAGTTTCCACTTTCATCCTTAATTGTCATCTTCTCTGGGCCAAGGACTATGAATCTGGTACACTGTCTGAATATATATATTTGGTTATATGCACTCATCTGGTACATTTATTTTTTGTTCTTCCTCTTTTATTTTCTTTGCAGTTCTTTTTTTCAAGGAGTTAGTAGCTGAGATGTAGTTTTCCTTTCACTGTTAGCTTAACTACGCATCATAGCTAGACTAGAAGTGGGAGGGGGAATTTCAAACAGCACTGTAAATTCTGGAATTATGTAATTTTTATAATTTTAGGATAACTTGAAGAAGGCATATGCAGTAGATTTGCAACTATGCTGAGAGCTACTCTCAACTAGATTGAAATTTTCCCTTCTAGGAAGACATACACCTTATCATTTAATGATTTGTTGCTATCAAAGATGAAAAGTCAGATCTTTTTGATTGTCTAAAGCTGATGCCAGCATTCATATGATGGAGGAAATTCATTCCAATCTGGGCCTAGGATGTTGCTTAGCTACTTTCAGAAAAAAACTACAATACTTTAAATGCTTAACAAGGACAGGATTTTAAGTTTACATAAACTGCAAGCTATATGATAACTTTTGCCCTATGTATGCTCATGGCAGAATACAGTGAAGAAATATTATAGTTTATCTTCCTGGAGTGACACAGAGCAGCAGCAATAGCTTGGCCTAATTTATGTTATTTTTCCCAGGAAACTGAATGTCGCTTCTGATATAAAGCATGCAAATTATACCCCTGAAACACATTGTCTGGTTTCTCTGCTCCTGCAATAAAAATTTGCTAAAGAAAGACTAACTTTTAATCTAGTTTAGTAAACCAGGCAATTACCTTCAAGTTACATCAAGAACTGAATGTGTAGGAGTATGATAAGAAGATTTAATGACCTACAGCATATAATTAAAAGGAGGGAAAAAAAGGAACATCTCTACATGCTCTTTATTCTCAAAGGTTGTTATCCAACAGCACCCAATTCCATCCCCTGACACTTACCAAGATAAATGTTTGTTATCTTCACATTCAAATCAACCAGCTTTCTCAGAAATGCAGAAAACAACTCTTCACATTTTATTCCCAATGCCTTTGCCTACGAACTGCATGTTCCACAAAAAAGCCCTGCAATTTCGAGAGGAAACCCTTATTTGACTCTTCAGCACTCGTAGAAGTGATTTTTAGGGTATTTTTTTGCCTCTGCAGCTGTGTGAACTAAGAAGAGGATCTTTGTTTCATTTAGTTTTGTTCTTTGAAAAAAATAAAAGAATTGGTGGAGTCACCCAGGTGCCTTAGCAATTTAGTTGCTCTAGAATAAATGGGTAGCTTGGACAGGAAAGATCAGACTCAGAGCCTACAGTTAAACCATGCCACTGAAGAGCATAAGGTGGAGTTCAAGCAAGAGCACAAAGTCTAAAATAAAACTGAATTCCTATGTCTAGGCACATCAGCCTTCCATAAAACACAGATTTCAGCAGATTTTCAATGTCAACAGTAGCATCAACTCTATCTGTTGACAACTTTCACTTCCATAAACAAAAATATAGGACAACATTTTTCAAGCTCTTCTCCCATTTTGTGGCTTTCTGTTTTGTAGCTCTGACCTCGGTTCGAAGGAACAGGGTGGAAAAAACTGTGTCTTCTTTGTCATGTCTGATATATAAACTTATATCTTCATTCACTTTGGGGGAAAAGAAATTAATGCTGAAAGGGAGGGGGAGAATGAGATCAGCCTTGGGTGAAAGCCAAGGTGAATCTGAAAACTTCTCAGGTGTGTGTTAGTTAACTTGGCAGCAAACCTGTGAAAACTAGTCCTTAGAAAGAGATATGATATTGAGCTGACCTCTCAGCTTTTGTAGAGTAAAATTTCAGGTGGCCTGATCTGTAAGTGAGGTACTGATCTGGTCATGCTTGTCTGCTGCAGTTTGAGGCAGCCCAAGAGGCACCCTGAACAATAGCTTGGATAAGAGGTTGTTTCCAGAACCATTTAAAATGGCCATTTGCCTATCTTATAATTTTTAGTTTTCTTTAGTAGCTGTGTTTCCAGCTTTTCATCAAGATTCTGGCTGCTTATCCAATGAGCTTGCTTTCATTTTAATTTTATCTTTTAAAACTACCATGATTTTCACAAACACAAGGTAATTGTTTTTACAAAAAGAGAGTACTGAAAATCAAGAGAAAACTCTCTGTGGTAAAACCCAAGATAAATGAGGGGATCTTCTATGGAAACGTTAAAGGTCAGCTGATATAAAACAGTACGCAAAGGAGCATATTATTTCCTAGCCTTTATTTCAGAAATTACTGAATAATTTTGAGTAATTTTATCTAGAGAAACATAATCTTGAAACGTCACATTACACAATCATGATCGTTACAAAAACTGTAGAAGAAAAGAAGTTCTGTGAACTAGGATATGTCAGAAGAAGCTTGTGTGTAAGGCAACCTTTATTTTGAAACTGCTTATACTTCAGTTTAAAACTGAATAAAGTTTTGGAAGTGATCCCTTTTCTGGTGTCAACTAGTGCTTTTTTTTCCTTTTCCTTTTTATGTAAACCAGTGGCATTTATTTATTTTACCTTATATGCCTAGATAAATAAAACCCTTTTTGCTTTCTATGTTAAGTAAAAAAGTAATTATCCCATGATGTTCAAGTGATTATTTTAAGAGACTTAGCTTCAAGAAGAAATATTTTTCAGAAAGTAGTGAATGCAGTATCAGGAGTTAGTAGATTATATTAATGTACTTCAATTTTACAAGAAATATTTATAAGAATCAGAAGGATTGGGTGTTTTCCTGATTATGATTTCTGATTGTGCCTGAGATTCTTGCATCCTTTTGCAATTTGCTAATGAATGAAGTTGGATACAGAGACAGGAGAATGATTGCTTATAGTGCTCTAATAGGAAAAGGAGAAAAATAGATATCTCTTTACTTTGTATCATATATTTGTCAGTTTTTTAATAAAAAGTGGAAGGAAATAAAACCACTAAGATATAAAATTAGATACATTACTCTTTTACCGTACTATAATTCTAGCTAACTAGAGGATAATTCCATTTTGAATTTGAGTTTTCTGTCCTGAAAAACAAAAATCCTTTCAACTTTGATAAAATTACAGTTTGCAGATGAAAAGTGTCATCATGGACATGATCACATAGTTTTATAAGTACTGATTGCTTGTAAAGTTAAAGTAATTGTACTAATTTAGAATAACTTGCAGAAATTCTAGAGTAGCAGCTAGTATTATAGTTTAAAAGACTGGCATCTACTTTTTGTCTCCAAAAAAATTGGTTCTGTTGTGGGTTTTTTCTCCTTTTTTTTTCTTCTCCCTCATTCTATGCAGAAGGCAGTATGTTCATGACCTTGTTTGTTGCTATTATTTGAACTAGCATTTTGTGATATGCAGGTACTAAAATTATTGAACAATTTTACATAATCATAGAATCATAGACTCATGGAATGGTTTGGATTGGAATGAACCTTAAAAATCTAGTTCCAACTCCCTGGAAGAGGGAGGGACACCTTCCACTAGACCAGGTTGCTCCAAGCTCCATCAAGCCTGCCCCTATAATAGAGATCTGTCTTTTACTGCTATTCATTGCAATCTGTAAGGTCACTTAATTTTCTTGGATATTCTCTGATTGAGCCTCTAATTTCTTTGTCATCTCTACTTGTCCTGTTCTCTTCCTGGCATTTGCAGCTGCGTAGTAGTCTATTATATATATATATAGTCTTTTTGTGTTTGTCTAGTCCACACCAGGCAAGCATTCATAGAGATGTCACTTTTTGATCCTTTGATGTCGGCTCTTCCTATCATTGTAAAGCAGAATTCATCAAGCGCTGGATTGTTCATGCACTTATAGGGAACGTCAGCTGGGCTTAGACTGTCATAAGACAGGTTAGTTTTACCCTACTGATGATGTATTGTTGCAATAGTAATCCTGCTCAGTACGAGAGAAACCGCAGGTTCAGACCCCTGGTGCACATGCTTGGCTGAGGAGCCATTGGCGTGAGGCTCCTATCTGCGGGCTTATGACTGAACGCCTCTAAGTCAGAATCCCACCTAGATGCTTGAGATTGACCCAGGAAATTACAGTCTTGTTCAGAATGTGAAGGAACAGGACTTCCTCACAGGAGAACTCCCATCTTCAAAAGAGGGCTGATGAAGCTCATCTAGACTGTATGGTCTTCCATCTAAGAGCAGGACACTCTTACAAAACCTACGACCTATGGACTTTGCTGTCACCATCCTAGCTCACTAGGCCCTGGCAGTGAAACCTCAGCTGTAAAAGGTGGGGCCAGTTCTGCACACGTTGCTCCTCACCTAAAAAAATCCCTTGTGCAGGCTGGAAGGTCTTGCTCTCACTTGTTGGTACGGACAGGTGAGGGTCAAATCGGTAGGTGATAAGGTGCATGGGAAGCTGCAGATCCAACCTTGCTTGCAGGCAGACCAGCACATGGGTAGCTCGAGATTTCTCTGGAGATGACAGTCCTGGTCGGACTCTTCCCGACTGCCTAAAACACCCTTTCCCTTGCCCTTGGTCATCATATTTGTAGTAAGCATGGTTAAAGCCCTTCCCAAATCCTTGCTCACGAAGCCAAGCCATTAATCCACACCAAATATAGCTGATAAGCAACATTTTTTCTTCCAATTCTCAGACTAGGCTTTGAGAAGTGTATTGCTAACTCTATGTGCTGATTGTCATCTGAGGCTTGTCCTCATCTTCATTACCATTATTCTTCTGAATCTGATATACTTAGTTCTTTCTGTTAGTGATAAAATTACATTTAATCCAAAATTCCCTAAAACTGCTCTGATTTAAAATACTATAGTCCTAACCTGTTATCTGTATTCTTACATTATTAAATCACACAGACGTAATTTGCTCACTCCCATGCCACTTACCCTGAACACTTACAAATGGGGCTTCTTCTAACTTGTCAGGATTTGCCTGTTTACTCTTCCATTACATGTGAAGCCATCAGATTTTCCAGTGTTTGATTATAATAACAAAGTTGACCACACATATATAGTTTACTGCAGGTCTCATTTATATCACTGAGTATATTTTTCTGTCTACAAATAAGAATCTATTGCTTATGTGTTTTACCTCCTTATTATTAGCCTTTACTTATTCAAAAGGTGACTGTTGTTATCCTGGATGTGAGCTAACTCTGAATTCTTTAATGTATCACTATAAATTCCTGCTATCATTCCTCTGCCAGGCTTTATATCTCTTGTGAATGTCATCAAATATGCCAGATATTGGAATAAAAGAATATTCATGTTCCAACCCATTAATAAATTTAAAAAAAAGTATTTAATAAAATAAGTTATCTTTAATTAAGTCTTTAATGTGCAAATTCAAGAATTTCACTGGGAAAGTGTTTATGATTAAATTTCAGTGTCCTATTGTTATTCAAATTTGATTTTTAGAGAAGATACACCAAAGTGTACTCAGGCAAAAAAAAATAAGAGAAATAAGACTAAGAATAATCTGATTACTGCGTTATTTCTTTGCAGGACATTTTCTTCTCTCTATTGTTTCTTGAAACCCAGCTGTATTATGTACTACAGAAGACATGTCACAAATATGTCCATCACCTTGTTGTAGATTTAATGTAAGATTGTACAGAAATCGATATTTTGTACAAAAGATATTGAGACTATTTTATTTAATTATGAGATTATTTGATAAGGTTGAATTATGTGACACTTCTACTGCAGACAAAGAAGAGTCGTTGTGGCTTAAAAATATATGAAAAAAAGGATATTCTAAGTGAACAACAGTTCAGTTAGGAAACACTTGTAGACATAAAACTGTGGACTCACTTCTGATATGTAGTCGTGCTATGAGTTTCCATATTGGAATCAGGGAAACTCAGCACAGAAATCAATAATGTACGATAATGAATTTTTGCATTTACTGGCAAAATTGAAATCAAATGCTTTGATTTTGTTGGGTAGCCCACAGAGATGCCCCTATTTCCACATTTTATCTGTACTTCTTTCTACTGACACCACAAAATTTTCTGAGCTTTGTTTAGCATTTTTTCTTGGGATTTGATTCTCTCTTTAAGGCTTCCGATCCACTCTTTTATCTATGACTAATTGTTCACACCAATATGCTGCATTACCAAAACTTCTGGTTAACTGTTTTTTTGATTTACTTACCCATTTCCAAGGACACGGTTATCCAGATTCAGTAACATATTTTGAGTAACTTTTCTGAGGGTCTAGCATGCTGATCAGCCTAGTTTCCCCAAAATGTCATGGAACAGCTCCTCATGGAAAAAAACCCCAGAAATATGTCCTAAGAAATGCTAAACAGTTTCCAGTTTTTGATCAGATTTTGCCCTTGTAGCCTTGTATCTAAATTTTATTGAATTCTTGCAGTAGAAGTTAGAAAGGGATGGAAGAGACACAGAGAATGACATAGCTGGACTATCCATTTATTTAAGTACATTGACAAAGTGAATGTAGGTATGAAGGTAGCTGTAAGGTTGATAGATGTTATTAACTAGAACTGATATTGTAAAATTGGTAAAAAAATATGTCTTTCTTTTTTTTTAGAAGTACCCTATACTTCAAATTTTATTATCACATTTGCCCAAGACACACAGAGAACAGTAAAAATGAGACCAGAATTGCCTAAATTTATAGATGTGGTATAGAATATTGTTCTTAAGGATTATTGTTTTACCTGAAACAAGCCTTTTATGGAGACAGAGGCTTTAAAGGATGATATATTTTTTAATAGTGAAAAAACAGTAGAGTGACTGAAATTAAATTCCACAGTAGTAGCTGGTCATAGTTTGCAATAATGCTCACATTATAGATTTTGCAGGAAAAATATTCCCATCTGTTTTGCATCATGTGCTTAGTACAACCAGAAAGGTAGGAAAGAAATAAGAAATTGTGATGTCTGTGAATGAAACTTTGATTAAATAATTGTTTTCCTCAAGATTAATGAAGTTTTGGTCACTTTCAAGTTGGATGCAAATAGAATATCTAAATCTGGCTTATTAAGCAACAAACTGAAAGCTTAACATTTTTCCTGAGGTCATATACCATAGAATAATAGAATCATAAAATAGTTAGGACTGGAAAGGACCTAAAGAGCATCTAGTCCCAACCCACCTGCCATGGGCAGGGACACCTCACACTAAACCGTACAACCCAAGGCTCTGTCCAATCTGGCCTTGAACACCTCCAGGGATGGAACATTCACAACTTCCCTGGACAGCCCATTCCAGTGCCTCAACACCCTTACAGTAAAGACCTTCTTCCTTACATCCAATCTAAACTTCTCCTGTTTAACTTTTAACCCATTACTCCTTTTCCTGTCACTACAGTCCCTAGTGAATAATCCATCCCAGCATCCCTATTGCTCCAACTCAGGTGTAAGACCTTGCACTTGGCATGGTTAAACTTCATAAGGTTGTCATCAGCCCACCTCACAAGTGTGTCAAGGTCCCTCTGGATGGCATTCCTTCCCTCCAGTGTATCAACCGAACCACACAGTTTGGTGTCATCAGCAAACTTGCTGAGGGTGCACTCAATCCCACTGTCTATGTCACCAACAAAGATGTTGAACAAGACCAGTCGCAACATCGATCCCTGAGGGACACCACTTGTTACTGGTCTCCAGCCAGACATTGAGCCATTGACCACAACTCTATGCTTGTGGCCATCCAGCCACCTCTTTATCCACCAAGTTGTCCATGTATCAAATTGGTGACCTTCCAATTTAGAGACAAAAATATCATGTAGCTTTTTTTTCCGAAAGCCTCCTTTTTACCTCAGAATCTCAATATACATCTAGATATAAAAAACTACAGTTCTGACAGCAAATTCCAGTGCATGATGTTCATCTCGAGAGTAAATTAGATTTCTTATCCACCTGGTATTACTAATCTGTATTCTTGATATTCTTGTGCAATAGTATCATTCTTTTTCCCTTAATGTAACACTATATAATTTTCATGGTTGTGTGAAAGTGGAGGAAAATAAGAAAACAAGCATCTGAACTTAATAACAATAACCCTTAAAAAGTACTGTAACAAAATACACTAATTGTATCCGTTCCTGACAAACACAGCTTTTTAAGAAATATTGGATAGCATAATATTTCCAGCAGCTGTGTTTCCTTTATTTACCAGATTTTTGGCTCCTACACATTTTTGAATTTAGTCAGAGTGTAATATATCTCCAGGGATTACTGAAGTCCTGTTTGTAGAGATATTTCTGTGTTTATACATTGAAAATACTGAATCAGCTGAAGTTTTTTTTTGTTGACGTTAATTGTTACAATATAGTCAACACTTGTTTACAGCTCAGTACAATGAAATTACACAGTTTCATGTAAGCTGGGATAAATATGGAGCACATCATTTTTTCAGCTGGTAAAATACAGAAGTTTAGTGACAAACAGTAGGATCCAGTTTTGTTTGTTTTGCTGGATACAATTACAGAATACAACACTGAAAACCTGCCATAGTTTAAGCCAGACAGTAACACAGAACCACGCAGCTGCTTGCTCACCTCCCTCTTCTTCATTCCCTCCTGTCCCAGACGGATGTGGAGGAGAATCGAAAAAATGTAACTAACTCAACTCCCACGGGTTGAGAGAAGAACAATCCAGTAACTAAGGTATAAGACAAACTACTACTGCTACCACCAATAATAATAATGATAACGGAAATAACAAAGGAAGAGAATACAACCAACCACCACCCACCAACCAATACCCAGCCCGATCAGAGCAGTGATCTAGCCCTTCCGGGTAGCTCCCCCCAGTTTAAATACTGAGCATGACATGCTGTGGTATGGAATACCTCTTTGGCTAGTTTGGGTCAGGTGCTATGTCTCTGCTTTCTTCTGACTTCTCCTCCTCCCTAGCAGAGCATGAAACTCAGAAAAGTCCTTGGCCAGAGTAAACATTACTTAGCAGCAACTAAAAACATTGGTGTTATCAGTGTTCTTCCCAGACTGAAAGTTAAAAACACAGCACTGCACCAGATACTAAGAAGGAGAAAAATGACTGTTACTGCTAAACCTGGAACAGTATCCACCCCTTATTCCATACCATTCACGTCATGATAAGATCCCACATTTTTCAATATACCATCACTTTTTTCTCATATAGATATGTGTGTATATATACATCTATATATATGCACACCCACATATACAGGGGGATATCATTCCTTAGTCCATGGACCAATCCCTATAAAGCTGCTGAATTAATCTGGTCCACGATGTTAGCCTCCACCTCCTGTCTTCAGGAGTCTTTCAGAGCAGGAGAGACAGTGTGCAGTGTCAGACTGTTGCCTGCTGATGATACCACAGAAATCATATGGTCACTCCTGAGCTCGTTTGCTTTCATTAATGTTCAGTCTCTGTGGGATAATGATCAAAGGGAAATCACTGGTGACCTGAAGACATCTACCTGGTGGGCTATAAAAGTGCTACATAACAGGCAACAGAATACAGTTGAGCTCAGTAGCTGTTTTCCCCTAAAATCAAATTCCCTTAAGGCACACACTGGACTTCCCCATCTTCCCCCATTATCCACCAAGCATAGCCAGGTCCCTGAGAAAAAGCAATCCCACAAGGGGATTTGCCTTTACCTGAAGCAGGAATAATCCAGACTGTCTTCCCCAGCAAATTCTTTATGTGCACCACAGGAACTTTATCCCCTTCTACAGTAGGTAAAAGTTCTGACTGGGCTGGTGTCATGGGTTCAGCAGTAGCTCATGCTCTGCCAGGGAGGAGGGAGAGATAGGATGCCTGGTCTGGGCTAGTTGGGGAGGTATTCCATACCACAGCACGTCCTGCTCGGGGAGGGGACTGGAACCTGGTCAGAAGGGGAGGGTTTAACACTCTTCCAGGTTGGGCTCGGGGAGGGAACTGGAAGCTGGCCAGGAGGGGGGGAGGGGGGGGGGGGGTGAGCTCTCTCTTCCGGGCTGGCCTCGTGGCAGCGGGTGGTATCGTATTCTCTCTCCCTGTTTGTCTCCTCTAACATTGATTTGTTATTGGTACTGGTAGTGATTTTGTGTTATACCTTAATTGCTGGACTGATTTTACTTCAATCCCTGGGAGCTGTATTCCTCCGGCTCTCCTTCCCATCCCTCTGGGAGTGGAAAGGTGAGGGGGGGGGGAGGGGAAACAAAGGGGGAACTGTGCAGATTTAGTTTAAATCACAACAGTTTTTGGGGCCCAATGTGGGGCACGAACCCACGAAATAACAACAAATCTGACAGGATTTATAGTCATTTGTCACTATGCTGTTTTATTGGCTCTCACAGTTTTTTCTCTTGATCTCACGGTTTCAGGATTTTACCAATTACTTGTCATACATTTTAGCTGTGTTAGTGTTTATCAAGTATGGGGTTTGGGCTAAGGTTCTGGTCTCATTCTACTTTGTGTTAATGACTTGTAATACAATAGAAGCATTGATCATGAAACTGATCTGGTTTATGCTCCCGGTATGGTCACCAACTTTATATTTTGGGAGGTATATAATAGAAGTGCTTAGCAATTTCACATCTTTTTTCTCCTTCTCAGGTGGTCAACCTGTGAAGGAGACATTCTTCTATCCTCCCAGTGTTCTCTCCAGATGGTCTACAACATCATTTGAGGGTTTTGAAGTTTTTGAATGGCCTTTTAATACTGTTGAGACTTGTATGCTGATTGTGATGGGGATCACCATAGTAGCACGCATACAGAGTGTGTTTTGCCCACAATTATTTCATCTGATTTCAAGAGTTAAGCGGAGTCAGGTCTGATCCTGTACTGGGGTTAAACGATGACATAGGAGGACCAGGAGATCTTCCCAGAGGCTGGACAGTCACGAGTGGCAGGGTGTGTGGGATAGTATGGGCAAGCATCTAGGTCAGTGGGCCCCTCCAGTACTTTGGAATTTTACTTCCGAACAAGTGCAGAATCCGGAAGAATTAGTAAAACACCTAAATGAGGTGTGTTGTCGTCCTGGCCATACCAGAGATGGACAAATTAGGGCAACGTGCTGGGGCTTGGCCTATGCCTATAGGGCCTTGTTCGACACTATCAAACACCTTCAAAAGGAAAAAAATGTCCCTGGATCTGAGAGCAACACAGAAGTCAGCGCAGCTGTTCCAACTCCAAGTACAGCAGCTACACCATCCCCAGTGGCAAGTACAGTTGCTACCCAAACTTCAGCTGTGACAGACAGTGCACCTACCTCAGTAACGAGTACAGCGGCTATTCAACCCTCGACTGCAACAGACAGTGCAGCTACCCCAGCAACAAGTACAGTTGCTATTCAAACTACAGTGATAATCACTGCATCTGAACTAGAGGACCAATTCGTACCAATATCGGTTGCTCCTGTACACAAGAGAAAAACCAGAAAGGAGGCAAGAAGGAAGAGGCAGGATGAAGAAACTATGCATCCACTACCTGGTCTAGTATCTGATCAGGGGTCATCATCACACGATGAAGAAGAAGAGGTGACTTCTCAATCTCAGACCTCAATCAGGGGAGCACATCATCACCTGGCTGCTCCGATGTTGGGATAATGGGGCCGATGGTCACGAACTAGCAGGTACAGAAGCCAAGCAGCTGGGATCACTTGCTAGAGAAGGGGGAATTGACAAAGCAATTGCAAGAGAGAAAAAGTCCCTCAGTCTTTGGAGGCGGCTTTTGACAGCTGTGAAAGAGAGGTTCCCATACAAGGATGATGTTGTGAGTCGTTCGGCCAAGTGGACTACTATAGACAAAGGCATCCAGTCCCTGAGGGAATCAGCTATCGTAGAGATGATCTACCACTCCAAGCCAAATAATGGGAATGTACCCATAGACCCAGATGAAGTCGAGTGCACACGACCCATGTGGCAAAGACTTACACGAAACGCACCGTCCTCATATGCCCATCCATTGGCAATGGTAACCTGGAATGACATAGCACCACTAACAGTGGATGAAATGGTTCATAAACTCCGAGAATTCAAAGACAATCTTACCCCTTCCATCATCTCAGCTGTGGAAAAACTGTCTCATGATCTCAAACAGTTGAGGGACAATCTGTCTGATTTATCTAGCTCCTCACGTGTGCCAACACGTGTTTCAGCTATTAACAAAAGGCGTCCTATTGCTCGAGAGAGAAAATATATAAGATACGCACCACGGGCCACCCTATGGTTTTACCTGCGGGATCACGGAGAAGACATGACAAAGTGGGATGGACAACCTACTTCAGCCTTGGAGGAACGTGTGGGTGAATTGAAGAGAGGAGCAAGGGCCATGACTGATCGCCCCATGAGAGCTGCAGCTTCAGTCTCTGGTGAACAGGTTCCCAGATGGAGCGGAAGAGCTGATTTTACTCCAGCTCCTGTGATAAAGAAGAATAATCCCTTTCAGCACGACTTAGGTGTCCAAGATTGTGACGATGATGACTATTAGAGGGGCCCTGCCTCCAGCCAGGTGGAGGTAGGGGACAATCGTATTTACTGGACTGTGTGGATCAAATGGCCTGGCACATCCGCCCCACAGAAGTATAAGGCTCTAGTTGATACCGGTGCACAGTGTACCCTGATGCCATCGAACTGTCAAGGGGTGGAACCCATCTATAGTTCTGGAGTGACAGGAGGGTCCCAAGAGTTGACTGTACTAGAGGCTGAAATTAGCCTGACTGGGAAGAAATGGCAGAAGCACCCCATTGTGACTGGTCCAGAGGCTCCATGCATCCTCGGCATGGACCACCTCAGGAGAGGGTACTTCAAAGACCCAAAAGGGTACCGGTGGGCTTTTGGTATTGCTGCTTTGGAGACTGAGGAAATTGAGCAGCTGTCCACCTTGCCTGGTCTCTCAGAGGATCCTTCTGTTGTGGGGTTGCTGAAAGTCGAAGAACAACAAGTGCCAATTGCGACCACAACAGTGCACCGGCGGCAATATCACACCAATCGAGACTCCCTGATTCCCATTCATAATCTGATCCGTAGACTGGAGAGTCAGGGAGTGATCAGCAGGACCTGCTCACCTTTTAATAGCCCTATATGGCCAGTGCAAAAGTCTAACGGAGAGTGGAGACTAACAGTAGATTATCGTGGCCTGAATGAAGTCACACCACCATTGAGTGCTGCCGTGCCAGACATGTTAGAGCTGCGGTATGAATTCGAGTCAAAGGCAGCCAAGTGGTATGCCACGATTGATATTGCCAATGCATTTTCTCAATTCCATTGTCAGCAGAGTGAAGGCCACGGCTCACTTTTACTTGGAGGGGTGTCCAGTTCACTTGGAACCATCTGCCACGGACTGATCCAGACTGCACTGGAACAGGGGCAAGCTCCAGAACACTTGCAATACATCGATGACATTATAGTGTGGGGTGATACAGCAGAAGAAGTTTTTGAGAAAGGGAGGGAAATAATCCAAATCCTGCTGAAAGCCGGTTTTGCCAAAAAACGGAGTAAAGTCAAAGGACCTGCACGGGAGATTCAATTTTTGGGAATAAAATGGCAAGATGGACGTAGACATATCTCTACAGAAGTAATCATTGTTAATTAAAACTAGATTGTTGCTGGAATCAATTTCAAAATCAAAATCAATTTCTTGCTCACTTTAGCTGGAATTAAGAGAAAGTAATTGAACAAATGATGGGGTGCTCTGTCATACAGCTAATCAATCTACCCTGCCTCATAGCTGCACTAACACTGGTAGAACTGCTAACCGGGGGGGTGTGGGGGAAAAAGGAAAAAAAACCCAAACACATCTTACATGTCTTACAATAAATACAGTCTATCAAATGCACGTTCTGCTGTCAAATTCTACTACAGTCTGAATTTTGAACATGAATTGCTGTCAAGAAAACAGCTGTTGGTATTCACAGACATTGTCATCTACTGGAGCTGAGGGGTGGAGAAGGGAGATAGAAAAGGAAAATAATTCATTCTCTAACTTATTAAGGAAATTTACAGTGTTCATATGTTAGTAAGTAATACCATTATTACTGCTGCAGTTTCATATTCTGACTGATATTGTACACAGCCTGACTGCCATTAGCCTGTCTTTGAGGCATTTCCTTCTCTTCTAAATGGCTAAAGGGTTGTTCTTGATAATATACATTTGACAGCACAACATTAGGCATGTAAGATGTTGCACCTCTATGCCTCCCTCTCATGTATTTTTTTCAGACATAGCTATCATAAGGCAATTTTTAAGATTCAGAGGCTTTCTTCAAGTATAAATAAAGGGAGATTTTTCTGACTGAAAGCTTAAGGCTTTTTTTTTTTAATGCTATTGAATTGTGAAAGAAAGATACAAAAATACTTGTAACAGGCAACACCTAGGCTTAAGAGTAATGAAATTCTACTCAAATTTAACCTTAGCCTTTGCTGCATCAGTGTTTCTGTACTTGTTCTTGAGTTACTTTGAGGAAGCTCTAAGTATGGTGTCATTCGGTTTGAATATTTTCCTCTTGTGCACTTTCTTCCCAGAGACAGACAGGGTTTTGGTTGCACTGCACATGCTGAACCTCAGTGTTTACCAGGATTCTCACTGGGGAGGAATGAATTTTTCAGACACCTTCAATGAAAAGGTATCATCCAATAAAAACCATCTCCTGTACAAATTGCAATCAGAATTTTTATGGAATGGTATAATTTTTATTAAATAAAAAACAAATTTGCACATTTAGTCCAGTGAAGAGAAACAATAAATAACCCAGGACACACAAAAAAAGGCAAAGAGCTGAGAACAAATTAGTAGAGGATTCAATTGATAGGTATTGATAGTTTCATACCAAAATCTTTACAAGTCAGTTTTATTTTGCAAACATCAGAAAAAAAATGTCCTTAAAGACTTCTTTTAACTTTGTTTTTTCTTACGAAGTTGTTTTGCTAAGCAAGCTAGCAGAAGTAGGAAAGTTGGTGCTCAGAAACATTACACCTAGGAGATTCTCCGCAACACAAAGCACATTTTATTGTAACTTCTTATTTCTTTGCTTATTTCCTTGCTTATTTCCTTCCTAAGCAGTTCTTTGCCATATTAATTAGTGCATTAAAATTTAATTCTTATTAGCTACTGAAATCACTTGGCAAAACCTATCTCAGTAAGTATTTTCCCATTACCGTGTCTATATTATTGAAATCTAACATAAAGTAGTATTGTTAACCGAGAACAATACAACATTACTGTGTATTTATTTTTCTTCCTAATCAACAAGCAGGGTCACTGAAACCTGTTTAGGTAATAGCTATCAATGTATCTACAGCACAGTCCACTTCTGTCAGGAAGTCTTTTAAACCTAGATTTGCCATGCCTGTATTTCTGTCAAGCTAAAACACTTCTTCAGGTCACTATGTTCCAAACAAGCTTCAAAGACCTTTCTGATGCTAGACACCCCAGCAAAGCTCATATGCAGATAAGGTTCTCTGTAGGAAATGCCATGCAAGTGACACCTGGCTAACTTGAGTTCCCAGTCTTGCTGGTTCAAGGGAACTACCTTAATCTCAGACTGAGTGTCTAGCTCATACCATTAAAACTCAAAGCCTCACCTCATCTTCCATAACACGTTACTGTTTCTGGGAATTAATAGCTACATATTGTAAAACTTTAACAGTTGGAAAGAAGATTTATATGTTAGCCTTACTTTTAATGGTAGCTGCCTTGTTCTAGGTAACCCTTACATGTAATTCATCTTTCTTTTTTCTCTAGTTTCTCATTAACATACATATCAGATTTTTGAAATAGCTTCTCTAAGTTCAAGAAAGAGCACCTTTGCAATAGAGTGCCTTATAACAACATGTATTTAAATCTGCCAAACCAGATTTACATAGACTAAAACAGCTGTCAGCAATACATTAAGAATAGTTATATGATAATCAGTAAGAACTGCTATATGATGATCAATAAAAATAGATATATAATAACACAGTGAGAATAGGTATATGATAATATGATTTTTTGTCTAGAAATAATTTTATTAATCTTAATTTAATCTTAATGCAGATCAGCAAATAACTGCAATACTAATTTTCTGTGCTGGCTTTAATATATAGGCTACTAAGTCTTAACAAAGATTTGTTTCAGTCACGATGTTCAACCATCATTCTAGCAAAAGGCTGTTTTCACCAGTTAGTTAGTTTTAAAGTGTTTTGTCCTTGTGTTTGACAAGTGGAGAACCTGCCATATCACAACAATCCAAAAACATACATGTTTTTGAAGCATGTTTTTTTGAGACCTCAACAGAAGAAAAAAGACAGCTAAAGAACACTTTGGAACAAAAAAAAAAAACAACCAAACAAACAAACAACAAAAGAAAAAATATAAACATAAAAAGAATCCAAATTCTATCCTTCTCAAAGCTGAATTATTGTAAACATTTAAGTATCATAAAATTTTCCATTATATATCCAGTATAAGGTCTCAAGTACTACTTCAGAGGATGCAAATGTTTAAGGAAATCATTCCGGGAAGAAAACAAGATGTTTCTTTGACTTCTAAGAATTTCTGAAATAGATCACTTTTAAAGAAAATTTGTATACATGTGGAACTTCTTTAGAGAAGCTGGACAATGACAACCTTCTCCTTAACATGATTTGCAGGGGAGAGGTTTGTCTTTCTAATCATTCTTATTTTCTTTTTTTTTTTTTTTGTTTTGAAACCATCATACAAAGAAAGGAACAAAAAGCAGAAATTATCCAACAGTTGCTATTGCCCAGTCCAGAAATCACTCTTTTGCTAATTAAACCAAATCAGTGTTGTGAGCTGTGTCTGTTCTTGATAAATAATTTAGACAATAAAATATTTTTTCAATTGGAACTATGTGCATTTCTTGAAAAATCAGTAGATGTTAATAACTTTTCTGTGGTCATTAAAGCCGCAGAGGAATAACTGGGGTGACAATTTAATGACCTATTTAACCACTGTGTTAGATCTGGTATGCTGGGATTTTTTGCAAGTGGGTGGAAGGCTTTGAATTATTGCTACCAGTAGTAACACATTTTTTCTTTCCTACAATTTAACAAGGTTTCAGATAAAACTATAAATTTAGATTTAGCTAGAAGCTAATGCCCTTCTCATTCAAAAAGGGATCTATTGTGATACTATCATGAAAGGATAATTTAAGCATTAAAGATGAACAAAGAGAATAGACTGGATTTTGTCATATGAGAAAAGTACTTTGATCCAAACCACATCTGAAAATCCAAAGTGGATATTTACTATGGCAATTCTTAAATTGTGGTCACAGATACTCTTAATTTTCTGTAATTTTCCTGCATCATTTTGAGTATGAGCTAACAAAAAAATTAAGATGTACATCAACCTGAATGTAGTGATTTTCTTAGCAAACAGCAAGATTAGAATCTATAAAAAGAATTTATGTTGGGTTTTTTCTTTTTTTAAGCAGCTGCAGGGATTTATGATTACCTTTATGGTTAGTCACTCTTTCAAGATCCTTTCCAATTATTCCATATATAATCTAGTTCCTATATATTCACCAGAATGTTTCAGAAAGGTCTAGAGTGATAGCTGCTGAAAAAAGACAAGCTTTACTGCAGGCTTCCATTTCTGGGTAGAATTTGGTTCCTTCTTTTTCCCAGTAAGGTTGTATTTTGTTTTTGTATAGGAAGGTACTTTTTTCTTACTTGACACTAAAACATTCTGAAGCTCAGCACTCATGGGCCACATTGCTGCAGTACTACTTACAGTAATGAGCACACTGTTGCATTCAGACACAGAGCTCACATCTCAATCAGTATGAACCTGGTAAAGTAAATGAAGTGTTAAATAACCACCAGAGTTTATTGTCTGGGGTGAACACAAATGCATTCAGTCTTAACAGCTCACAAAAGAAACCCTCGATAACTGAAAAGTGTCCCAGGGCCCTGCAAGTTGATATAATCGACAAAGTCAGGTGAATTACATGAAATGTTTATTTTTTAGTAATATTGACCATTTACTTACCATCCAATAATGTGAGCTCTGCAGCCAAAGAGCATGCAGAAGAATGTGAGCAAGGAGAGAAAATATCAAAATCAAAACTCTAGAGGACAAAGTCTACTTATGTTATTTTATATCTAGTTTGCTTGGAGTTGACCTTAGGATTTTTTAAAGCACATGAAAATATGCATATGTACTTCTTTGCAGGAAAAGGAACAAATGTTCTCCAACTTAAAAGCTCTAAGGAGGAAAACTCATTTTAGTTCTCCAACTACCTGACACGATGGAAAATGAAAGGAAGTTGAAGCATTATTCTATCAAAGGTATCAGAATTTGGATACTGCTCTAAATCATACAGGAGCCATGTATTTCTAAAAGCTGGTAATGGTTTTAAACTGACACAAGGGAAGTTCAGGTTAGATATAAGGAAGAAGCTCTTTACTGTGAGGGTGGTGAGGCACTGGAATGGGCTGCCCAGAGAAGTGGCAAATACACCATCTCTGGCAGAGTTCAAGGCCAGGTTGGATAGAGTCTTGGGTGACATGGCTCTCCCTGCCTATGGTGATGGGGTTGGAAATAGATGATCTTAAGGTCCTTTCCAACCCTAATTATCCTATGACTCTATGATTCATTGAGATAAATTAAGAACATTTGCAGGCTGTAAAGAACATCTAGGTAAACCCATTAAAGTATTTAAATAGACACATACAGCTAGAATATCTATTTTTCTAGCAGAGGAAACTACAGCTTAGATAGCTTTCAAGGCATGATAAATTCCTGAGTCAGGCATCAAATACAAGTATGCTGATGGTCTGTATGACCAGATTCTTTTGTATTTCATTGTTTATACATATAAAATAATACCACATGTAGGAAATAAGGGGGTTTTAGGATTTATTTTGGGCGGGGGGGGGGGGGGGGTTGGCAGAAGGTAGGAGATGCAGGGGTTATACAGCTCAAGCATCTCAAACCAGATTTAAAAAAAAATCTTCCATTCCAAAAACCTTCATGACTAGAAGGACCAGAAGGACCATGCCACATACGGAACCAGCAACAGAAAGAAGACTGTGACATATCCCATGTCTTTAATAGAATGGATTTTTTTTAATACCTCAGAATCATTAGTTATTCATTATCTTTCCATAGATGTCATTCAGCAGACAAACACGAGTTTCAACCCTTTAGTGGGACAAGCTCATCAGCTGACTTGTGTCTTAAATCCTGGATTCTTGGGGAAATTCTGAAATATTATAACTTGTGTCAGCTTTTCTAAGGAGGAAGTATATGAGCAGAATTGCATTAGGATTTTTAATTGGATATCAGTCATATAAACTTGGTGAACAAAGTCTGTAGGAGTCCCAAGAGGGTAACAACAAAAAATGCAATTCAAAAAGGGAAAGAATCTCACAATTGAAATGTTTCTACAAAGATTTTCCAGGAAGTAGTGTTCAGTTCAGTACTGGATGCTGAATACTGTCAGCAGGTCTCTCAGATGTCTTTAGCCCAAAACTTAATGCCTCCAAAGAAGATCACTCAACACAAAAGTGTGATTTCCTGTTTTCAATAGAGAAAAATAAATTAAATCTGATGGTCTGCAATATATACAAAAGCTGAGAATATGTGAGTTAATGACCTCTTTCTGCCCCAGACTTTGTGAATCTATTATATTTTAAGTTATAGCACTGCATAGAGCAGACAGGATGTTTGAATTGAACAGAAGGAAGCAAGCATAATTAATATTCAGTACATAGGAAAAGGTAGACAAATATCTTGCAAGTTCTGCAACCTACAAATAAATGAACAGATTAATTAATGATTATATATTGTAAAAAATTTACAGTTTTTAAGCTTTAAGGTTTCTTCCAACAAAAACCATTGTATGTCAGTGGCCTTCTTATAAGTGTTTGTTCATTTTTCATAAGCATTCTAATATGCATTTCCTACTCTACTACATAGGGACAAAAATGGGAAATAGCTAATTTTAAACAGATGATATTCAAGGGAATTAATTCTAAATTCTGTAGAGATCACTTCCTCCAAAGAAATTTGATTCTAACAGTTACGTTCATTTAGTGAGTTAATGAGAGCAAATGATCTCTCCTGTGAGAGGGATTCTCAAAAAGGCTGAATGTTGATCTAACTTTGAAATTACATACTTCAACAGTATGCATGTTCTCATTGAACCTAATCAAACACTGACAACACAAATTCAACTTCTATGAACAGGTGCTGATAACATTTTACAGATATTCAACTCACTGTCAATGGTTTGTATCTATCCTACAGTATATAAGTTAAAACAATCAAACGTGAGAAACCATAACTGCATATAGATAACTAGGGAACAGAAAACCCTTAGTTTAATCTTTTAAAATTATCTTCCCCAGTCAAACAAGTAAGAAAACAAATCAAGGCTACTCCAAGTAGACTACTACAGCTTTCAAGTTTTTCAATTCTCAGCATGAAGAGATACGACAAAATGCAATCACCCTACACACTTTTTCACATCCAACTTTCCAAAATAAGCATAAGAAAAGATACCTTAGTCTCCCTGAATTAAGTTTAATTTACTTATTTTTCAACCGGTTAGGTATACTTCCCGTGTGTTTTTGCTGAGGAAATGACCTTACTTTTATATATACATGTAAACGTAATGCATCAGCTAAAGTACATCAATGAAATAAAAAAATGTTTCTATTATTTTTAATGGAACAGTGGCTGGAACAAATGTCTCTGTGCAGTCTATAACATGGATTTGGGGGAATGGGATATTTTGTTAGTTAAAGGGTGCCATAATTCATATTACTATTTACCTTTTTTTTTTTTTTTTTTTTGCTTTACAGTTTAGGAGTGGTAAATTGTTGAAAACACTTTATTCAGTGAATTCAAAGCTATAAGCATTGTGTGATAAATATCATCCAAAGACTTAGGAAATGCCAAATTATTAAGAAACCAATCTGATTAATTTTCAAGTCATTAATTCACAAAGACAAGTACTTAATTTTACTATCAAAATTGTGTGAAAATTAACTTCAAATGAAAGAGTAAATTACACTGTGTTTTCCCCTTTGCTTTAATTTAAAGTTTCAACAAAATTATGGGTTTCCTTCCTTAAGGAATAAAGGAATTTGGTCTATACCTGATGTTATTATACACTTATATAAAATATAGCCTTAGAATAACAGATGTGAATTCAAGGACACTTACTCAGAAATAAGATTTTCAAACAGTCAGCTGCTCTTTAAAAGTCAGGATAGATCTATTAAAAAAAAGGAAAAAATTATTCCCTCTACATTGGAGCACCTCTGAACCTGTAAACATGGAAGAAGGTGGAGAATTATATGAATGAGATAATTAATTTAACAATTCCCAAACCACTATTCAGAGTAATATTCCATGATTTGCAACACTAAAGCAATTGTTGTAACAGCTTTTTTAGGATTATTACATTACTGAGATAGATAATTCAGATTTTAAAATTCCAAAGAAGGGCAATATGGTAGATATTATATTGACAATGTAATATGCCCTACTTATCACTTAACTCCATGATGTACAAAAACCATACAAAATGTCCAACTTCAACAGAGGCCATTGGCATCTGTAATTAAAATGTCATGAACACCATGCTTATACAAGTTCACTTTCCCTCTTTTCCCCTCTACAGCTACAGGAAAACCAAAACTCAACTAAACATTACAACAGGATCTGCTTAGGGTTGAAAACTATAGGAAGAAGCAAAGAAAATAGTGAAATGTCAAGGAAGAAGCATATACTGACATTCTCCCAGATGTACAGACCACCTACTTGCGTTTCTTTTCCTCTAGTTTAATACATTTGTATTAGGAAATAAAACAATTCATGGTAATATTTATCATGAGTACTGTAGCACAGCTAATGACGCAAGGTACCTTCCCAAACTGCTCTCAGGAATGTTCCACAGACAAAGGTCAGTCTGTCCAGGAGACAGTTTATGTGAGGCAATCCTGTTTTAGAGACTAAACAAATTTCCTAGCAATGATGTGAGCAATTCCACGACTTTTGCCCCAGAACCAAGACATTTTCCAGGGTAGATTAAATTCACTTACACAGACGTGGCATTCTTCAGTTTTGCCTTCAGGTTCCTATTAAAATCTGTGTCACCATCTGTCCTTTCACTGAGCAGCCCCTGTGTCTTACATAGGCACACATACAAACATAAGGTATTTACCAGGTTCTTCCAACTTTCAGCTTATGTAAACTCTTTGTCTCCTCTACTATTCCACTGAGACAGGATGGAAGGTCCTGGTAAGATGCTTCTTATTCCATATGGATGCTGGTGAGGTAAGCAAACCCTGGATACCTGAAGAAATTTATTTAGGAGCTTCCAGGATTCCAGTCTCCTTAAATTTCACAAAATACAGGTTTGTACCTTTCCTCTGAGTGTGGGCTACACATGTGTTGACTGTATAGTTGTGTCATGTGTTGACTATATAGTTGTTAGGGGGAAATGGTGACAAACCATAAAACAGAACTGCATTCTGGTACTCTGTAGGGGTTAGAGAAAGAGCAAGAGATGGTGTGTCCAGATTAGTGCTTTAGTCCATAAGGACCTGAAGTGTAATCCTGAAGCCAATATCCTAATTAGTTCCCTTTTCCATGTTTTGGTTTTTATGATGCATTAGTCACATTAAAGCCGTCTTATTTTCAGATGAAAGGAAATCAAAATATGGCATTCAGGAATGCAGTAAAGTTGCTTCAACTGCTAATGGGCATCCAGTCCAAGAGGAAACACAGGGCCTTGTCTGAGGAAAGGCTCATAAAACACAGTGTGACACAATGTGGATGTCTTAGCATCATCTAATTTTCTTTACAGACCTATTTATACTGTGCTATGTGACAATGTATGCATAACCTACATAATAATTTTTTTCAAATTTCACTTAAAAAAAAAAAGGAGAACAAAGCAACTAGAACTTTCTCTAGCAAATATCTTAAGACTGAAATTGTTTTATTTGCCTTCGGCATCCATAAAACAAGAAAGTAATTGCAAATTAACAACAAACCCCCCTTCAGATAAGGGACAAAATCACTTAGAGAACTTGAAAGATAATTTTTAATCACTGAGTTTCTGAGGCTGAAAGGTGTTTTGGAGACCATCAGACTGTTTTGATACTCAAAGCAGTCTGAACTAGAGCAGCTTTTCCAGGACCTTGTCCACATGGATTCTGAATATTTACATTTATGTGTTTATCACACTAAGGAAGAGGACCTTCCTGTTTCTCTGGGAAACTTCTTGCACTTTGCTTCAAAATAGCAAATTTTTGTTATCCTTAGGCAGAATCACACTTATTTCAATTTGTGTCCATAGCTTCTTCTCCTGTTACTGGAACCATTGGAAACAGTCTTTATACCACTTTCCTTACCACTACCCATCAGGCATTTATATATATGACTTAGATCCCCCAGATCCTTCTCTTCTCCAGGATTTAGTCTGAGAATAACACACCAATGTTTTAGTTGCTGCTCAGTAGCATTTACCCTGACAAAGGACTCTTCAGTCTGTCATATTCTGCCAGTGAGGAGAGGAATGGGAAGGTGGGACGAAGCAGAGACAAGACACCTGATCCAAACTAGCTAAAGGGGTATTCCATACCACATCGCATCATGTCCAGTATATAAACTGTGAGGTGCTGGCCAAGAGGTGCCAGCCACTGCTCAGGCATGGGCTGGGCATTGGTCACAGAAGGGTGAGTAATGGTGTTGGGCACCACTTGTCATTCTTGGGTTTTATTCCTCTCTCTTTTATTGTGTCCCTCTCCATTACATCGTTATTATTACTAGTAGTGGTAGGTGGGAATTTTTTCCTGTTTTACTAAACTGTTCTTATCTAAACTTGTGGGGATTTTACTTTTGTTTTTTTTCTGATTCTCCTCCCCACTCCACCAGGGAGATTGTGAGTGAGCAGCCGCATGCTGTTTAGGTGCAGCCTGGAGTTAAACCATGACGGTCTTTTTTGCCACCGAACATGGGTCTCAATGGGTTGAGCTAATGACAAATCTGACTAGAACTAGTTAGAATAAATTCGTTATAAGCATTCATTATATTAGTTTAGTAGTTGCTGGTCACGATGATATATTTGCTCTCAAAGTTGGTGAGCTTGTTCTTAAAGTTGCAATATGTAGCATCTTACTTGCTGTCTATGATGTTCCCTGTTCTGCTGGTTTTCACCTATGGGAACTGGGCTAAGGTTATCTTCTTGTGCTGTATAACACTGGTTTATAATATGATAGAATTGCTGGTTGTGAAACTAATTTGGTAGTTGTACTCAGACTTGTCATCATCTCTGTACTTTGGGATCGGTCTATCAGAAACAATTAATTATTACACTGTTAACAATTTCTCCTCAGAGATCCAACACTTGGGAGAGACACCTTCCTCATTGCTCTTCTCTTCCAGGTTAATTACAATAGCTTTTGGGAATTTCTAATATCTAGTTCAAGCCAGCATGTTTCTACTTGTCATGGGTTCAGCAGTAGCTCACGCTCTGCCAGAGAGGAGGGAGAGATAGGGCGCCTGGTCTGGGCTAGTCGGGGAGGTATTTCATACCACAGCACGTCCTGCTCGGGGAGGGGACTGGAAGCTGGCTGGGAGGGAAGGGTTTAACACTCTTCCGGGTTGGGCTCGTGGCGGCGGGTAGTATCGTATTCTCTCTCCCTGTTTGTGTCCTCTAACATTGATTTGTTATTGGTAGCAGTGGTGATTTGTGTTATACCTTAATTCCTGGACTGATTTTACCTCAATCCGTGGAAGTTGTATTCCTCCGGCTCTCCTTCCCATCCCTCTGGGAGTGGGAAGGTGAGGGAGGGGAGGGGAAACAAAGGGGGAACTGTGCAGATTTAGTTTAAACCACGACACTATTACTGTGTCTTCTGAATATGGTTCATCCCTCATTTAAGGTTAAGCAATGATTTAAGAATACCACATAGAGATCTGTCCTGAGTGACAGGGTATGTGAGGTTGTTTGGGCAAGTACCTACAACATCTCCGATGTGGGCATCCCCAATTTTTTGGAACTGCATCCATGAACAAGTGCAAAATCTGGAAAAGATAGAACATATTTGGGAATGTGAATAAAGGGGGAAACCAAATCCTTACATATCTGTAGTGTCTGAGTACAGAAACTAAATGCAACTTTTGAATCTATCACAGATGAAATGCATTACTCCTTTCAGATGAGAACCCAGCAACCAGCAGTGCATGATCTCAAAACAACAGGCTTGACAGGTGTTGTGGTTTAAACCCTGTCAGCCATAAATCACGCAATCACTCTCTCACCTCCTCCCCCACTCCCACCCCCCCTTCCTGCCCTCCCACTGCTACTGGAGGGATGGGGAGGAGAATCAAAAGAGTGCAACTCCCACAGGCTGAGATAAGAACAGTCCAGTAACTAAAATATAACAGAAATCACTACTGCTACCACCAATAATAATAATGATAAAGGAAATAACAAGGCAAGGGAAGAGAATACAACACCGCTCCATCCGCTCACCCATAACTCACCCCACCCCGCCTGACCAAGCACCGACCAATACCTACCCCACAGTGACCTCGCCCTTCCGGGTAACTCTCATTTACATCCTGGACATGACATGCTGTGGTATGGAGTACCCCTTTGGCTAGCTTGGATCAGGTGTCCTGTTTCTGCTTCCTCCCGGCTTCCCTTCCTCCCTGGCACAGCATGAGACTCACAAAGTCCTTGGTCAGTCTAAACATTTGAGCAGTTATCAGCGCTGTTCCCAGGTCGAAAGTCAAAACCACAACACTGCACCACTACTAAGAAAGAGAAAAAATGACTGCTATTGCTAAACCCAGGACAACAGGTTATATAACAGTACAGCCACACCAGTACTTCAGGAAATCTTTCCCTTCCCCCTCTGGATAGTTGAACAAGAATATCAATACTACTCTTACATACCACCAGTGCAAATTATAGTAGAAAATAACTTGTTTCAGACTGTTTCTTACTGTTTTATTAAAGATCAAATCAAACTTGCCTATTTGCAGGACATCCACTTTATCCCAACAGAAGAAACACAAGACATTATTTTAAAGCATGGGAGAAAACCCATCTGTTGCATGGTAATTGACAGAAATCCCATTTCTGAAAGCCAAAATGGCAGATGGCCTTTCTTGATCTTCATCAAAAAGATTTATCATAATATGAAATATGTCCTTTCATTTGACATGCTCTTTCGCATTGCTTTCCAGATGAAAAACAACTAAGAAATGTACTGAGAAACAAACAAATGATGGCCTTGGACTTTGATTCATTGGGACTGGAGATTTTCGTGAATTTTAATTCAATTTTCAACTAAATTAAAATATATCATAAGAAAGTCAACTTTACAGGGGTTGTGAAATGGCTCTTTTAATTGCCCCATATGAGAAATGCTTCTAAAAGCTAAACTTCTACAAAACACTGATATAGTTATTACTATAGAATTCAGGTTAAAGGCAATTTTTCTAGAAGGTGTGAACATATACTACAATAAACATATTTACCTTATTTTAGTGAAATTATTCAGAATGCAGTTTCAGTATCTGTTTGTTTCTGTATACTTCTGTTTCTGAACTTAATTATCTGTTTACAATATTCAGATTTTAGGTTTTGCTTATATTCTAAAGCAGGGAGAAAAGATTTGTAGAGCAAAAGCACACTGAAAATTCTTTCAGAAAACAAAAAATTACCGTAGTCCATGACCATGGTTAATCCCATAGCATAAGAGACAAGTCACTATCCAATCCTGATAGGCACGACAATACTCAGGTATAAACTGTCTATCTAGGAAAACAGGTACATATGCTCAGCTTACTTTGGCACCTGCTTACAGTCAAAATGATGGAAACTATTCGGAACAAAGTTTTTATGCACCAAGATCACATAGAGTTATCTTACGTGTGCCTTCTACACAGAAGTGTATTTCTACAAGATCTGTTAAAACACTGTTAACAATCAATTACTTTAAAAAGAGCTCCTGCTAATAAGTAATGTAGGAATGATGCTGAGTCTTCTTTGCTAACTGCTCTTGTTGCTGGCAAGACATATCTAAAAAGAAACTGCTTTCTTTTGAAGTTCCTTTTCTGCCTCCTCCACCACTGTAATCGATAGAAATAAACATGAACATCATACGTAGCAAAGTCTCTGTAGCCAAGAGTGTAGGATAAAAAGGCAGTCTTTCTTTCCATATCACTCTTGAGAACTGAGCAGAGAATCAGTTCAGAAGCACAGAAAGGTCATAGCCATGGATGTAAGTGAGGAGGCAAGGAGAAAGACAGCTTACAAAAGGAAAAATACAGATTTGCCATACACTAGAGTGATGAGAGGTCAGAATGAAACTGTGATGCTCAGGAGTTAGGGCATACAGAAACCAGAGTCTTGTATCACTTATGGTGGCTAGGAATTCAGTACTGCCTATTTAACCAATCTCCCTCAGATAGAATGGAGAGAGACAAGCGGAAAAGGCTAAAAAACAGACCAGTATTCTTTCCACATGCATCTCTCTGCTGTATGTGATCTAGGATAGATATCAGTCACAACAGCTAGGGAAGGAGTATGCCTTTGTGTAAAAAGAATGTAATAATTCTGGCAGCATCAATCTTTTCAGTATTGCAGCACTGCAGAACCTGAGAGACTACATAAAAAATATGCTTCAATGCAAAAACTGTGTGCAGACATTTCTCTCATTTTGTTGATCTCTTGTACTGTGTTTATTATATCATTCAAACTTCTGACAACTTCCATTGCTGGGTTTAGAGGCATCCTCCTCAGCATTCTCCTTCTTCCAAACATACAGCCCCCTGAAAACACAAGGTTCCATCTTGAATTTGTCCAATCTTTAAACCCGCTTTATACATCATGTTTTCTGAACATGGGTACTACAGACCCACTAGATCTGTGTCATAACGAAAATTTAATTTATTTGAAGATCTAATTAAAAAAATATTTTATTTACTTGAAGATTTATTTTATTTGAAAATAATTTTTAGCTATGGGTTCATTTTTAAAAAAGTTTTTGAAGTGAATAAAAGGAATGTCAAATGTATTTTCATGAAAGTATTTGATAACAAAATTCATTCTTACAGGGTTGCTGGTGAGAGACTATTCATTAGGGACTGTAGTGATAGGACAAAGGGTAATGGGGTTGAAACTTAAACAGGGGAAGTTTAGATCAGATATAAGGAAGAGATTCTTTACTGTGAGGGTGGTGAGGTACTGGAATGGGTTGTCCAGGGAAGTTGTGAATGCTCCATCCCTGGCAGTGTTCAAGGCCAGGTTGGATGAAGCCTAGGGTGATATGGTTTAGTGTGAGGTGTCCCTGCCCATGACAGGGGGGTTGGAACTAGATGATCTTAAGGTCCTTTCCAACCCTAACTATTCTATAATTCTATGATTCTAATGGAGCCATTTTTCAACCTGTGCCAGGGCCTCACCACCCACACAGGGAAGAACTTTTCCAAGTCTACAGTAAACAGACTGAAAATCATTGGCCCTTGTTGCAGCAGAGAAGATTCTGATATATAGAGGAAAGTAAAGTGCTGGAATAAACAGAAATAAACTGTTCCATCACTGGAGGCCTCTAAAAGTAGTTAAAAAAAAAAATCACTGAAGATTGATTGACATCAGTCAGGAGAAGGTTGGACAATATCTCATCCAAGACACTCCCAGACCCATGATTTACTTACAAACCAAATATGGGGGGTGGGGGGTGGTGGGGAAGTATTTCTACATGCTGGTTTGTTTAAATCCACTCAGCTTCAGTGCTTGACACATTTTCTCTCATGTTAGAGCCTGTGACAGTCAAAGTTGTGAATTATGGATGGGAAAATCTGGTTCTGGTAACTACCTGCAAGAATTTTAATGACCTAGAAGTAGGGGAAAAAAAAATTATTTGAGCCAGGAAGAGAAAAGCCCTGGTCCTGGCATAACCTACCCTGTGAGATACATGGCCTTGCTATGACAGAAAGGTTTTTTGCTCCCCAGGTGGAAAGAGTTCAACACAATTCCATTTTACTGACAAGCATGGACCATTTCCTTTGGCAGGATGGGAGAGCAAACCACATCTCATATGTTGGAAAGAAAGTTGTACAGGAAATCTGCTGTTTTCAAGCTTCCCAAAAAAAAGAATAAAAAAAAATAGGACTGCTTTGTTCAGGGATCAGTGGTAACAACCACATTAAAAACTGAAAAAAACCATCACATACGCCTTTGAAGGAGGACTGTACACTGGGCAGTCTTCTTGATATGCTCCCCAGCAGGATTAATTTAGCTTTATGCTAACAATTCTAAGCCTTTGGAAAGCTGGAAAGCACTGGTTTGCAACATGCCAGCTCAACATGCCAGCAACATGCTCATTTAACATGCAGCTGTCTGCATCTGATCCAGCAGACATGCACTGTGCTTCTGCAGAAACACTGTCAGGCAGAGTTATGTCCTGAACACGCTATTTTGGTATTGTAGTAGCAGGACCAAGACAAACAAGGTTTGTTGCATCAATTTCAACTTTCTATTTTATAACACTTGAGTTTTAAACCAGTTTCCAAAAAGGCACAAAGCAAAGCTTAGTTTTCGCATCACTGAATGTCAGAAGGAGCCTTTCTGCTAGAAAATGTGATCAAGCTAACTTAAATGATCAGCCCTTTTGAAAAATGATCATCCCTTTTCTCATGTGTGTTCAACTTGAGCAGAAGAGGTCACACAGACCTTTACAAGGAACTTCAAAATTAGAACTATATGCTCTTCCTACCAGCTGGAAAATGAGTGAAAGGCAAAAGCACTCCCCTGGCATGATGGAAACACCTATGTTTTCAATAAGTGTGTGCACCGCAAGGTTGTACAATTAGTGTTCATATGTCCCATCACACCATGAAATATACTGCTCATATCAGGAAAAGTCTGTGCTTTGTAAATCCAACCACAGAAAGCAAGTGCCTGACAAATTTGGTGGCCTTCTACAATATGGTTACAACATTAGTATTTAAGGGAAGAGTGACTGATGTCATCTATCTGGACTTGTACAAGGAGTTTGAGAATGCCCTACATGGCATCTAAACTGGAGCAGCTCTGCTCTGGAGACAGGCTGAGAGAGTTGGGCTTGTTCAGCCTGGAGAAGAGAAGGGTCTGGGAGACCTTAGAACAGCTCCCAGTGCTTAAAGGGGCTACAAGAAACCTGCAGAGGGACTTTGGACAAGGGCCTGTAGGGACAGGATAAGGGAAATGGCTTTAACCTGACAGAGGGGAGACTGAGATGAGCTCTTAGGCAGAAGTTCCCTGTGAGGGTGCTGAGGCCCTGGCACAGGTTGCCCAGAGAAGCTGTGGCTGCCCCATCCCTGGCAGTGTTCAAGGCCAGGCTAGATGGGCTTGGAGCAACCTGGTCTAGTGGAAGGTGTCCCTGCTCACAGAAAGGGGTTGGAACTGGATAAGCTTTAAGGTCCCTTCCTGCCCAAACCAGTCTGTGGATTTGTGATTTTTTTTTTGTCTGGTTTTATTGTTTGGGGTTGTTTTGGTTTGTTGTTTTGTTTTTTTTTTTGGGGGGGGGATGTTTGTTTTTTTTTTTCATTCTGGTAAAATAATTTGCAGTTTTTTGTGTTCATTCACAGATTTAAGAAAATTAACATCAGAGAATGCCTTGTAGTAACAACTTACTGACCAACACTGTACCTGTATGTCAGTTTCTGACATACTCATACCTTGCAGTGCTTGATGTGAAAGCCTCAGGGTCCCTTTCCTACCAACCTCTTTGTACTCCTTCCACACACCTTCTCCCTCTCCTTCCCCATCAGTAATTAATGAAAGCAAAGTGATACAGCCCAGTTGAATTCTGCCTATGTTGTAGATTGCTCCCTCCTTCAGGTTCTGGCTATCAAATCTGTTCTTGATATTACTATTTCTGGACAAATAGGTGTGAACACGTGCAGTGGAGTAATTCCTTTGAGAAAGCATCAGATTTACTGTTCATGCATAAGCTGCCCACACATTATGTCTGACATGCAGGGCTTATGAAGTGAACTGTAGAAAATATCAGTGCTCAAGAATTTAGGATTTGGGTAATGCCAACCAGCTTGCTGGATTCCTGCAAATCCTAGATTTTTTCAAGTAAATCCAGATTTGAAATGCATGCTTACATGTCTCAGGGTGATGAAAGGACAAGGACATGCCCATGGACACTGTGATATATGATGACCTTCTGTGTTGCATCTGCTTCTTTTGACTCTCCAGTTCCTCCATACTTTCTGTTCGTTGTGCTTCACTACAATATGACTCCTATGGATCTGCAGCAGGGTGTCCTTGTCCAATACACACAATGACGCACCTCAAATTTCTCCTATAACCTAAAACCTCCTCCAGACAGGTTTTCTGCTTTACACAAAATGTTCTCTTTCCTTCCTTCATTACACAGTCTTTCTTTAAGACCTCACTTTAAAACTTGCTTCATTCTTGTTGAGGTTCAAGGTACAGCAAAGCTTCTGTCTCTGATGTGTAAGCAGCAGAAGACAGCAGAGGTTCTCAACCATAAACTCCTGACGTTTCCCTGCTGACTTTCTTCTAAAGACATTCCTCAAATAGTGTGTTTGCAACTGAGGAAAAAAAAAAAAAGCCACTAGATCATGTTATCCAGTTCCTTTAACTTTCACTGAAGTTGCAAAATTGATCAGTTTTAAAGTCATTGTCTTACAAACAAGAAGAAATACCATTGAGGCAAGATATATTCCTCCACCTCTGCTTTAATTCAGCCAATTCTTTGCTTCATTTATCCACTGATTATTACACAACACAGTAATAGTAAGTAGGTCCAATGGCCCTTTTTATTATGCACTTTCAAGCAAAAGTCTCTCCCTCTGGGAATGCAAAAATCTATGTTTTAAATTAAGCAAAGTAACTGACTAAACAGGCCACAGCAAAAACAAAGAGCAACCACATGAGAAACAGCTCATTTTAAATTTGTTAACATTACTTATTCACATACCTAACTAACCAATGTGAACTTGCAAATAAAGTTTCAAGCTTTGACATAGTTATCAGCTTCTACATATTAAAGAGTTTCACCCAGAAATGCATAATTACAGACTGTCCTATCAATTTGAAATCATTTGTTTGGCTTGGCAGCTCATTAGTTCTATTAAGTTAAAATTCTGCATATTTACAGTATCCTACTTACTGTGTTATTAACAGCAATGGAATACTCAGGTAGTGAAAAACAAAGGAAATGGCTAAGGAGTTAGCTTTTAAGTAATGTAAATGCGTAATAAGTCAGACAGATATCTCACTGCTTACTTTACTTTGCAGATTGCTTTACAGATGCATCTTTTAAATACTGGTGTCACCCACCTGATTACTGACATGAAACATTAGACAATCAGTTAAAGATAATATGCCAATAACCTCAAGGAGGTTTCTGTATCATAAGGAGGAAATTAAATGAAAATCAAAATACTCTTCCTGGCTGGTATTTTCAAATACATATATTATGAAACACTAACTTAGGGAGGGTACTCTCTGCTGTCTTACAGTAATTGAGATTAAATCTCAGCTAGAATTTAGTTTTTTAGAGAATGTGCATTCTTTGAAAATGTGTAATCAAAACTCGGCAAAGGATGGTGGTTGTGTATCCTTTAACATGACCCAGCCATACATGAGCAAACATACTGCTATGAGTTGGTGAGAGCAGTTTTCAGATACTGAGATTTTAAACAACAAGCTGGCATTCAGCAAAGTTCCCCTTCTGCTAGTACTCTTGACAAACACACAACTGCAATACTTGAATGAGTGATGAGGTCTGACTACTGCTCTGCCAAAAGAGAAAATTATGTTTATTGGTTCCAGAAGGACATTTGTGTTGCATTCATTTAACTTGTGAAAAGTATATAGCATGGGAAAGGTCTCAAACTGTCGACATCACTGATCGTGAAAACACTTTCCTCTAAACTACCGATAAAAGAAGGTATGACCTTGTACCTCGGTCTAATACCAAAAGCTTTGAGTTTTCTTTCAGCTGCATCAGCTGCCAAGTGAGGGAAAAGCTCTACAAGAAGATGGTGTTTTTTTTGATGATGGGTCAGTGAAGAGAGGTTCTCATGACAAATCAAATTTCTGTACCTGCTCCTCAACAGCAACTTCCTCTGAGACACAAGTCCCGTTTAAAGTTTCACCTCATTCACACAGATAGCAACTGATCTCTCAAAAGAAACCTAACTATACTTACGCATGGTTGTGATGTAACTAATAAGCCAGACCTTACTTTTCCTTAGTCAAAACAACGAGGCTTTGTTCTTCCTATTGCATGATGGTGGATTAAACAGTGAATCAAAAGCATCTTTCATTTTGTAGTATAGACATGATTTAATTTCCAGCAATGATGAGGACACTGCCAAGGGTAAAGGACATATTTAGGATTCATTATTATACTGCACCTAAACTAGAAGCTAAATAAATGGAACAGGACAAAATATTCTGCTTACAATAATTTCTCTGGAAATTATCCTTTTTATGTACCACCTAAGACAACTATCAAGAGCAGTGTGGTGATCTGATTATACACAACTTAGTTTTGTTACATGAACTAATAATGAAGCATGATCAACACCTTACTATTATAAACTTTTTGCATGCAACACATAGTTTTGAATATAGTTGTTTAGAAAATACTTTTAAGCTCAAGTTTTGTCTTTTATTCTGCATATTATGTACAATTTACAAGATGTACTGTAATCTGAGAAGGTAATAATTTAAAGTGTCCTATTAATTAATATTCTGTAAAATACAGTAGTGGAGAATGATTGTCATTCTCAGCAAATTTCCTCCTGCCATTAATGACACAGTGGAGTGTCCCAAAACGAAAATAAGCAGTAGGAAGATTCATTTGAAGAAAAACTAGAAAATACATGGGCCAAAAAACAAAACAAAAAAAAAAAAAAAAAACAAAACAAAACTTCTGTATGTATCATATAAAACAATTCTGGAAGATTCCACATGTGCAGAGTTAAAGTTTCTCAAGCTTTATAACGCTGCAAATGCTACCACTCATGAAATGTCATGGGAATGTTATTTTAGATGGTTTTGAAACAGGCAGTGGCATTTCAAAAAGTACCTGACTTAAAAATAAATCCATAAATGGACTTCACAGTTAGTTATTGCAGTGTCTACATGGACTGACACTGTCTTAAGTTTAATTTATTCATTCTGATCTAAACAAAGCACAGTCAAAAAGTTATGGTCTCCTTCTAAAATGTTAAAATGCAGATGCTTTCTATTGGTGAGGTCCACAATCTTGGTCCCCAAAAAATTGATGCTGAAGAGTTTGAGTGCATCATGGCTTCTGTGCATTCTGTCTCTTTCCAGACATGTATCTAGACTTCCTTACGCTGAAAGAATGGAATAAGATCAAAGGCAAGAAAGAATCTTGTAGTCGGGACATGGAGAGTTTGCACAGCTAGACCTAGGAGACAAGAACTGTCCCTACATCTGACTACATACAAAAATGCCAGCCATGTAGAAGCCTAACTGAACTGTCAAATTAGAAACACAAAGGAGAATTCTACCCCATAAAATTTTCGTTCCTATTTCTTTGCATTTATGAATTTTCGTCTGCATATAAATCCCAAGATACAATGATCATTCCCCAGTTTATACAAAACAGACTATATTGTGGCAGGAATCAGCAAGGTTTTCAAGTCACCACTTATGCTGAAATAGAAAAAGAGATTGCATGGCCTTAAGCTTTGAAAGTTTCCCATGAGCTGTTCCAGGAGAAGCCCTTCAGTCTGCTCTACTGAAGCCCCTTCTTCCCTGTGAGGATGCTGAGGCCCTGGCACAGGTTGCCCAGAGAAGCTGTGGCTGCCCCATCCCTGGCAGTGCTCAAGGCTAGACTGGACAGGTCTTGAAGCAACCTGGTCTAGTGGAAGGTGTCCCTGCCTGTGGCAGTGGGTTGGAACTGGATGAGTTTTAAGGTCTCTTCCTGCCCAAACCAGCCTGTATATAATTCTAAGTGGTACTGCTTTTGTAATGGGTTAAATAGTCTTAAGTACAAGCTAGACCCCAGCTGTCACAGAACCTACCAAATGTCTTCAGCAGCAGAAAACCCGCACTAAAGAATGGCAGATGGTGTTCAGAGCTAAATTCCCATTAAATCTAGCTCAGAGTTATTAATGCTATTTTTTTAGCATCAGGATGCTAAAAATCACCATTTTAGGTTTAATGACTCTTCAGAAACTTTCATGGTCAAAATGCTCCAGCAGAAAACAATTCTTGAGTCCAGCTCAGCAGTAAGGCAACTTAGTTTCAGGAAGCTTCTATTCAATTCTTGCTGAGTATAAGAGAACTACAATAAATGCATGTTTTCTACATCTCAGCAGACAGCCTTAGTCACTACACTATAGGCAACACAAATTTCTGAAACAAATCTTTCCATTTTCATTCTTTCCAGTCCTGAAAGACCTTCCCAGCAAGGTCCATTGAAGACATTTGCATTTTTAGGAAATGTCTGGCTTCACAACTCACTGTGTCTTGCCAGTAGCACATACAAAACATTCCCTACTGAGTCTAAATTCTCCATGTAAGCAACACATGCTAAAAAACTGTTTTCTTAACATGTGTAGATGTATTCAGGACAGTAAGTACACATTCATAGGGACACGGCTGCATACCATACAAGCATATGCAAAGAAAAGCTAATGTAGGGTTCTTAAAACCGCAGACACAGTTCTGACAGTTATTCCAGGTGAAACCAAGGATCAAGAGATACTGGAAAAGGTTCAAATTCCTGTTAGTAAGTTGCTGTCTTCTTAAACATACTGTTCTGAATAATGAAAGAAATATTCAATAATATTCGTAAATGCTGGGATTTTCAGAGAAACATAGCAGAGGTTTCTTCCTGAGCAAATTCCAGCCAAAAATGCTAACATTTAACAGCAGCTGAATAGCAAATATTGTACATTGTAGTCTTGCCATTTACCTCAGAGGGTTCAGCAGTACACCCAAAATCCACAGAAAACTACTATCCTCTGCCAATCACTGCATTAAGAATGTATATATTCAGTACAAAATACATAACCCTAGATATTCTAATAGCTCCATTTCAAATACTGAGACAAACAGACTTTTTCAGAATAAGGACAAAGAACAAAAGAAATCTCACCCAAACAGCCTACTATGAATAATACAAGCTGGTCCAGAAAAGGGCAATGAAGCTGGTGAAGGGTCTGGAGAATAAGTCTGATGACGAATACCTGAGAGACCTGGGGTTGTTTAGTCCAGAGAAGAGAAGGCTCTCTACAACTTATCATTCTCTATAACTACCTGAAAAGAGGTTGTAGTGAGGTGGGGTCAGTCTCTTCTCCCAAGTAACATGTGACAGGACAAGAGGCAACGTCTTCAAGATGTGCTATGGGAGGTTTAGACTGGATGTTAGGAAAAATTTCTTCACAGAGAGGGTGGTCAGGCATCAGAACAGGCTGCCCACGGAAATGGTGGAATCACTGTCCCTGAACGTGTTCACAAACTATGTAGATGAGGCCTTTATGACATGGTTTAGCGGTGGACTTGGCAGCGCTGGGATAACAGTTGAACTTGATGATCTTAAAGGTCTTTTCCAACCCAGTAGATTCTATGATACTATGACCTGAAAACAGTAAATGCATCATGAGAAAGCCATCAGTTTGGACACTGCAATGAGACAGTCCTCATTCTGCAGTTCTTCAGTTATGGTGGCCTTCTTTGCTTACATGAGATACTGAGCTACAAATATCCAGCCATCAGTAAGCCCATCACAAGCTTTCAGTTTTGGTAGCCTGAGTCCCAGAAAAGCATTCCAGTGTTCCTTAAGCAGATGGGCACATGTTTAAGTTGCTAGATATTCCCACTGCATTCAGCAAAACCTTGCGTACTTGCATATGTACACTAAATATAGCACTCAGCTTTTATATTACATTTGTTTTCATAGTCATCACCCATCTAATACATTGCAAGTAATTTATCTCTTAATATGTTGGAATATATTGTAGAAAATTAGTTAAATAAAGGTCAGATAAATAGTCTGGCGACTATTGAAAGGTCCACTGAAGCAGCAGAAAAGATTCCCTGCACTGAGATCACAATCCCAGTCAGAAGACACGCATGTCTAAGAAAACCTGTGTGCTTCCTTTGCCATCCTTTTTTTGGTTTTGGTTTTTTTTTTTTTTTTGGCTTCTGAAGAAAGTAAACAAGGGTTAGATAGAGGGAGATAAGTTGAAAATGATCGTGCGTCTGCTAGCAAATACATAGATGACAGTCTAGCTAGAACTGACACTGAACACACAGAAAAGAAACAGTTTCCTTAGCAACGAGGGTGAAAGCTCAAAGAATATTTCTTCTGCTCTACGCTGCTTTGCCCTTCCCCAACTCAGTCTGCCATCTGTCACTCATGGGTTTAATATAGTTTAACATTTTATAAGGTTCAGGAGGGAGAATTCCTTCTAGTGGAAGAATCACTAATAACAAAGAAACTTGGAGGAGGTGGGGAGAAAAATCCATCTTCACAATAACAGGTGTATGTGGCTTGCACACCAAACGGTGTGTAGACGAGGGACTGTGCATTGAACAGTTCTCTGGGTTATCAGACTTATAACCAGCCTTTTAGAATAGCACATGACGCTAAGATCACCTCTCCACAGAGCCTTTTCTCTGCCCCAGATTTTGATCCTTTTCTAATCACATGCCTTTGCATGAGCCTTTGCAAGTGACTCAGAGGCTCAGCCGCTGTTTCTTCCCTTTTTATACAACTGTTAGTAGGAGCTATAGGAGATAAAGTCTACATCTCTTTGTATTTTCAAAGGTATGGACAAAAGTTAATCCATTAATGTGATTTTTAGATGGTAATACATTCTAGAAAATTAATGAAGTGGGTTTGGGTTGCAAGATGAGACGAAGAGTGTGTAGAGAAGACCACAGATCCATTTTATTAACACCTTCTCATCTTCTTCAATAAAAAGGTTATGACATTTATATTAAAAGTCACAATTTTTGCTGTATCCAGGCTTAACACTTTTACATTTTTCTCTGGGTCAACTTGAATGCATGAATTCAGGTTGCTTCATACATTTATAAGACTTTTAGTCATATATGGAAAGACTCCATCTTCTTCAATAAAAACGTAGTGAAAAGCCTCTGTAGTATGATCTATTTCACTTTATCAGATACATGTGACCAGCAGTACATGCTAAGTACATGTTAAGGCTGGATTGTTATACCAGCTTGACCCCTTTTTTTCAAGGAACACAAAGAAACAGAAAATGCATGCACACAACCAGCAAGGAATTTCTTTTCTCTTCCTTCCTATTATTGGGTATGCAAAATTTGTTGCATCCTTCCCAAGATGTCTTACGAGGGAAGTACCCTGTGTAACGAAGTTATCATTTTAGAGATACAAGGACTTATGCTACAGGAAACTACAGAAATCAGGCTTCTAGAAGTTAACAGCTTCTGCAAGTACTGCCAGGAACAACTTACGAAAATGGTATTGAACTAACCTTGCTTGCTCTGCTTTCACACCTGAGATGTGAGAGTCTTATACCCTAAACTTAGCTTCTCCTTTGAACAGATGAGGAGTTTAAAATGGGAAGCAGCACCTCACACGTGATGTTGCAATATGTTGGAAACCTATTGAACACTTCATTTAACTTCATATTAAAAAAAATAGCAACAACAAAACAAAAAAATCCACACTGAAATTTTTTTTTTTAATCACACAATCATTTCTGATGAAATAGCCTCATGCTTCTGAGAGCTACCTAAATGAGCCGTGTAGAAAGAGAGAAGAATCCCTCTTGACTTTAAACTATCTGTGATAAATTTCTGAATGCTGGTAAGATGATGATATCCCTGGATGCTTTAATCACAGCAGTATTCTATCATACATATTTTTGAAACATCCACTTGGAAACACTGATTTCATATTTTCCTAATTGATCAATCTATGTAGCCCCTTAAAAATATATATGTTGTGTCAGTTAGATTTTCAGAAGTTAAATTATTGGAGTGTTTCCAAACTGATTTTTGCCATGTGCTGAAGCATTCTGCAGGATCAGGGCTCTGTATCAGAGAAGTCATTCCTCCACTGTTCCAAGCTAATCAAATATAACATCAGGCAAGAATTATTTATAACAGTTTATTACTTATAGAAATTTATCTCTTGCTGGCTTTGATAGATAGTATTGAAACAACGATTTGTTTCAGGAGGCTCTTCTTTCCATGTGTACTTGAGATCCTATTTATGTTGTTTTTCTGGAAAAAAAAAAAGTGCTTTCTCCTGGGTGAGGAAACTCTTCTGAATTTTCCAAACCAACATCAGCCTCATAAGCCAGCTGACAGAAAGGGTCAAATAGCCATTTCTATTTGAGCAGGCTGTAGGGAAAAATCTGCCACCATGTCCTTTCCTCTTCCTTTCTACAGTCTTTCTTTTACTCTGCCTTCCTCTTCCACAGTCACAGAGCAGTGATAATACTGGGGAACTGAAAAGCATATATATGGAGCAAAGCTGAGCTTATGAACCAAGTAAAATGCACTTTGATTGAAGTAAATCAATCAGTCAAAGGGAGAAAGGAGATGAACTGTCTGAAAGGAAACGAAAATAGAATGAAGAATGTGTTAAAGTAAGAAGGGGAGTGAGTGAGGGGAGAAAAGATGTGCTTATAGTGCAACAGATTTTCTGGTTCCATGGTAGTTAATGGGAATTTTGATTTCAAGAGTCAGGATATTACCCATGTCACTTAAAAAGCAGGTAGCACACATTTAATCTGCAGATGGAAACAAAATTAGACGAAAGATGATAAAATAATGTCTCTATAGCTGTTCTTCATTCATACGGTTTCAGAAGCTAATATTGTTATTTTCAGCTTATTGCTTAGATTGCATTCTAGTCTGCAATGAAGGCAGTGACCTGATTATTAACAACAGATTTGAACAGGGAAGAGTGGATTCATTTGAGGTGGCTAGCTAGCCTTCCCATTCTAACACCTGTGTCTTCCAATTCGGTCCCACCGACTAATATGGCAGCATAAAAATGGAAAAATAGCATAAGTTATTGACACTTTCCCATCTGGTAGACAAAAGCTTTGTTACTCCCCAGGTGTTGCCAAAATGTGACAGCAGGAAGCCATGAGCAGATATGTCAATTCGTAAGCTCAGTCAGGAGCTGCAGGGAAAAAGATTTGGAAAATAAAGGAAGGAAGGAAGGGAAAGCAGGAAGCTGCTCAGCTCAGAGGAGTAGTTCAGATTATAGAAGAGAAACTTCTAAAGAATAAATTCATGTGCCATTAATAATGTGGTTATGTTCTTCAGGATAAGAAGCAGTTTTCCCTCTAGTTCTGCTCCCTATTAGGTCCAGAACATGTGCCAGTATCACTGTCACTTTAGATATTGCTGGAATACTTGACAAACCTACTCAAAGAAGAAAGCTAGGCACCTGGGAAATCTTTTGGTTTAGTCTACATTTTTATCCAAAGAGAAAATGAGAAACAAGTGTTCATATTTGTGAGGTTCTCCATGTAAGTACTGCCCATCACTGTACAGAAGAATATTCCAAGACTAAGAAAATCACATGAACCCTTTTATCCAAAAGTGAACTGGAAGTACACTTTCAGGAGCATAGGTACCACCACACCTAACAGAAAACAGAATATAAATATGTATATAAAATGTAACGGCAGTGAATAAAACTGAAAAACCAGCAGCAGAATAGTAGGTTCAGAGAGGATATTTCCATGTCCTTATTCAGAGCTTTCTGAAACTCCATTGATTACTTTTTATTATAAACTTTATAGGACTCCAATATTTATACCAGTTTTTGAGCACTCTACCTCCAAATATTGTGAAAAAAATCATATGCTGTTACACATCACTAATTCATTTCCCCCTTCTTATGTTTCCCATTTTTGATGAATTGTTAGGGTTTTCCTTATCAGAAGGTTAAAGGTTTTCCTTAACAGAAACTATAAATCTCAGATTGACTTGAGCCCCTCGCCACAAGATATATTTCCTCCAGTTGCAAACTTGTCATCACTTTATCTCCCCAAATACTTTTTCACAAATGGAGTGAGACTAGGAATTGTGAAGTAAGGGTGACATGTCAGTAACTCACAAATCATCCACATCTCTATGACTGACTTGGTCTAATATCTTCTTATTTTAGTGCTTTACTGAATTAACAAACAATTCCCGTGGCCAACCAATCCACGTGGAACACCCTTATAAAACGTCAGCAACCTTTGCTGTCATGGCAAACGCGTTCCAGACACAGGCAGGATTTTAAAAGAGTCATATCAAATTAAACAAGATATTATGAGTAATGGAAAGACTGAAGAAGAACGGAATTTAGGCAATTACAATCAAGATGAAGGACAGGGAAGGAAAAAAGCAAAAAACATAGTCCAGACTCACTGCAGCATTTCACGACAAAGAGTAATTGCTCTTCTAAGTAAAAGCAAGATCCCCCAGTAAGGGAAAAACCCTAACATTAGGTAACTCCATTAGCTGAAATTGTTAGCTGAACCCAAGTATTAAGAACAGCACTAATTCAGAGTCAAGGTTTTCTGGGCATGAGGAACAGTTCTAGAGAAATACCACAACATCAATGGCTAAAGCTTAGAACCTGCATGAGTGTTCTTTGGATTAAGCTTTCAAAGTCCTCTAAAAGACTTGCATTGTTCTTCTCTGCAGGTACAAGCAAGTGTCAAAAGGAACTGGAGAAACAACAAATCCCCAAAGCTACAGGGCCTCAGTTCAGATGAGATAAGCAACAACGAAATCTTTGGGGTTTCATTTTGTTGGTTTTGGGTTTTTTTTTTTTTCCATACCACTTTAATCTCTACAGCCATGCTCAACACTTCCTCAAGAGATTTGCAGCATTTTCTCCCCCAGGACAGAATGGAACACTACCAAAATAGCCTCCTTTGTAGTAAAACAATATCATTGCTTTGAGACTGTGCAAGCACACTACACGCCAGACTAAAGAAATAATTAAAAAAACCCCAACAAAACAAAAAACCCCAACAAAATCAGGAGGAAAAATACACAAAACTTACAAAGTTTGACGAATAAAATGGGTTTTCCACTTATGTGTTACTCGCTTCCTGTGTTCGGAAATAAAGAGAATGTTTGTAGATGCCTGCAAAACTAAGCAGCAAAATATAAAGAAACAGCAGTGATTAAAGACATGAAGAAACTAAAAACAAACAAAAAACCTACCTGCAAAATTGTCCTTTCCACTAGATAGATAGATATATACATTATAATTTATATTCAGGCTGCTCCTACTCCCTTCAGCACTTGGGATGCAGTCAGCAATCTAAAACCCATCACACTCTGTCTCTCTTTGAATGAATATCATCCTCACGGTACTACAGCTACTCCAGCATAAACTGTGCACTTGAAGGTTTCCTTCATTACATTTTGTTAAACACTGAGGTAAAATAGTGGCAAGTGATCAGTTTATTACAAAAGCAAAACAGGAACAATCTTATTCTGTTAGCTGTCAGTGAAAAAACATCACTTCTTACTTCATCATTCTCTTTGCAAGTTGGCATAAACTTCAGCTGGGAAAGAGATTATACTTAAAAATCTTATAAAGAGTAATCATATTCTGTGAATAGTCACATTTATTGGTTTTGACACCTTACTGGTGGACCTGAACCTTTTTAACAGGGACAGAGACTTGTCCATAATATTCAGAATTTAAGTTATTTGTGAATAATTTTTAATGGTTATAAATATCTTTCATTTGTCACTCATATCTGTGACAGATTTACAGAAATATTTACAGCTGTAATTGCTGTTCTTTTCTGAATAAACACTCACAATAAATAATTATCCACAAAAATTAAAATAAAATGTTTGACTATTTAAGAAGGAATAGTATGTAATTAATCTAGTAATTTTGCTGCTGACATCTTTCAACTTCATCCAGAACTCACAGTTTTACTTAAACCCAGAGATTTATACAGCAGTAATTTGATATCTAACCAGCAACACAAGAACTCCATAGCCCATATAAACCTGTTTAGGTAAAGTAGAAATAAAAGTTCTCTAGGCAACAAGAAAACCTTGAAGTCTGAGATTACAGAGTCTGAAATTACTTGAGAAGACAGTTAAAGCAGGACTCAAAGGGAACTTTAATCGGGTATAATACATAGTGAAGAGGATCTTGGAAAACTTCTCAGCTTCCTTTTCAGTGTAGTATGAGGCCCTGATAATTGCTGATATCAAACAGATTAGCTTATTTGGAGTGGTACTGTACACAGAAAGAAATACAATCCTTTTCTTGAGTGTCAGAAGTAGTATAAAGTACATGAAAGTATGATAACTATGTACTTAGTTTGAGAAGATCAAGAAAGAATTGTATTTCCTGGTGAACCTGCAAACCCCTTCTTTAATTGCTTATGGCTCTGAAACTTCTTTATGCTTGTCTTTTCTCATTTAGCCCAAGCTGATTAAATGGAAAGTCAACTATGACTCATGATCGACTACCTCTAAATCTCTGTTCGGCTCCTGTCAAATGGCATAGCTAGCTTAGCCTTCTTGAAGGCTTTTTTCACTCATATCAGTGGTCTTTGGGTATGCCAATACTGTTTTATTGAAAAATTATTCTGGCTATGTTAAATACAGTATATACATTAAATACAGTACACAAACTGACAGTTAAGACATTAAAGTAAATACATTAACTTCTCAAATATGAATGTTATAAATACGTGTAATACAAAAAAACATGCACTTAATAGAGAAGTCTTTGCAGAGCCATTTTATTCACTATCAAAATAAAAATAGTAAACAATTCGGAGTTCCAAATAAACAAATATGTCTCTGATGATAAGAGTATCACAAAGATATCAATAAAAATGTTCTATAAGTGTGTTATTATTTTTAAGAGATATCTGTGTATATGATTTGGCAGCAGAAGATTGCTTTGGTCTGTGTGATCTGTTTAATAAAAAAACAATGGTATCACCATTCAGAGCCCTGCTGCTTGTTAGGCCCATAGAAATTTGTTTCCTGTTTCCCCTGAAGTAGCCATTTTCCTGATTTGGTACAGGTAGAATCTTCACTTATAAGTCTGGGTTCCTTCTCATCTTACATTTTATTCTTCTGTAACTTAGAGCACCAGGAGATGTCAATTGATATTTTCATTCAGCATTTCTGATGTATTAAATGTCTTTGGGAAAAAAAAAAAAAAAAAAAGGCAAGTAGTATTATTACCATAAATAACTGAATTAAATATTAAGGTACAATTGGTCCTTGGGGGAAGTCTGTGTAAGTTCTTTATCCCTCATAAGAATTTTAGGTATTATAAAGACAGAACATGAGAAACTGAAGCTACAGCAATGTGCTTTATCTCAACTATCCTGCTAAATACAATTTTTAAAGTCAAGAATGAGCTGCAAATAAGGTAGTCAAATCTTAGTCAGTGGTCCTGCAAAGGAAGCAGTGCAGAAAGCATAATCTAATTCAAGAAACTAAAAAGGTATTCTCCATTCAAATCATAACCCCCAGCCAGAAATTCAATTAATGAACTGTATCAAGAGACTTCATTGAATGAACAGGGGCATAGGGTCAGACTAAGTCAGCTCCTCAGTCTTACACATAAATATTAGCAACTACCTGAGTCTGGCCCCTTTCACTTTTTTAACCTTATGCAGCATATTGTAACTTATCTGTATGCTGTGCAAGCTTCATCTGAAATCCTTCTTGCTCTAAGTGGTGTCAGTAAGCAGAAACAAAAACCTCCTCTCTTGCTGGCTGGAAAATGTGGAAATCACTGTCCAGGAAGGCACATGAGCACATCCATGATTTTTGTCAAATTAATACACAGGCAGGGATGGAATTCAGAATAAGATTTACACAGTCATGCTGTGATTTTTACATATGTTCAGCTCAGAGGTGTATGACAACGGGAAATCACTGTGGTTCTCCAATTAGTAGCAGCCCGATAGATGGCCTTCATGCCCACACATGCTGCTTTTTGCTTCAGAACTTACCACCCCACAAAACCTAATCTTCTTTTGACTTTCTCTTTAAGCACTTCTCAACTTGTGTGATTAAGTAAGTAAATAAATAAATCTAAGACAGCCTCAAATTGTCATTTCTCAATGTAACTTCTTACCCATGGGCTTATTATCAGGAAGCAGTTGATGATGAGCAGCTATCTTACCTCAGAAGAGTATTAGCAGACAAGTAACAGCAACTGCATGCTGTTCAGAAATTATGCTAATACGGGAATAAATAACTTAGTGACAGAAAGGAAATATGATGACCAACAATGTCAATCCACCACTGTTTCTGTGAACTTTTTTGAAATAATTTCTTCATAGTAGAAAGGAATACAAAACTGTTTGAAATTTTGGCATAATGTGTTATTTTGTGAAATGACAACTTTTTAATTTCCATACTAAGTTTTTACTAGGTAACACACATTTTAGTGGAGTGAATATATCAATCAGAAAAATACCACTCTCACATACCCTTTCTAGGAAAGCATTATTTTTAACAAATGTTATAGAAAAATTGTGAAATTATATTATATAAGCAATTCGTTAACAAGATAACATGAACTTAATTCATTATAGTGGAAAAGTTATCTCCTGAAACAATGCAATGAAGCATCTCATTCAATGTATCTGATCCAGAAAAATATGACAACGTTCTGTCCATGTTCCTTATTTTTAGCAGCCTTATACTGTAATTGTCAAATAAAAATATTTTATTTTTATGCACTATTGATATATTAATGTGAAGAGAAAAATGTTCACTGTTTTTCAGGAACAGTTTTCCATGGAAGGAAAAAAAAAACAAAACACTTTGAAACTTTGATTGCAAATAACAACATTATTTCCTTACTAGTGTGTTTTGATGTAGTTAAGCTTTCTGCATGACCCGAAATCTAATGAAGTAATATTATCATTTTAAGAAGTTTCTGTTTTGTCCCAGAATGGCTTATTTATAAGGCAAATGAAGACATCAAATGTTACGAACACAGAGTTGAAAAAACAAAGAGCAAACAGTCACGGAAGCAGAAATAGCACAATGACATAATTTTCCATGTTCAACTAATGATAGATGCTACATTGCACAGACTTTGTTCTTTGCAGGTTTTTGATAATTTCTCCAGCTTTTCAGCTATAATGATCCTAATTTACACAAGTAAACCCATCGCAATGAAACTAGGCAACTTTCTAGAAATTAGATGTGTATTTTGTAAACATGAATGTTCAGCCATTAGGTGCTGCAGAAAATTCAGTGTTAACAGAACACAGGAATATTTAAAAATCATGTCTGATTTATATTGAGGAAATCTGATTGACTAACTGGATTGCAGTGGGAAATACTGAAGTCAAGGACATAAAATCATGGCAGTTTTATAACTGAATTGAAGAGGGTAAAACACACCCAATGCCATTTTCACATTAAAAGTAACATGAAGAAATGTTGTATGCAAAATCCATACACATAAAATCAATACTATTTTTTTTCTTTCTTAATTGTCTATTTGCAGCCTTCAAATACAGTCACAGCACCTGCTGTAATCATGACTAGGTAATCTGTGAAACTCTTCTTGAGGGTCAGGAGTTCAAACACCCTCCATACTCTTCATAATTCTGACAGAATTGGCCAATGTTGCACCTGGTCAGGTTATTTTTTTTCTGCAGCCACTTTTCTTCTTGCACTTATCAGCTTGCTCACTGTGCCAAGAGAAATCAGTCTGTTCCTTGTTGTTACTCAGACTTGATATTCCAGTTTCTTGATGATATTATGAAAAATGAAGTAAACTTTATGTCAAAGGAAAAAGCATAGAAGTTCATGGAAATAAAAATTTAAAGTGGCAGGTTAAATATGACATCTAACCAATCAAAAACTTAAAGGTTATTTGATCCTAACAGCTCTAAATTTCTGCATATTGCTGTAGTGTGACACTGCTCCTGTTGCCTGTCAAAGCAGAATAGTGCTTTTAGATTACACATTTAACAGTTTGTGGTGGTGAAATAAATAGCTTGCTGTACAGTTGCTCTTGCTAACATCTATCTCATCATCAGAAAATGCCTTATCCATTAAAAACTGCTTTAGCAGTCTCGTGTGCAAGACAAGAGCATTCTGACAACAAGGTAATTTGGCCTTAAACAAGTCACACCTCCCTGACTTCTCCCTGATCTTAAGCAGCCTGGCCTACAAAAGCTGGTGAAGAACACGAGGTTCGGGTGAAGGCTGGATGGATAGAGAGACAGTGAAAAGAAAGGAGAGCTTCAGAGCTGTCAATAAAAATCGCTAAGAATGTTAGACAACACTTTTAAATACATACCTAAAATTAAGCATCTAGATATAAAAAGTGTAATTATGCAAATTAGGAAATTCATAAAATGGCTTGGATATATCTCTGAGCAGGATAGACAAGATAAAAGAGGGGTCTTCATATTCCACAACAGTGGAGGAAGCTGGCAGTGTGACGTGTACAAAAATAAGGACAATGGAGGGTATTTGCACTTCAGGAGTGCTATTTTTGTCCACCAAAGGAATTCTGGTCAATTAGCTCAGATGCAGATATGCAGATAGTAAATGTATAGGAAAACATGATAGATTAATTATCTGCACAGATGCTTTTGCTCTGTTTAGCAAAAGTTCTCATGGCACTGTATCTGATAAATATTCAAAAAGACAAGAGATCTGGAGACTGGTTTACCCACTCAGACACAAATTTTAGGATTTACTCCTGTGATTAGTAAGAGCATCAAGTGCATTTAGTTCTTTATATACAGCAAGTATATAACTCACAGATATATATATATATTACTCACAATTAGACTTCAGCTGCAAGCAAACCTTCTACTAATAGTTTAAAAGTCTTTGTAGGGTCTTGTGTCTATATGATTGGCACTGAAGATGAAGACTCTTGCAGATCCTTCCTCTACACTACGTATGTTTACAGTGATGCTAAGAGACAAAGATATGACAAGTTACTATTAATGAGATAAAGAAAGCTAAAACTCCTGGAAATAATAGCTTGATTTAAAAGGCCTTAACTTTATAACTTACCAGCAAGGAAGATGAAGAAAAGCAAAAGCCATTTGCCACACTCACATCAGTCACACTGTCTTCCAGAAGACCTTCAGTGTGGTCAGTTGGGGAAAAAGGAGAATGAGAAGAGGGACAGTCAAAAATAATATGCATTGATTTCACTCCTTTGGCTACAGTGGTCTCAGCAAAGTTATTTTGCTCAGGTACACAAGAGGAATGATGAAAACATTTTTTTCTACTGACTGGAAAAAACGAATTGCCTTCCACACTGAAGAGTATCTCCAAAGCTGTAAATTTCTGCAGTTTTTCCTGCCTCTCTCCCAAGACCATGATCTTCCACAGACAGCTTTCCAAACTGATCCTTGCCTTTGCAGTTTATGCTTCACCTTCATCTTCCCATTCAGAGCATTAGCTACCTTCAGGGGAGTCTCAGACAAAATGTTGGTGTCATGCTTCAAAGGATCCAATTATTTGTTATCAGTCACATGGCTATTCCTTGTAGATTATCTTTGTTAATGCATTCTATATATCAGAAATACCACTTTTTTCACCTAAATTCAGTGCTTATGTAGAGACTAATTTCAAGCTCTACTGAGAGGCTCAAAATGAAGACTACACTAATTTTTTTTTTCTCTCCCTCTTGGAAGTATTTCTTTAATACTTCTTTAGAGAGGGACAGTGAGAAACATCCTGTAAGATGAAAGTAGCTTTCTTATTGACCACTAAAAGGCATAGTTTAAATTTAGCCTTCTTGAAGGGTGACAAGAAACTTACCACAATTTTTAAATGGTTTGGAAAAAAATCATTCTCATAAAATGCTATATAGGAAAGCTTTTTCTACATCACTGGAGCTACTGATCCCAGTGGAATAAAAAAAATGGGGAAAATATCAAAAGACAATAGAGATTTAATGTGTTTTTCCAAACTGATCTTTGTATAAGATGGATGAGCCTTAAAAGAGAATTTCCCTTCAGACAAATATGCCTCCACAGTGGATTGACCCTAGACAAAAAAAACAAGTACCCACACAGCTGCTCACTTGCTGACTTCCTCTGCAGGATAAGCAGATAATAGCAGGTGAGAGGAATTGTGGACTGAGAAAAGGACAGTTTAAGAGGTGAAACAAAAGCCATACATGTAAGGAAAGAAAAAAAAGTAATTTATTCACTATACCCCATCAGCAGAGAGATGTCCAGGCACTTTCTCGGAAGCAGAACATCAACACACATCGTGGTTGCTTCAGAAGATAAATGCCACAATCACAAATACATCATGTTCCCCCTACTTCCAGATAGTTCTTATTGATGATCGCAACAGGATGCGGTATGGGATGTCCCTTTGTTCCATCAGGGTCATTTCTCATGGCTGTGTCCCCTCCCAACATCTTGCTGCTCCACCACCATCTCAGTGTGAGCAGGTTGGGTGGGAAATGGAGAAGTCCTTGACTATGTGCAAGCACTGATCTGCAGCAGCCAAGACACTGGTGTGTTACCAACACTCAGTCACCAATGCAAAACCAGAACCATAGGGGCTACTGTGGAGAGTGTCACATTCAGCTCAGCCTGACCCAGTACCATCTGAAAAGAAACACATATACCAGTATCACAACAGCAAGGGAGGTCCATACTTCTAGAATTTTCCAAACAGGCAGAAGCTCACAGACTGATTTTTCCTGGGGCCTCATTTTGCAGTGAATAGATTTATTATAACACAATTGATAAGATGGACTAAATTTTGTACTTCTATTAAGGGATTTCACTGCTGGAAGATCATTTTTATTATATCAAAGTGATGATAGCACTTAGATAAAATATACCTTTGATATTACAAAAATGCTATGACATATGACAAGTAGTGAAACAAAAAAAATCAAGTGTATTCACAATAACCACGATGATCACAGACCACAACATACTGTTTGTTCCACCAGACAATTGGGAAGTACACTATGGGAGATATAGTCCATCCAATAACATACAATAGTTGACAGTTGAATAAAATAAAATAAAATAAAATAAGCCTTTTAAAT